>NC_136059.1:1874479707-1874784707 GCF_964261635.1 Lissotriton helveticus | reverse complement strand
CACTTCTTCACATGTACTCAAAGAAATACAATTACGGGAGAAGACTGGCCCTATTAACTGATTGAACCATAGACCTACCTATGACTACAAAAGATCTCAACACCACCATTTTTCCTGATTTAGCTAAAGAGACGCATCTGTACCAGTTAGGTCCTCACTGTCGCGCACAAACTGTCTACTTTCTGCTTCTCTTCAGACCTCCTCCCAACTTCAAATCCTACCTTATCATATGCACAAGCCTTATTCAATCCCACCTCAGGGCTACATGATCGGACCCCTCACCTACCAGTCGTGTGTTGCATAGTGCATTATATGTTACTATAATTACTGTAAGAATGTAGTGACTAACATTTGTTAAAAACATTGTTCAGGATAGTGTGCCTATATTACATACATTCACCCACAAAGACAGCTACCTTGTGAAGGGGATTAAACTATCACCTATACTCCTGTACCGGTGGTCCCTAGCCCTACATAATACTGAATTTATGCCCCCATTGTTGCCCTGCATTGATAAAAGCAAAAGGAATAATTGATGGACAGAATGCTTAACAATGTCATGCATTCACCCCAGTAGAGAGATCTGGGCCTAAATCCATCATTGACTGATTTGCATATGATTGGGTTAAAACTGGGGTGGCGTGGTGAGCAAAAGAACGATGGATTAAACCCAGATGTTTGTGACTGGGGGTGAATTTTTGCATTGTTCAGAATTCCGTTCATTAGTTCCTTTTGCTTCTGCATTGATAAATGGCCTTTTCTGTCAGCTATGACAATGAAATAGCTGCAACGGCGAAAAAAAAACAACAGCGTGACTAAAGGGAGCAGACTAGGGCTTGTTAAAAATCCATAGGAAATGGTTCTATCTGAAAAGAGGTGATAAGATAGGTGGCATCTAAGCGGACATGCTAGGTCTAGGTATGGGACCCGAGCTTTGCCAGCCTTGCCAGATTTCAAAGGACTGCACTTCGGTTTCAGGAGCTAGTGCAGAGGGGCTTCGGTAGGGTCATTTCCATGCCTCACCAGCAGCGGAGGATGCAACCTCAGGAGAAGAGGGCGAGGCCCTGGCTTTGCTGACACGTCAGCTTAGTGTGGCAGAGTAGAGGCGGGCGATAACTGAAGCTGAATTGCGAAGGCTGATGGGAGCACAAACCTGAGAGGGGGCAATTTGTATGAAGCTGAAAATCCGGATCCTTAGGACAGAGCCAAAGAAAGTGTGGACAAAATATGAAGATTATGCTTATAATCCAAAATGGCTGTGTGGAATCTTAGTGACCCCCCACCTCCACAAATTACCACCCTAAAGCCACTTCAAAGCAAGTCAGAGTCCAACAATACATCCAAAATAACGAAGTGCGGAGCAATGAGCTCTGGTATTCCCTCAACTGTTTTGGGGTCCTTACAAGACTTTTCAACTAACTTAGACAATTTCTTTGTGAAATCTCTGGTCATACCTACAAACCCAAAGGTGGAAAAATACTCTGAAATGGTGAGCAAGTAAGGGGGAATGGAAGGCTTATGACTGAAGTCATATCCAGCCTCTAAGTCGATGCTCAGCATGAGTAGATAAAAAACATTTGTACTTAAAAACTTCCAGACCCGACCATCAGATGGCAAAACTATGCATATTAGGTGAAATTTCATAAGTCATATCCAGCCTCTAAGTCGATGCTCAGCATGAGTAGATAAACATTTGTACTTAAAAACTTCCAGACCCGACCATCAGATGGCAAAACTATGCATATTAGGTGAAATTTCATAAGATTTCATGTTGAAATGTTCGAATGCTAAATTATAATAGGTCACAATAAGCACATGCAGACATCAATTGTAGTGGGACTCATGCGAGTGCTGCATCATCAGCTCCCAAACGCAGTTGGAAGGAATAGAAAGTAACGTTTCACATGGAAAACATAGCCCTACATGAAATATATACATTACCTTGTATATTTTAGCTTTTACAAGGAAGAGTTCTATCAAGGTTGGTGTGCTATCTATAGCCGCATTGATGTAATCCAGAGCTATAGATGGTTGTCCGATATTGTTATAATGTTGAGCCAAATAGTACTGCACCCACAATAATGTGGTGGGAGGTTCCTCTTTACCATCATCTATTTACAAACAAAAATGAAATGGGGAAGATACAATGATCAGCATTACATCAATAAACACATATTTTTCACAATTCTAACGGGTTCCCTTCCTTAAAAAGCAAAGCAACCATGTCAGTCCACTGTAAACACAATGCTATGCGCCATTGAAAAAAAAACATTTGAAAGGCAAGACTGGCACTTTTCAGTGTCTTTAAAAACCTCCAAATCTACTGTCTAATGTATTACTGGCCAAACTGCATACTAAGAGACCTTTGCCTCCTTCATTTATTCAAAACACAAACAAATCGTCAACAGTTTAAATGGCTGCTATAGGGAAGTTCTTAACAGCGTGAAGTAATAAATGTGGAGAACTATTTATACAGTTTTAGGTTACAGTAAGAGGCTACTGATAAAAAGTATATAATTAAAACAGAAGATGTGCAGCTGGACAGTTTGTCCTTGATTTAAATATATAAGAATTAAAGCTTTTTCACCATTCATGTAGAATAATTGGATAATTCAATCATAACCGTCCCCAGGCCTATTCAACTAGCTTGTTGATTAAAAGTTTTGCACTTCAGAGAAATCTAACTTTCGTTTCCATGATCAGGGATGCATTGAGTGAATATGGGGAGCTCTGTGGAAGTTAAAGAAGGCTGTTGAGGCTAACTGTTCATTCCTATAAGGCAAGGATCACTGCAAACTTTTACACCTTCTCCCCAATTCGGGCAATGTGTGGACATCCCAAACACAAGTCTGACTGAGCTAATGGGTGAAAGAGTATGGAAAGGAAAATGCTACTTACCAGTATGCACCTGTTATTGGCATGTAGAGCTGTAGATTTGTATACTTAGGCATAGATCGCCATCTGATGTTGGGCTCCAATGTTTGCACTTTGTTTTTGTCTTGGAAGAAGTCTTTGTAGCCCCTATCTCCAGATTGTTTTTGCCATGGAGGGTTATGGAGTTAATATGAATTAGAAAAGATGTCCAGGTGTAAAGTATCTAAGTAAAATAGTACTGGAACAGATAGAGGTATCCGGGGAGGCGGGTGGGCGTATACGAATCTGTTGCAGTGGTTTGAAAAAGTGTTCTAAATACAGCCTGGCCCACACAAGCTTGTTTTGCTTGCACACAATAGTGTTTTGTGAACGTATGTGGTGTAGACCAAGTTGCTGATTTACAGATGTCATCTAGGGAAATGTTCCCTAAGAATGCCATAGATGCCCCTAGTTTACGTGTGGAGTGAGCTATAGGGGGAATGCTACTGAGTCTGATAGAGGGAAAAACACTGGCAGTTCTACAGACTGGTTAAGGTGGAAAGCAGACACGACTAAGTAGAAATTTTGGGTTAGTCCTAGGAACCACTTTGTTATGGTGAATTTGTAAAAATGGTTCTTGTATGCTTAATGGCTGGAGTTCACAGACTCTTCTGAGAGAGGTGATGGCAATCAGGAAAGCTACTTTCTAGTTAAGAAATTGTAAGTCGCATTTATTAATCGGTTACAATGGGGGACCCATGAGCCTGTTAAGGACCACATTTAAGTTCCATGCTGGAGCAGGTGGAACTCTAGGTGGAATTATTATTTTAAATCCTTCAAAAAAAGCTTTGATAGCTGGTACTCTAAACAGAGACAAGTGTTGTCTGTTTTGAAGATAAGCTGCTATGGCGGCGAGTTGTAGTCTAATGGATGTATACGCCAGGTTACATTGCTTTAGATGCAAAAGGTAACAGATGATGGTTTGAATAGAAGCATCTAGTGGGTTGATTTGGTTGTTTTTACAGTAAATTACAAATCTTTTCTATTTTGCAGCATAGCAAGCTCTAGTGGTAGGGAGTCTAGCTTCTTTACTGATGCTCATGCAGTCTGGTGGGAGATTAAGGTAGCCAAAATCTAAGATTTCAGGTGCCAGATCGCAAAGTTGAGTTGACCGGAATCTGGATGTCTTATCTCTCCATGGTGCTGAGTGAGAAGCTTTGGTGAGGAGTAACATTTGATGTGGAACTACTGATAGTTCCAAGAGGGTTGTGAACCATGGTTGAATGGCCCATGTCGGAGCAAGAGGGGTCATTGTGAGGGAATGCTGTTTGAGCTTCCGAACCACCAGCGGAATGAGTGGGAGAGGCAGAAAAGCATAAGCAAATTTGTCTGACCAGTTCATCCATAGCGCATTGCCTTTGGACAGTGGGTGTGGATACCTGGATGCGAAGCTTGGGCATTTTGTGTTTTGGTGTGTGGCGCACAGATCTATTTCTGGGTGACCCCACATTTGAAAGAATGGAAGAAGAACTTGAGGATGAAGTTCCCATTTGTGGATCTGGTGTCTTAGACCGATTGTGTACTCCTTGTAGGTGTTCTGCATGGAGATATATATTCTGAGGAATGACCCATCTCCATATGCTTTGAGCTAGGTGTGAAATCTGGAGAGAGTGTCTCTCCATTTTTGTATGTAAAACATTGCTGTTATGCAGCTTTGCCTACAAGGTGGAGTTGAAAAGATTTTAACACTAGGAAGATTGCTAACAATTCCAGGTAATTTAGTGGAATTGTTTTTGTTGAGGGGTCCACATGCCCTGAATGATATGAGTTTGAATATGAACTCCCCAGCCCGGGAGCAATGCGTCTGATGTTAGCACTATCTGTGGAACTGGGTCGAGGAACGGCCGCCCTTTGGAAAGGTTTTGTGTGTTCCACCACTACAGAGAGCGATGGGTGCGGTCGACTACCAACACCAAATCTGTTAGCTGACCTTGAGCCTGGTTCCACTGACATGCTAAACACTCCTGTAAGGGACGCATTTGGAATTTTGCATTTGGGACGATGAGAATGCAAGAGGCAATCATCCCGATTAGCTGCATCAACACTCAAGCTGGAAGTGAGTGTTGAGGCTGAAAAACAAAAGAGCCTGTATTGGCAGTTATCCTGACTGGGCTATGCTAGAGCTTTTGAAGTCTTTATGGTACCCCATAGATATTGTTGTATGCAGGATGGTTGGATGTGGGATTTGGTGAGGTTTACTGTGAATCCCAATTCGTGAAGCGCGTGTGCGTGTGCGTGCGTGCGTGTGTGTGTGTGTGTGTGTGTGTGTTGCACACAGCTGCTGCGTGACCTGGCTTTTATGAGCCAGTCGTCCAGATAAGGGAAGACATGAATGTGCTGCCTTCGTAAGTGGGCCGCCACTACTGCTAGAACACTTGATGAAGACTCTGGGGTGCTGTAGTCACCCCGAATGGGAGGACTTTGAATTGGTAGTGTTGTCCGTCTACGACGAACTTGAGATATTTCCTGTGAGCGGGGTGAATGGGAATATAAAAGTAGTTGTCCTTTAAGTACAGAGTGGAGAGAAAGTCGCCCTGTTGAAGCAGTGGGAGCACCTGTAGGAGTGTGACCATATGGACTGAATGTAGAGGTTTAGTGGTCTAAGGTCAAATATGAGCCTGAGAGGGCAGTACTTTTTTGGAATTAGGAAATAGAGGGAGTAAACCCCTGTGCCTTGATGAGGCAAGAGGACTGGTTCTATTGCATGTTTTTGTAATAGAGAGAGAACCTCTTGTTTGAGAAGTGTCAGATGTTCAGAGGACATTGGATGTTGTCTGGGAGAAATATTTGGGGGAGTAGAAGTGAGTTCCAGGCAATAACCATACTGGATAATTTGTCTTACCCACTTGTCTGTTGTGATTGAATTCCAGACAGGTGGGAACTGTGAGACGTCCCCCGACAGGAGTGGGATGATAGGGGGGGGGGGGGGGGGGGGGGGGGGGGGGGGTTGGGGTGCAGGGAAGTCACTGATTGGTGGTAGAAGAGTTGCTGTTATTGTTCCGCAACCTCTTCCCTTACTATTGTTGCCCCTGTAGCCTCCGCGAAAGTACCCTTTGGAGGACTTTTGAGTGGGGCTCTAATAGGAAGAAGAGGGATGTTCTGAGCCAATGGTTTTGGAGCCAGCCCTGTAGAAGGAGCAGCGAAAAGAACATCTAGGGGAAGGCAATTGTAAGGCCCCCATGAACTTAGCAGTGTCCATATCTTTTTTCATCTTTTCTAAAGATGAATCAACCGCGGGCCTGAAAAGATGCTCCTGATCAAAGGACTGATTAAGAATGGCCGATTGCACCTCTTGTTTGAATCTGGAGACCCGGAGCCAAGCGCGCCTGTGCAAAAAACACTGGTGTTAATGGCACGAGATGCAGCATCAGCCGCGTCGAGCGCACATTTATTTTTTATTTATTTTATTATTTTATTTTAAAAGTTTTATATAGCGCTGGCTAGACCCGGAGGTATCAGAGCGCTTTACATGAGCATCGGATCATAGTTACAGGTTACATCATTACAAAGGTTACACAGTTCTTAGAGCATGGCAACATAGTTACTTGTAAGGTCGAGATAAACAATAAGCACAAATACGTAAGGGGAAAAGAAGGCAAGTTGAGAGATTCAGGGGAGGGGGGTTGGAGATGGGGAAGTAGACCGATAATGAAGGCGGGAAAGAGGAGGGGAGGGTGAGAGACACTGCATAGGGAGAGGAGGGGAAGGGTGACGGGGACACAAACCGGTAGACGAGTCAAGGCAACGTCCAAAGTCCAGTAAGCTGTGATCCCAGGGGAAGTGGTATCCCTTCCCTATCACTATTGCGATAGGCACCCTTTACGCAGTGGACTCTCTCAGAGGGGTCTCTGAGACACCAAGGCCTACATACTGGATCCTTCCCCGAAAAGGGGAGAGGGAGTGCTTTGGCAAGGGGTGCCATACCATACCTCAAGTGTGAGTGGCTCCCTTGGCACAGTGGACTCACTCAGCGGGTTCGCTAAGACTCCAGTGTATAAATATTGGATCTTTCCCCAACAAGGGGAGAAGGAGTGCTTAGTCAAAGGGCACAAAGGACAGGGGGGTAGGCAGAGTAGCAGGCAGGGGGAGATTCAGGGGAGAGAGGATAGGAGCTATGGTAGAGACAATAAGGAGAGACGAAAAGAAGTCTGCCTAAAGACCGACTGGGTAGGTGACGACCAAGGAGGGAATCTACCGCCCATCTCCCATATAGCTAAACCAAGTAGCTCCATCGGGCATCAGACAAAATAGATCTTGTATAAGGTCACTGACTTTTGGTTTGAACAGTTCCGGAAGGTGTTGCATCAGCTTTTCAAGCTCTTCATAGTGCGCCCTGTCATACCTGGCCAATAAAGCTTAGGCATTGGCAATCCGCCAATGATTCACCACTTGTGACGCAATACATTTACCAGATACGTCTATTAGTTTGGACTCTTTATCAAGAAGGGGGGTAATCGCATGTACTTTGCGAGTTTGCCCTCTTGAGTGCATTAGACACCACAAGAGAATCTAAAGGGACTTGACCTTTAATGTAGATTGGGTTATTAGGAACTGCCTTATACTTTGTCTATCCTGGTGTTGAGAATTCTGGCCCCGACAGGGTCTTTAAACACTTAAGGAGCATGTTTGAGCATGCCCTTTAGCATTGGCAGGGTGTGCGTGGATTTTTGCGAGGGGGCAAATGTTTCGAATAAACAAATCTTCCTCTAAGGGATAAGAATGTAACTGTACCCCGTGGTATTGGGCAGCCCTGTTGATTAATTGCGCAAACCCAATATTGTCATCAGGTGGTGATGGCCTAGATGGATAGAGGGTCGGGTCATTATGTGGGTCGGGATCTGTGTAGTAGTCATTCCTAGGGTCTATTTTGTGTAGGATGGTATGATCATCATCAGCTCCATCTGGGTCTATATTCCCACCCCCATCGGTATCCTCATCGTCTAGTGTTTAAGGTGAGAAAGTATGTTGTGCGGAGTGTGGTGGAGAAATTCAAAGATTTGGATCAGCGCTTCAAAGGTATTTCAGGTTCCGCTGAAGTGTCCAGTTTTCTCTTTTTTGGAGACCACTCTGCCAGATTCTGGATCAATAAAAAGAGTTTTTTGTTTTGGATCCGAAAAGTCATGCACAGAATGTGTGGGTAAAATGTCTTTTTGGTGCTCAAGATTTTGGGTCAGAATATTCTTTGGACTGAGTCTCTGAGGCTTTTTGATTGGGCTCCTTATATTTTATAGGAGTTTGTGGCTCCGAGGCTTTTTTTGTTTCAGACAATTTTTTCGGCTCCGAATTTTTTTTTCCGTTTGTCTTTGGTATGGTTCGACGCCGAGGGTTTTGGTGTTGGGGCTGTCTTCGGTGCCGACGAATCAGGGCGTGGCACATCTTTGGTCTTGTGCTTTGGTGCCGAAGGTGACTTTTCGGTACCAGAATGGGACTGGCTCGTGCCCGAGCTAGAAGGCTTGTCTTTGGGTTTCATAGCCGGGTCCGAGGGCAGGGCGTCTGAAACATGTTTTGGGTGAGTGGTATTGGTGCTCAGAGACAGCTGAGCCGGGGTGATTGTCTCCTCAGCGGAGTCGTCAGCCTCGGAGACAGAGATGTCTTCATCACCTTCCTGCTAGGGCTGGACATTGGGATCTGCTCCGAAGATGCCCGGAATAGAGCTGCTTCCGTGAGACATTTCGTGACGTCGAGCCCGATGAATACGGATGGTTTTCTTTGACCTGAACAATGCGCAGGCCTTGCAGTTTCTGTCTTCGTGCTCCAGGAAGAGGCTGTGATTTCAAACCTCGTGTAAATCCGTGTGTGGTAAAGCACCACACCCAGGGCATTTTTTAAAGGGAGTCCTTTCCCTTGACTGCAGGTGTGGTCGGCGCAGATAGGCCCAACGACCCGAATCGAAGATTGAGGTCAAGCAGTTTGTTTTTAAAGATGCGCGTCGAAAGGGAAACTTGATCGAGACAATACCGCCGAGTGGAGAGGAATTGCGCATCGAAGAGGGGTTTGAAACAGATGTCGACCCGGAGTGCAGCAAATGACATCCGTACCCGATGGCGGAAAAAAACAATCTTAGAAGAAAGAGCCTGAAGGTCACTCACTCCGCGAGCAGAGGAGATGGCAGTCTTAAGAGTGAGAAGCCTAAGAGGACAGTGGTGAAGTGGCTCGAAGGGAGCACACAAGGTAACTCCTAACAAGGTTCAAGTCCCACTGAGTCATTATGAAAGGAGAAGGAGGAAAGAGATAAATAATGCCTTTACTTACAATAGGCGACTTGAACAAAGAGGGCTGATCTGGTAGCTGAAGAAGAGCAGAAATGGATGACAGGTAGTCTGTGAGAGTGCCCAGAGCAGATCTCTGCTGGGCCAAAGAAAGAAGGAACAAAAGAACCTCAGAAGAGTGATCAAAAGGGGATCCCAAGCCTTTGCTGTGCGCCATGCGTATACCGTCTTAGTGGAGGGACACCTGCCTGCCAAGATGACATTACAGACTTCGGGAGGAAGGTCAAAAGCTGTCAAATGTCGCCGCACTATCTCCATGCAAGGACGTGGAGGCTGGCCAGGTTTGGGCAGAGGACAGTCCCCTGCTGCTGCGAAAGAAGATTCTCCCAAAGGGGCAGTCTGATCAGAGGATCAATGGCCATGCTCAGGAGCTCGTGGTACCATACTCGACGTGCCCATTCCGGAGCCACAAGAATGACTTGGGCCAGGTCACACTTAATCTTCTTCAGCACTCCGGGCAGAAGTGGTATAGGCGGAAAGGCGTACAGGAGGCCCCAGTCCCACTTACAACGCAAAGCGTCGCCGAGCAGGTGCCACCTTGGAAACTCCAAAGAGCATAACTTCTGACATTGCGCGTTCTCTTCAGTGGCGAACAGTTCTAACCAAGGCTCTCCCCACTGCTGAAAGAGACCTTTCGCCACCTCAGAGTGAAGATGCCATTTGTGATCCACAAGGCAACGGCAGCTGAGTTTGTCCGCCCTTGCGTTCAGAGAACCTGTGTGGCTCACTGGTTAGAGGAGGCAGACCCGGACGCTGAGATCAGACCCAGGACCAGGGTTCAATTCCCGACGCGGCAGGGTCTTGAGCCCAAATGTCCACGGACTCGGTAATTCTCGCTTCGGTGCCTACTCGAATCACGGGTTCACACTCTGCAACTCTGGGCAATAGCTTGCTTAATCTCCACTACGGCCCCCGCGGCGGGATGCCTGGCTTTCACCTTGGGGATACCTCACAGGGAAAAACCAGGACGGGTTCCCAATGCAAGGCGCTTTGAGACCTGGCGGTGATATTGCGCTATATAAAAATCTATCTATCTATCTATCTATAACCTGCAGGTGTCGAACAACCAGGGTCATCTTCTTATGTTGCAGCCATGTCCAAAGGCGGAAAACCTCTTGACAAAAGGTTCACGACCCAACCCCACCCGGTTTGTTGCAGTACCACATGGTGGTGGTGTTGTCCGTGAACACCTGCACTACCTTCCCCTTGAGAGAGGGAAGGAATGCCTTCAGTGCCAAGCGAATTGCCCGGAGCTCCATAAAGGTTGATATGGAGCCCGGACTCTGCTGCAGACCAGACTCATCTGATCTCCGACTCTCCCAGGTGGCCGCTCTATCCCAGGAGTGATGCATCGGTCACCACTGTGAGGTCTGGTTGAGGAAGAGAGGAATCTGCCTCAGACCCAATCCTGGTTCGCTAACCACCACTGCAGTTGTCGTGCAGTTCCCTCTGAGATCTGGAAGTAGTTGCAAAGATTACCCTGATGCTGCGCCCACTGGAACTTCAGGTCCCACTGCAGAGCCCGCATATGCCATCTGGAATGATCCACCAGCAGGATGGAGGAGGCCATGAGGCCCAGCAGACTCAGATTCATCTCACCGAAATATGGGATAGAGGCTGAAACATCCTTATCGTAGGCCGAATATCCTGGACTCGCTTCTCGGGAAGATAGGCACGAAGCTGCACTGTGTCCAGAAGAGCTCCGATGAAAAGGAGCGACAGAGGGAGTAAGATGAGACTTCAGCACGCTGATAGTGAACTCCAGCGACTGCAGGAGGCCCACCGTAGTCTGGAGGTGGGAGACGACAGCCTGGGGCGGGCCCGCCTTCAACAGCCAGTCATCGAGATAGGGGAAGACTGGAACCCCTGATCTGCGCAGATGAGCTGCGACCACCGCCATGACTTTCGTGAACACCCAAGGGGCGCTGGCAATGCTGAAGGGGAGCACGGTGAACTGAAAATGCTTGTGGCTTACTATGAACTGCAGGTAACGTCTGTAGAAATAGGCATCCTGCAAGTCCAACGCCACCATCCAGTCTACAGGTTCGAGGGTAAATAGGACATGAGCCAAGGTTATCATTTTGAACTTCTTCCAGAAGAAGCAGTTGAGGTACCTGAGGTCTAAGATAGGACACAGGCCTTTGTCCCTCTTGGGCACCAGAAAGTAGCAGGAATAGCTACCACAATAAACTTCTGGCACCAGGACCCTCTTGATAGCTCCCTTGGCCAAGAGAGCTGAGATTTCCTTGGGCAGAAGTGACAAGTGATCCTCCGACATGCGATTGAAAGACTGTGGCATGGAGGCAGGGGTAGTCTCAAAGGGGAGGGAGTAGCCCCTTCCGACAATCTGCTAAACCCACCTGTCTGACGTGATGGATTGCCAGTGGGGAAGGAGATGGCAAACCCTGCCACCCACTGGCCGCTGATGGACCTGAAAGGTCAGGCTAGGAGTGTCTGGAGACTGCTGCAGGGGGGAAAATGGAGGACTGGCCCGCCCGCTGGGTCCCACATCCGCAGACACGCAGAGGCTGGGCAGATTCTGTGGCCAGGTGGCACGACTGGGTCGGATGAGTTTAAGTGCCCAATTACATAGCCACGAAAGGCAGACTGTGGTGGACGGGAGGATGCAGCGATGCCAAAGAAACTATTGTTGCCCTAGAATGCTTAAAGCGCTCCAGCGCAGAGTCTGCCTTGTCACCCAAAAGGCAACGGCCATCGAAGGGCAATCGTTCTGCCCATAGAGTCCGCAGTATCCACTCTGTAGGAAGGTAGATCCCTGACTATGGTTGCCCCCAACTTTTTGCCTGGTGTTTTGCTGGTTTTCTGACTTAGTTGACCTGGGGCCCTGCTATTCAGGACCCCAGGCCTACTGCTCTCTCTGTAAAATTGATTCCATGTACCTTAGGTACATATCTAATTGGATACTGAGTCACCTTATCAGTCCCTGTACAGTGTACCTTAGGTACCCAGGGTATAGGTGTACCCAGGGCCTGCAGCATGTATTATGCCACCCCTGGCTGGCCATCCAAATCTGACACAACTGGCTGCTTGACAGCTGGGGCAAGGTGTTGTAATCACCCCTTGCTTTAGATATAGTATACCTATATCTAACCCTAAAAATGGACACACAGATCTCCTATCAGTCACTCCTATGGCAGGCCTTGACAATCCTGAAGGCAGAGTGCTTGGAATCGTGTGAGATAGTGCTCTGGCATGAGCTGAACCTGTCTGCGGCTTTCGGGATCCATCCCTTAGCCGTTTCCATGATATCGCATACCATATACTCTTAAGTGCATTATAATCCTCGCGGTTATATGCCAACTCTGGTATCGCTTTATCAAAACATGTCGAGTAAGGTGTCATACGAATTGGAATACTAACCCCTCGCCAATTCCGGCGACGGGGTTAGCATTCCACCCTTCTAGAGGGACACGACATGTATGTAACCTGTAACCCCGGGTAAAGTCAGACATAGCCTCAGCTCCACAAGATGGATGCTGCCACCGAGACACAAGTCTGCCCTCCTGCTGTTGGGAGTCCTCCCAGCACAGGAGGCAAGGACAAAGGGTTTCCTGCCAGGGGCGGTGCCAGCACCGTCCCAGACAGGGTTTTGTGTATTCTAGGTAGGCAGGGCTTTAGAGGAAGGTGACTGCAAGTGGCACCCCGGTGCTCACTGTGCATAGGCCGGCTGAAACCAGTTCCAGGGGCACTCCAGCCCCTGGCCTGGGGAAAGCCTGCCAAAGGAGAGGGGTGTAACCACCCCCCTCCTAGTCCCACCCATAGGGCAGGACTTAGTCGCGTGCCAGCCCCTTTTTACAGGATAAAGGTAGGAACTGGCCCCCTTCCAAAGCAGATCATCTTTGAATCCTGAAACTACTTTCCACGAAAGGAACTCAAGACTTCTTCCCAAGATTCTCCCTTGTGACTAAGGAGTAGTCACCCTGCAGCAGCAGGCACCAACCAAGCATCGCGGTTTGTTGCCAGTCTCTCCTTCGGATCAAGACTGCTCCAGCACGACAAGAACCGGCTTCCCTGGCACCTCTGACCTCAACCTACATCATCAGCCCAGCTGTGATCCGTGGGTGTGACGAGACCTCGAGGGACCGGCCATCTTCAGAACTGCACGACGCTTGTCCAGCACGACTCCCGAGTGACCCTCGACTGAGTGCTTTGGGGTAAGAGAAGCCCCGACCCTGAGCAGCTCCAGCACCGAAGTTCAGCCCCCCTGCATCCACGAGATCTGCGTGGGGCCCTTCTGCTCTTTGCTGCCAACCGCGTTGTCCAGGTCGCTTGCCCGTTTGGCTAGTGACCCCTTCACGACGCTCCACGACGACAAACACTGCTGGTCTGGTTGCTCCAGACTAGCCCTTGCTCCCCTCCAAAAGAGGAGCACCCTGGACCCTCCTGGTCCCCTCAAGACGCCATTTTAGGTCCACCGCGTGGGCCTTGCATTTGCCAAGACTTGTTGCCCAATCCTGGGTCCAGCGACGTCGACAGCAAGAACCTTCGTGGGACAGCTCGCACCTCCATCCTGGTCGCCGACAACGCCTCCTGGCCCGAGAGACTGCAGAGCCCAGCAGCGCCCACTCACCTGGCTGAGGTGACTTCGTCCGGTGCCATCCTGGTGCCCACTCAAATCACTGGCTAGTGATTCAGAACTTGGTCCCCTCTGCTTACAGGTTTCTTCTTCCCTGATCCAGGCTTGGATCACTCCGAACTTTCTTCACTGGCCGCCTGCCAGCAACTCTTTCTTCAGGCTCCTGGTTCTTCAACGTGGGTTTCCGACGCAACTTCAACCCTATGCAGCCGCAGCCCCTGGGCTAGGTAAACCAAGTACTCCGGTGCTCCAGCATAGTCCAACACCCTAAGTGTTCGGATCCACTCCCGTTTTCGACCCACCTAGTCGGGTTCGCCCGAGAACAGTAACTTTGCAACTGCTAGCCTCCATAGACTTTTTCCCGCCTTACGCGTGAGAGTTCCCACTCTGCACACGACGTCCACAGGCCTCCTGCATCTAATCCCAGTGTTTAGAATTGTAGGCCTAGCGATTCCTGAGTCTAGAAAAGTACTACTTACCTGCTAGCAAGTTCGCATTCCACTTACTGTGTATATGGTTTTTCGTGCCCCTAGGGCATTTGTGTAAATTGTGCGACTTAAAGTATTTTCGTAAGAGTTTTGTTGTGTGCTTAGCTCCCTGACTCAAAGAGTTCAGGGTAGACTTGTTATAAATAAATATACGTTTATTTTCATAACAACTTGTGTGGTGTCCTTTCACTTGGTGTTCAAGGGGTAATGTGATGGTAAAACAGCTGGCTTAACACGCCCTCTAGAGTCTTAGCCTTAGACTGCTCGTATCCATGCTACTAGGATAGCTGGTCTATAAGGTTGACTTACAACCAATCATCAATAAGGGTTGTTTGGACTGATACAAAGTGCTCACTAGAATAGTGAACATTATATATCAGGCCAACTTCCCACACACTCCACAGCGGATTACGAATTTTGCTGCATCTCTCCCATCCGCCAATGCCTTTGAGAGAACTGCCCGGGCCTCCTCCGAGCACGGAGGCAGCACGTGCACAACAATATCCCAGACTGTCTGGGTATAGCGACCCAAAAGGCATGCAGTATTCACAGATCACAGCGCCAAGCTGGAGGAAGAGAACAACTGCTTTCCAAGATGATCCAGCATCTTGTATTCCCTATCCAGGGGTGCAGAAGGGAGCATGTAGGAAGCTGCCTCTGTATATACACTATACCAAAAAGGTATAGTGTGCACAGAGTCCAGTGGAATTCCAAAGGTATGCATAGGTAAAGTTAGATAGCACCTTACTCTCTATTTGTGGTAGTGTGGTCGAGCAGGAAGGCTTTATCAGAGGACAGTGTTAAGCATTTGTTATACACACTCAGCCAGCAAATGAATTCACATACTCAAAGACTTAACTTCAGACCAATTGTATTTGTATAAAAATATTCTTTGTTATTTTTATTTTCTAGAATCAAGCAAGCCTGGCGCAGGTAAGCAATAAGTACTTTACAGTAGTAATGCAGTTTGTAAACAATTTGAATTGTAATTGTATATGCACTTTGTTTGGATTACAGTACTGGTACAGAGAATACAATGCTTTGGAAGGAGTAGTTTCTTACCTGTAAATCCAATCCTGAAGTAGGGGTATCTCTGTTATAGTCATATTCTAGTGAATAGTCCCGCCCATGTGCGTGGACCCCGGAGCAATCAAAAATAATCTCTTAAATTGTCCTCAGTGCAGTCTGCATAGACACTTGAGAGAACATTAAAGACAATAATGCAGCCCATACCTGCAAGGCTACACTGTCCAGTACTTCAACTAGAAATGCAAAGGATATTCCACCAGCATCACATTAAACACAGTCTGTTAAGTTTCACCCATAGAGAAACTTCCCCTTCACAAAATCCTTGGAATGATAGAGAGGAAGGGATGGACAGACAAGCCCCCATAGGCTGCCATTATGTGTCTGGAAAAGGAATACCGTGCCTTTAAGGAACTCTCCAGAGACCCTCGGTATCCCATTATGCACAGCAAACTCCTTTTACTTTCAGTTCTTTTTGAAGGTGTATAAAGAAAGGCCTGTACCATTTTCTCCATCGGGGAGGAGGGCGGGCGCTTATGACTATAACAGAGATACCCCTACTACAGAACTGGAGTTACAGGTAAGAAACTACTCCTTCTGTAGTAGGGGATCTTTGTGTATAGTCATAATCTAGTGAATAGAATGGCAAGCCCATCCCAACAATCTAACCTGCGGTGGAGAAAAAAAGACAACACCACTACTGTGCAAACAGATATCTTAAGGAAGCCTGCCCAACCTGAGCATCTGCTCTGGCATCATAGTCCAGACAGTAATGCTTAGCAAAGGTATGGACTGACTTCCACGTGGCAGCCCTGCAGATCTCTTCAATGGGAACATTACGTAGCAAAGCCGTTGTAGCCGCTTTGCCCATTGTGGAATGAGCCTTAGGCTTACCTCCCAAGGTCTTTTTCGCCTTCTGGTAACATAACTGGATACAGGACACAATCCATCTAGAGATGGATTGCTTCGAGGTAGCAAGACCAGTCCTGACCGACCCATAGTTGACAAACAGTTGGTCTGACCTACGAATGTCCTTGGTCTTATCCAAGTAGAATTTCAACACCCTTCTGACCGACCCATAGTTGACAAACAGTTGGTCTGACCTACGAATGTCCTTGGTCTTATCCAAGTAGAATTTCAACACCCTTCCGCCATCCAGGGAATGGAGAGACCTTTCCGCTGGAGAGGAAGGATTCTGGAAAAACGTAGGTAAAGTAATAGTCTGATTAACATGAAAATCAGAGATCACCTTAGGAAGGAACTTAGGGTGAGTACGCTCACAACCTTAGCAGCATGAAAAACAGTAAGGTTCTTGACAACATAATGCCTGAATCTCACTCACCCTTCGGGCCGATGTAATGGCCACAAGGAAAGCCGGCTTCCACGATAAGTGCTGCAGTGAAGCCTTATGAATGGGTTCAAAAGGATCCTTTATCAATCTGGACAGCACCACATTCAACTCCCAGGAAGGCGAAGGACTCCGAACGGGAGGAAACACTTTCTTCAGTCCTTCCAAAAAATCCTTAATCACAGGGACTTGGAAAAAGGAAGTCTGTGAAGGACATTTCCTGTATGCAGTCAACGCTGCAAGGTGAACCTTAATAGATTGGAAATTGAGGCCAGACTGAGCCAAAAGCAAAAGAGATATGAAAGGACAACATCTTCCTTACAAGTCGTCGGGTCATAGTTCTTGGAAGTACACCATATGCAGAACCTCTTCCACTTGTAGGCATAAGATGTCCTAGTGGAAGGTCGCTTAGCCTACTTGAGAATGTTCATGCGTCCATATTGCACTATCTCAGGAGCCATGTCGCCAAACTCAATGATGAGAGGTTGGGGTGCACCATCGGCCCCCCCGAACTTCGTGAGAAGGTCCGGCCGACATGGCAGCCGCACATGGGGTAGGAGAGGCCGGTGCAGCAGGTCCGTGAACCACCACTCCGGAGCAATGAGGATCATCCGTGCTCTGGATTGAGACAGCTTGATGAGCACCGCCGGAATCAGGGGAATGCGTGGAAAAGCGTACAGAATGCTGTTCGACCAGCTGATCCATAGCGCGTTCCCCAGGGTCCCCGGTTGGTAATACCTGGAGGCGAAGTCTCTGCATTTTCTGTTTTTGACGGTGGCAAACAGATCTACGTCCGGAGTGCCCCACCTGTCGAAGAGGTCTCCCAGCACTTCGTCGTTTAGAACCCACTTGTGGTTTTCCTGCAGCAGCCTGCTGAGTGCGTCCGCCTGAGCATTCAGCACACCTGGCAGATGAGTAGCCATGATAGTCAGTCCTCTGGCTAGCAGCCAGTGCCAGATCACCTGAGCTTCCAGCGACAGTGTGCGCGATCTCGAGCCCCCCTGCTTGGTGAGGTAATACATTGTGGTCGTATTGTACGTCTGCACAAGCAAGGAGTTGGTCTGAAAGGACGGATGAAAGGCCTTCAGTGCCAAGTGCACAGCTCTGAGTTCCAGGAAATTGATGTGATACGTGGATTCCACCGGGGACCACGTTCCCTGGATCTGTAGATGGTCTGAATGCGCTTCCCAGCCGTGGAGAGAAGCATCTGTGATGACAGTCTGAGTGGGAATGTCCTTGTGGAATGGGACCCCTTTGAGGAGATCCTCTGCAGAGCACCACCATCTCAGGGACTGTTGAGCGTGGAGGGACAGCTTGATCCGGTCGTCCCAGCTCCCTCGCTTCTGGTCCCACTGATCCTCTAGACATTCCGGCAACGGCCTCATGTGTAGGCGATAGGAAGATGCAAGAGGCAATCGACCCCAGTAGAGAAGACACCGTCCTCACTTTTGTAGATGGAACAGCTAAGAGAGCCTGAGCCGTCTGAAGGATTGATAAGCGTCTCTCCTCCGAAGGAGACACGCTTGCTGCAAGAGTATCGATGGAGGCTCCCAAGTACTGCAGGCACTGGACAGGCGTCAGGACAGACTTGGACATATTAATGGGCAACCCCAGTTGGTTCAGCAGAACGGCCGTCCTGTTGAAGTGCAGTTGTGCTTCCTGGAAGGTGGAGGCTTTGATCAGCCAGTCGTCCAGGTATGGATAGACAAACACCTTGTTCTTGCACAGGTGCGCTGACACCACTGCCATGCATTTCGAAAACGTCCTGGGTGCAGACATCAGTCCGAACGGTAGTACGGTGTACTGATAGTGATTGGTGCCGACCAGAAATCGCAGGAACTTCCGGTGTTTCCGTGCAATGGGCACATGGAAGTACGCATCTTGCAGATCTATTGCGCAAAGCTAGCCTCCCCTTTGTAGCTGATGATAAATCTGGTGCAAAGACAGCATGCAAAACTTCTCCCTGCGAATCCACTTGTTTGCCTGTCGCAAATCCAGAATGGGCCTGAACTCGTTCTTGTCCTTCTTGCGCACGAGGAAGAACCGGGAGTAAAGACCCTTTCCCCTTTGAGACAAAGGGACATCTTCTATTGCCCTTTTTCTTAACAGGGTATCCGCCTCCACCTGGAGCTTGCGCAGTTGAAACTGCGAGCAAACCGGTGGAATCGCTGGAGGCGGGCTGACGAAACGAAGACTGTATACATTGCAAACTATATTCAGCACCCACTTGTCCCGAGTAATTTTTCTCTACTCTGCCAAGTAATGTTGTATGCTTCCCCTCATGGGAGCGGGTAACGGATGAGGGGGAAGTAGCACCTCAGGGCCTAGACCCGGCCGGGCCTTTAGGCGTCACGGAGGACTGCTGGCCGCCTCAACCCC
The DNA here is from genome assembly GCF_964261635.1 of Lissotriton helveticus. Taxonomy (NCBI): domain Eukaryota; kingdom Metazoa; phylum Chordata; class Amphibia; order Caudata; family Salamandridae; genus Lissotriton; species Lissotriton helveticus. Next base: position 1,874,765,687 of record NC_136059.1, on the reverse strand, counting down.
TCTGGCATTTCTGGAATGGACGCCGCTGGTACTGCTGCTGCTGTCCAGCTTGAAGACTTTGCCCTCTACCCTGGGCATCAAAACGTCTCTGGAAGGGGCGGAAGGTCTTTTTCTCTTGCAGCTTTTCTAACCCGACAGCCATCAGGGTTTCGGTCCTCCGCCTTCATGCGGGCCATCTCCTCATCAGCGTGTTTTCCAAACAATGTCGCTCAAGAGAACGGCAGGTTGGCGACCCTCTGCTGGGCCTCTGGTTTCAGAGACGTCGGGCGCAACCAGGCATGACGACTCAAATTTATCCCATGGCAGTAGCCATGGGCAGCCAAGAGCGTGGAATCCGCCACCGCACTGATTACTTGATTGGACACCATCATACCCTCGTTGATCTCCTGAAAATCCACCCTCTTGTCCCTAGGGAGATGCTCCACAAACTGCTGTAGGGAATCCCACAACGATCGGTTGTATCGCCCCAGGAGAGCCGTGGCACTAGCGGCTTTCATAGACGTAGCAGCCGTACCGCAGACCTGACGACCCGCAGAATTCATCTGTCTACTCTCTTTATACGGGGGAACCGTGGATGAGCAGTAGGGTTTTGTTTCCTGGCGGCCGTGACGATGACCGAATCCGGGACCGGGTCCGTTATGAGAAACGCCAGATCGGAGACTGGAGGTCTGTATTTCTTCTGCAGCCTGGAGGGGATCTTGTTGACGCCGGCATCAGGAAAAGCTCCAACGCCAGTTCCTCCAGCCCCGGCACCAAGGGCAACAGGGGTCGAGACAGCTGCCGCTTATGGAGGGTCTCGAAGATCACTAATGTCGCAGGCGTGGGCACCGTCAGTGTAATACCCAGCTTCGCCGCCCCTCGCAATAGCACCTCTTGAAAAGACACAATGTCGTCCACTGGTGACACTCCTAGAGCGGCATCTTCGCCTGGATCGCGACCTGGATCGTGATCTGGACCTCCGAGGTCGTGGACGATCCACCAGCCTGGTCGGGGGTGGAAGCTGTGGCGGTAGAGCCGGAGTCTCCGGCTGTGGCGTCCCCTTAGGTGGTGAAGAGAAGCGCGGCAGCGAGAGACTTTGGAGGAGGCCGTGGTGGAAGAGGAGGAGGGCGATGAGGAGGAAGCGGAGTCGTCTTCGGCGGAAGAGGAGGTGTCCTAGGAAGAGGTGGAGTAGGACTCTTCAGCGGCAACGGAGGCGTAAGCGACCTCGGCTGAGAAGGGGAGTAGATTTTAGAGAACTCGTCGGAAGATCTAACCACTCTTCTTCTTTGCAGGTCTTCGCGATGAAGTCCTAGAAGCAGACAAACGCCGGCGCCGCAGCGACCGGGGGCTCATGGAAGCAGAGGACAGGCTGACCGACTTCTCCTTTCTAGACGTAGACTTCTTCCTCGACGTCGAATGCCTCGACGTAGACATATCCCTCAACGGCGATCTCCTTTTCCTCAACGTCGAGTGCCTGCTCCTCGACGTCGAACGCAGAGTAGACCTCGACGGCGAGCGGCGGTGTCGCCTCGACGGCGAGCGCCGGTGCCTGGAACTATCACGACGTCGATGACTCCTCGACGTTGATGTAGTTCTCGACGTTGACCTCGTCCGAGGTCTCGAAGTCAGCCCCTTCGACGTCGAACGGCAGAGCTCTGGGTCGACGGGGAGCACACGGTCAACCCTCTCGACGCCGAGGCCATCGATGTCGAAGGAGAAATGTGCCGTTTCCTGCCTTCTCTTGACTGGGAAGCCCCCCAGAGGCCGCAGCACGGGCAGAGGACTCAGATCAAGCTCTCCCTCTCCCATGCCCAGACCCACCTTGATCCTGAAGTTTCCTCAGCTCCAGGCCTTGGAGCCGGATCTTCTCCCTCTCTCTCTCTCTCCTGGTCCTCTTGGAAAAGGACTGACAGATCTCACAATCTTCAGAGACATGGGATGAAGGGAGACAGAGGATACACACTCTGTGGACGTCAGATTTGTCCTTCCTGGCACTCTCAGGGCATCTGTCGAACAATGCAGGCATTTGCGACAGAAAAGGTGGCACAAACTGGCAAAAAAAAAACAGCAAATGGAAGAAGGAGTAGGTAGACGTCAAGTGAAACTCTAAACACTTGAAAAGTGTCAAAAAATTAGAATTAAACCCAAAAAGGGAGAGCTCAATGCTCCAGGGTCCTGCTAGCAGGAGCCGGAAAAAAGAACTGAAAGTAAAAGGAGTTTGCTGTGCATCATGGGATACCAAGGGTCTCTGGAGAGTTCCTTAAAGGCACGGTATCCCTTTTTCAGACACATAATGGCAGCCTATGGGGGCTTGTCTGTCCATCCCTTCCTCTCTATCATTCCAAGGATTTTGTGAAGGGGAAGTTTCTCTATGGGTGAAACTTAACAGACTGTGTTTAATGTGATGCTGGTGGAATATCCTTTGTATTTCTCGTTGAAGTACTGGACAGTGTAGACTTGCAGGTATAGGCTGCATTATTGTCTTTAATTTTCTCTCAAGTGTCTATGCAGGACTGCACTGATGACAACTTAAGAGATTATTTTTGATTGCTCCGGGGTCCACGCACATGGGCGGGACTATTCACTAGATTATGACTATACACAGATCCCCTACTACAGAAATACATGACATATACTTTGTATAGGCTTTTTAGTAAAGTTGCAGGCAAGTTACTTTTGAAGTTACTTTTCTTACACAGTGTAGTATACCTGGATACTACACTGGGACATTTCCTATAAACAGGTAAGTAAATTCGTTTTTGTTAGTATAGTTTCTTTAGGCTTTCCAACTCCACACTTAGAAACTTTTCATAGAAAAACAGTCAATGTTATCCTATGGAGGAAAACTGTCATCGGTTTTATTTATTTATTTATTAAAAGTTTTATATAGCGCGAACAAGATCCTTACAGATATCAGAGCGCTTCACAATGACAGGGTAGGGGCAGTAGGAATGAACAGAGGTAATGGGAGCAATGTAGTAGTCACTAACATGAAAGGAAAACAAGGTTTTAAGGTAAGTACTTTGGTGTGGGAGTTGGTATTCGACTCGGGGGTCCCCCAGGGTCAAGGATGCACTCTTGTAACAGCCTCAGCGGCACTAGGGCGGCCAAGTGCAGAGTGCTGAAGCCCAGTGTTATCCAATAGGGGATGGTGGTCTCCGGTTGGTTGCTGCTGACTAGCATGCCACTGGGTTGTGGGAGCAAAGCTCCTGGACTTAAGCTCAGGGCAAATGGGGGTTAAGGCCAGCACAAAAGATGCACCCTCAGCGGCCCTTGGGCGGTCGGGTGCAGAGTGCTGTTTTGGTTTTGGCGTTGGAGGCTCTGTAGCTTTCAGTGGGGAGTCTCCGGTTTGTAAAAGCACTGCAGGCTCAGGGACTAAGGTCTTCTGGGTGCAACAACCACTTGGAGAAGTAAGTTGGGATCTTGGGGGTTGGTTAGGCACCATCGGTTGGGAAACCCGAGACCGTGAAGCGTTGGGTGCAGGGGTGCCTTTTAGGGTTGAATCTTCTTACCAGCTCCTGGGCGCGGTTGTGGGGTCTTCCGATTTGAGGCTGCAGGATACGGCAGGAGGCTTGAGGCAGGTCAGGGGTCGCCGGATCTCGGCTCAGGATCGCCAGGGAGACCTCCTCTTTGCGTTGGGTCTCTTGAACTCGGGCCTAGGGCATCTGGTGCAGAGTGGTGCAGACTCGAGAATCCTGCCGGAGATGGAGTCTGTTGGTGAACAAATCCGGTGTTCACAGGAGTAAGTCTTTTTTTTAAGGCAGGGTAGGTCCTCGAGGTTCTGGAGGCTACTGGCTGCAGGACACACCCGGGTTTCGGTTCTGCAGGTTTGAGCTGGGGAAAGGCTGGTTGGGCTGCGGCCAAGTCAGTAGGCGTCCTCCTCTTGTTAGATTATACACGGCTGTTCGGTCCTTCTTATTCTTCTGGTTCCTTGTCTGAGGAAGCAAGGTTCAGGGGTGCTCCTAAATTTAGGGGCATTACTGGTAGGTAAAAGGTTGGGACCAATGGGTCCCTTTCCCTGGGGTGGGTACACCCCCTATTATGCCACCCCCCAGTGGGAGGGGGCGTAAGCCTCATCCTGGTTGGCTGCGTCCCCCCCCCATCTGCAAGATGGCGGGGACTGAGAGTTGTGCTTTGCCTTGCCTTTTCCACCTGAGGGGTGGAGTTGGCAGACGTGGGCACACCTCTCTTCCTCACTTGTTTTTGTCCCGCCGCTTCTCCCGCCCAAAGTGGGGGTCAGAACCTATGGGGACCAGTTGCTGAAAGCAGCAAGTGGCCTGGGGTAGCTCACAAAGGCGTCAAGCCTTTGAAGCTTCCCCTTCTTGGACTCTGCCCATCCTGGGGGAGGAGGCTTGGCACCTTGTCCCAGGATCTTCATGAGCAGCAGGCTCTCGACCCAGTGGTCCAGAAACATGTCTGGTGGTGGCAGCTGACAACAGCCACTCAGCCTGGACACTAGAGGTAGGTCGTTTTTCAGGGGGCATTTCTAAGATGCCCTCTGTGTGCATTTTTTATTACATCCCACACTGGCATCAGTGTGGGTTTAATGTGCTGATACGTTTGATACCAAACTTCTCAATTTTCAGTGTAGCCATTATGGTGCTGTGGAGTTCATAATGACGAACTACCAGCACCATATAGTCTTAATGGCAGCACTGCACTTAAATTATCTAAGAATGGACTTAGACACTGTAGGGGTACACGGCCCATGCACCTGTACCCTCACCACTGGTATAGTGCATCCAGCTACAGGTGTGACTGAACTATGCCAAGGCAGTGGGTTGTAGGCATGGCACATGTGCACAATGTTGACTTCACTTTGTTCAGCACCAAGACGCAGCCTGCAAAGACAGAGTTTGAGTGTAATGGTACACTACCTCTAAGGGTTGCACAATAAGTGCTACAGCCCTTGGAGGTCTTCCCTGGTTACAGTGCCCTGGGTATCTGTTGTCCCATTTACCAGATGCCAATTGGGTTTTGGTGTCAGGAGGTTAGCCCTGACTGCCACCGTAAGGAGCTCCAGCCCCAGAGCCTCAAGTGCCCTACGCAGCACCACTGCACAGGAAGCTCCATCCTCCGGAGCGACAGTAGGGGGCGAAAGCATGTAAAGATCTGGGGAGGTATCCAGACAATTGGCATCACCCAATTTCTCTCGCCTGTCCGGTTCTTCCAGCTGGTCAGTTAAAGCGTCCAGCGACCCCTCCCCGTCCTCATCACCACCCTCAGGGCGATAGGGAACGCCTGGGATGAACAAGGGAACAAAAATACCCTCCGTTAGTCGGCGACGATGATCTGGCTCCGGGTCCCTCTCGGGGATGAGGACGGCTTTGGCCGGAGGAACGGCCGGCACTAGGTGCATCATCGCCGGGAACTGCGTAGGTGAAGGTCGAGTAAGGTCGACCAGCGTCAATCCGGATAAAGGCCTGGATCTTTGGGTACCCTCCGGCGCCGCATTGAAGGCCCAGGGTCCCTAACCTCCTCCGCGGGGCCTGAAGGCGCACCAGATGTGAAGGTTTGCCTAAACACACAGTGGAGGGCTTAGTAAAACGTATGAAGCTGGGCAGGGGACACCCCAGCTCCCTGATTCAGGTGCTAGAGATGGAGCCTTAGAGCAAAGACGCTCCAGCCGACCAACGGGAGGGGGGGGGGGGGGGAGGTGGAGGAAAGGCACAGAGTGACGGTGCTTCCTCACCTTCTTCTTGTGTTTCGATTTACCCGAGGAGTGCGATGACTTAGATGAGATGTGATGGCTCCGCGACTGGTCTCAAGACCTTCCCGTCGAGTGACACTGGGAGCAACCAGAGCCCACTACCATGCCTCCAAAAGCTTTTCAGACCGCTCCCGCGTAGACTTTGGGTTCATGGCCAGACAGTCTGAGCAAGACTTCGGGTCGTGGTCTCGCTCCAGGCACCAGTCACACGAGGTGCAGATCCGTCATGGACATCAGCTTGTGACAGGAGTCACGAAACTTGAATCCAGTCCGATGATTGGACATGCCTCGCGCACCAGGAGTCGAAGACTCGAAAAAAGATGTAGACCAGTTGAAAAGTTTAGTCACAAAATTACTAAGGGGCAAGCTCTCTCCTCATCTGTGCTAGGATGGCGTGGAAAAAGAAAACGGACGTCGGCGCGCAGGGGCGGTGCCTACGTAGGCAACACAACATCATCCCAGCTATCACGACACCAAGGCCGGGGGCAGCCGACTGATGCCACCTACCTACGGGTACTGCTGAAGAAAGATTCTCCGGATCCAGTGATGCCTGATCTCATGTAAGGAATCTATAACTGTTGGACCCGGCCTCGTGGCGTGGTCCCCCTCCTCCCGCATGGCGGGCCCTGGACGACATCGACCCCTGTCCTCCCCCCTGAAGCTACCCTCTCCAGCCTTCAACGAGAGCCGCCACTCCTGGCGACCCCTGGCTCTCCCCCTCAGGATCACAGCGACTCCTATTCGCCCACTCTGCTGGTCCGGCCCTACCCCGGGCCGCCATCTCAGGCCCCGACTCCATCTTGGGCCCTCCACGTTCGGACCACGTTGTGAGATGTTGGCCTGATATATAGTGCTCACTATTCTAGTGATCACTTTGTATCATACCCAACAACCCTTATTGATGATTGGTTGTGAGTCAACCTTTCAGACCAGCTATCCTAGTAGCATGGACACGAGCAGTCTTCAGGCTAAACTCTAGAGGGCGTGTTAAGCCAGCTGTTTTACCATCACATATACCCCTTGAACACCAAGTGAAAGGACACCACACAAGTTGTTATAAAAATATAGGATATTTATTAATAACAGTTCTACCCTGAACTCTTTATGAGTCAGGGGGCTAAGCACAATACAAAACTCTTACGAAAATACTTCAAGTTGCACAATTTACACAAATGCCCGAGGGGCACGAAAAACCATATAGTACAAAAGTGGAATGCGAAATACTAGCAGGTAAGTAACAAGATCCAGAGGCTTCAGGATCGCTAGGACTACACTACTGAACCCTAAGGTTAGGAGCAGGAGGCCTAGGGAGATCGGGTGCAGAGTGTGCACTCTCACGCGGGATGCGGGACAAAGTCTATGGATGCTAGATTTCGTAAAGTTAGTGTTATCGGACGAATCCGACTAGTTAGGCTGAAAACGAAAAAGGATCTGGACACTTAGATAGTGAACCTACGTTGGAGCACTGAAATACTCGAGTTACCTAGCCCAGGGGCTGCGGCTGCATAGGGTTCAAAAGACGTCGGGAATCCTCGTTACAGTCTATGGAGCCTGAAAGAAGAAGTTGCTGGCAGGCGACCAGTGATGAAGTTCGATGGGATCCAAGCCTGGATCGGAGTTGAAGATGACCTGAAAGCAGAGGGGACTCAGTTCTTGATCACTAGCCAGTGATCAGATGGGCACCAGGATGGCACCGGATGAAGTCACCTCGACCAGGTGAGTGGGCGACGCTGGGCTCTTCAGTCTCTCGGACCAGGAGGCGTTGTCGGCGACCAGGATGGAGGGGCGAGCTGTCCCACGAAGGTGTCTGCTGTCGGCGCTGCTGAAACCAGGATTGGAGCAACAAGCCTTGGCAAAGGCAAGCCCACGCGGTGGACTCAAGATGGCGTCTGGAGTGGACCAGGAGGGTCCGGGGTGCTCCTCTGTTGGAGGGGAGCTAGGGCCAGTCTGGAGCAACCAGACCAGCGATGAAAGTGTCGTGGTTCGTCGTCAGGAGGGCTACAAGCCAGCAGGCAAGTGGCCGGACAACGCGGTGAGCAGCAAAGAGCAGAAGGGCCCCACGCAGATCTCGTGGATGCTGGAGGGCTGGACTTCGGTGCTGGAGCTGCTCAGGGTTAGGGCTTCTCAAACCCCAATGCACTTACTCGAGGGTCTCTCGGGGGTCGTGCTTGTGAAGCGTCGTGCAGGTCTTGAAGATGGCCGGTCCCACGGGTCTCGTCACACCCACGAATCTCAGCTGGGCTGGATGATGTAGGTAGAGGTCAGAGATGGCAGGGAATCCGGGTCTCGTCGAGCTGGGCAGTCTTGATCCGGAGGATAGACTTACAGCAAACCGCAAGAGCTTCGATGGTGCCTGCTGGTGCAGGGTGGCTACTCCTTAGCCACAAGGGAGTCTTCAGAAGAGTCAAGAGTTCCTATGGGTGGGACTAGGAGGGGGTGGTTACACCCCTCTCCTTTGTCCGGTCTCTCCCCAGCTCAGGGGCTGGTGTGCCCCAGGAACTGGTTTGAGCCGGCATATGCACAGTGAGCACCGGGGTGCCACTTGCAGTCACCTTCCTTTCAGCCCTCCCTACCTGGGATACACAAAATCCTGTCTGGGATGGTGCTGGCACCGCCCCTGACAGGAAACCCTTTGTCCATGCCTCCGTTGCTGGAAGGACTCCCAGCAGCAGGAGGGCAGACTTGTGTCTCGTGGCAGCATCCATTTTGTGGAGCTGAGGCTATGTCGGACTTTAACCGGGGTTCACAGTTACATACATGTTGTGTCCCTCTAGAAGGGTGGAATGCTAACCCCGTCGCCAGAATTGGCGAGGGGTTAGTATTCCAATTCGTATGACACCTTACTCAACATGTTTTGATAAAGCTATACCAAAGTTAGCATTTAACCGCGAGGATTATAATGCACTTAAGAGTATATGGTATAGCGTTATCATGGAACAGCTATTTGGACTTGGTTCCGCAAGCTGCAAACTGGCTCAGCTCATGCCAGAGCACCATCTCACATAATTCCAAGCACTCTGCCTTCAGGATTGATAAGGCCTGCCATAGGAGTGACTGATAGGAATATGTGTGTCCATTTTAGGGTTAGATATAGGAATACTATATCTAAAGCAAAGGGTGTTTACACCACCTTGCCCCAGCTGTCGTGCAGCCAGTTGTGTCTGTTTGGGTGGCCAGCCAGGGGTGGCATAATACATGCTTCAGCCCCTGGTAGGCCCTGGGTACACCTATGCCCTGGATACCTAAGGTATGCTGTACAGGGACTGATAAGGTGGCCCAGTACCAATTGGTAAAATGCACCTAAGGTACATGGTTGTAATTTAGAGAGAGAACAGCTAGGCTGTGGGTCTGATTAGCAGGCCCACAGCCAGGGAAAGCCGTAAATCAGTGAAGCAAAAAGCAAAAATCTGGGGTGGCCATGGGATTGCAGACCCCACTCTCCTACACACGTGGCCGCGGCCCCAGCGAAGCCCCGACATCGAGGCACCAAGATCCGACCAGGTGGTAAAGCGGCCACTTGACGGATCAAAGAGGAGGGGAGTTTCGATGGCCCTCCAGCCGTCCCCGGACGCCTGGTTTCGATCGCCCTCCGGCCTCCCTGGGCGCGGGCTCCACCCCCCTGCTGGGTGTCTGGACACTCTCATCCCGGCCCCTCCGACACCCAGGCGCGAGGGTTCGGGCATCAAAGGACTCCAGACCTATATCTGGGGCAGCTCTGGAATGGGTCAGGAGTCGTATCCTGGAGTCGAGAGCCCTGCTGATCAAATCGCGGCTGACCCTGAGAAGACCTCATTACTCTGAACCCTGAAACCATCTTCGGAGCCCTACTGGTGCTGCCGCGGCCCAACCTCGCTGAAACCATCTTCGGAGCCCTGCTGGCGCTGCTGCGGCCCGACCTCGCTGAAACCATCTTCAAAGCCCTGCTGACGACGTCGCGGCTCGACCTTGCGGAACCCCCCAGCTCGAGGTTCGAGAGCTGCGCGTAGGGTATTCCGGTGCCAGGCTGGTACTAAGGCTGTCCCGCTACCCTATTCCCCCAATTACCGAGACATTAAGGATCCCTCGATCCGTTTGTATATATAGTGCTGAGAGAACCTGCCTTGATTGCTGATAAAGTCTTTAAGTGTCCATCCTCTGGTGTGGTGTTCATTTGTAGTGGTGGGATTGCTCGGCTGTACGATTCTGGGAGAGGAGCCTCACACAGGAGGCCTATCGACGGCGCTCTGCCAACTCCAGAAGGAGAGGGGGGCCTCGGGGTGGTCAGTCAGACATCTTCTGCCTCCCCTGGGATCGCCTTTCTAACAATAACTAATAGTCTCTTTCCGATCTACACCTACAAACAGTGCACTCTGTACCAAATTTACTACAATGCCAGACTGTGCAATATAGAAATGCCACATAACACTAATAGGGAAAGATTCCAAAAGTTATTTTGTTAAACAAGTACGGCTACTTTAACTGCTTCAGTATCTAGTTAATATGGTGTAATAATAATGTATCAATATTGTTGTAATAAGTCTGCAGCAACATGTAACTACTGCAAAAAGCAATCATACTAAAACCTCTAACAAGCTGACTACAAAATGTCAATAATTTTTGAATCTTCAAGGCTTATACTTTGTTTTCCACAGCCACAAACCTACCTTGAGAAAATCCTTCATAGCAAACACATTTAAAACGTGTATTTACTGCAACAATTCACAAGCTATACAGTATTTCAAAAAACATTAACAGCAGCTTGCAGTTTATCCTGAGCAAACAGCATTTCTTAAATGGCATACAGAACTTCCCAATTTTAGACCATGTATATTATTGTCGTCAAGATCAATGTCAAACATATCAAATGAAATTCCCTGGGTAAAAAAAAGTAGCATAATAAGGCCAGGAAGACAAAATGTGTGTAAATATTACAGTACAAAGACTAAACAAATTAAAGTTATGAACTGCTATTTTAAAGTATGTAAAAAAATAACAAGACCCTTGAAAATGGCATCTTTCATCCAGAAACTACTTTCAACCTTTTCTGCAACCGAGTTCCAAGTTAGCAAATAACTAATAAGCACAGATGTAAGGAAAAGGTGTTTTGCATTCATACAAGTACCACATTTGTCATACTATAAGCACACTTACAGCCCTGACACAATACCCAGGTGCATGAGTGAAGAGCTGCTTCAGTTTAGGTTTTTCTTTCAATCCTGGGACCTATAGTCTTTTTTATTCCATTATAAAACAGGCTACATGCCTCAGAATTCAAATAAAAAAACCTGGACTGGAGTAGCACATCAAGTATGGACCTGGGAAACTTGGCATTTATGCACAAACATTTTTGCCAAGTAGATGAAAATGTTAGTCAGTTAAAGGAAATACTACAATACATGTGATTGTCTGGAAACAGTCCTTAGCAACCAAGTACTCCACAAAGCAATGATAGATCAATATGTATATTCTTTAATTAATTTTTAAAACATGCAATTAGGACACATGCAAACTTACCATTCGGGTTAAACAACCTGCAGCTTTTTAATGAAGTTTCATAACCTACCACCAACTCTTCTATGATAACCACCTAACAGGAAATATAAATAAATGAAAATCAATCAAACTAGTATCCCCTTACTCACACAAATATTACACATCCAAGTAAAGCTATATAACCTTCAGTTGATTCTTCATATTTAGGAGAAGACCCAACTAAACCCATAATTTAAGGTTTCTGTTCCAGCCGTTCTAAAATAATATTGTCCATTAACTTCACCCACAAAAAAAACTATTCCGGGAGCCACCAACAAAGGCAGATGTGTGCAAACAAATTCATGTAGGAAGCTGGGTTTCTGTTGCAGTAACCCCATTACTTTTTGCCAGATTTCTGAAGCACTTTGACTTGATGTGCCCTGGGTCCCTGCCAATTAGCTTCCCAACGCCTGTGTTCTTTTCCAAAACTATACCTTGGTGCTCACAATTGATACGTTTCTGGGCCACATGCAAGTCCCTTATAAAAGGTACATTGGGGACCAAGGGCACTGTGACCAGGGAAGGCCTCTAAGGGCTGCAGCACATATTGTGCCACCCTTAGAGGTCCTGTACATTAACACACACACTACCATTGCCGGCTGTGTGTTTTGGTGCAGAGAAAAGTGGAGAGTCTACATGGCACACATACTTGTGTGCCATGCCTGCACCCCACTGCCTATGGTATAGGTAAGACACCCCTCTAGTTGGGTGCACTATACCACTGATGAGGGTACAGTTGCATGAGCTCTGTACCCCTACAATGTCCAAGCCAATTCTTAGACATTGTAAGTGCAGTAATGCCATTAAGACTATATGGTGCGGGAAGTTTGTCATGAAACCCACAGCACCATAATTGCTTTACTTAATACTGGGAAGTTTGGTATCCAATGTCTCAGCACATTAAATGAAAAATGCAGTCAGAGCGCATCTTAGAGATGCCCCCTGAACAACAATCTAACACTAGTGCCCTAACTGAGTGGCTGCTCGCCAGCTGCCACCATCAGACATGTTTCTGGACCCCTAGGTCAAGCGCCTGCTGCTCTCGGGGGTCTGAAACAATGCACATCCTGGGACAAGGTGCCAAGCCTCCTCCAGGATAGGCAGTGTCCACAAAGGAGAAGCTTCAAAGGCTTGCCTCCTTTGTGAGCTACACTAGCCACTTGCTGCTGCCAGCAACTGGCCCCCACCGGCTCTGACCCCCACTTTGGGTGGGAGAATCGGAGGGAAATTCAAGTGAGGAAAGGTACTACCTCATATGGAAGGTCAAAAACCATCAACTGCAGCTGCTCAATCTCCACGCATGGATGCGCAGAGTTGACGGGTGCGGTTGGAGGACACTCACTTACTGCTGTGACAGGTACACCGCCTAGTATACCACCCTCCAGTGGGAGAGGGGCATATATCTCACTCTGGTTGGCTGGGTACCGCCATCTGCAAGGTGGCAGGAACTGAGAGTTGTGCTTCACCTCGCCTCCCCCACTTGAGGGGTGGGATTGGCAAAGGTGGGCACACCTCCCTTTCTCACTTGGTTTTCCCGCCAATTCTCCCAACCAAAGTGGGGGTCAACTTGTGGGGGCCAGTTGCTGTAGGCAGCAAAAGGCCAGTAAAGCTATTATGGTACTGTGGATTTCGTAATGACAAACTCCCAGCACCATATACTCTTAATGGTATTACTGCACTTACAATGTGTAAGAATTGTCTTAGACACGGTAGGGGAACAGAGCTCATGCACCTGTACCCTCACCACTGGTACAGTGCACCCAGCTAAAGGAGTGGTTGATCTATGCAAGGGCAGTGGGTTGTAGGTATGGCACACAGGGATGGGTGCCATGTCGACTTCACTTTGTTCTGCACAAAAACAAGCAAGCTGCAAAGGTAATGTGTGTGTAAAGGTATAGGGCCTTCAAAGGTGGCACAATAAGTGCTGCAGCCCTTAGAAGCCTTCCCTGGCCACAGTGCCCATGGTACCTGTTGCAACATTTAAAAGGGGCTGACCTGTGGCCGAGTGTCAATTGGGTTTTCTCTTAATGCAGTTATAGGGAAAGAAGATTGGCCCTGGATACCAGTTTGGCAGGAGATCAGGGCACACAGTCAAGTATATCAGCAGTTTAACAAAAAGTAAGGGCAACCATGCAAAAAGAGGGCATTTTATTACAGCACCCACCCAAGGAAGGGATCCACTGGTCCCGACCTTCACTTACCTGTAACGCCCCTAAAACTAGTATTATGGGGCAACCCCGAACTTTGCCTCCTCAGACAAGAACAGACCAGAAGAAGAAGAACCGAAGACGCCGTGCTGAAATAAGGGGACGGCCACTAACTTGGCCCCAGCCCTACCAGCCTGTCCGCACCTCGAACCTGCTCCAGCAAAATCCCATTGTCTTCTGCAGCCAGCAGCCCTCAAGAACCTGAGGGACCTGCTCTGCCTTACAAAACCAAGACTTTGTCTCCCATAAGCACCGGATTTGCTCACCAACAGTCTCTGGGCCCAGCCAAAACCAAAAGTGTGCACCACTCTGTACCCAACGCCCACCGCCCGAGTGGCCCAATACCACAAGAAGGTCTCCCCCGCGATCCTGACCTAAGTTCTGGTGATCCCTGACCTGCCTCGCACCTCAAATCGATGACTGTAGTCTCTTTCTGGAGCATCCCCCGACCGCGACCCGAACTGGTCAGAAAACCCGACACCTAAAGACACCCCTGCACCCGACGTCCCAAGGTCTGGGGTGGCCCACCCGAGGGTGGCCCAGGATCCCAACTTACCTTTCAAACCGGTGGTCACTTCCAGAAGATCTTCAACCTGGAGCCTGCAGTCTTTGTTGCAACCGGAGAATCCCCACTGAAATAAACAGGGCACCAGACGCCAAAACAGTACTTTACACACAGCCGCCCCTGTGGGTGTACTTTGGGTGCTAACTCTGATCCCACTTTGCCCGAGCCTAAAACCGGAAGCTTTGCTCCCACAACCTTGAGGCCTACTTGTAAGCAGCCACCAACCGGAGGCACGCTATCCCCCATTGTATAACACTGGGCCTCAGTACTCTGCACCCGGCTGCCCTGTTGAGGCTGAAGGTGCTTTGAGAGTGCATCCTTGACCCTGGGGAAACCCTGGTTCTAACCCCAGAAGACCAACTCTCAAACCCAAGTACTTGCCTTAAAACCAATAACTTCATTTCCTCCCATAGAACCGCATTGACTGCTTTCTTGTGACAAGTGTTAAGTGTGGAGTTGGTTTTGAATAAGAACCTGAAAAATTGCAGATATCTAAAAATTGCTTTACTTACCTTTTCTCTAGGAAATGTCCCAGTGTGATATCGAATAGTTTCTTACCTGTCGGTGTAGTTTTGCAGCTTGAAGATCTTTCTGGATTCACTATGCTGTGCATTATTCTGCAGTCTAGTGGTTGGGTCCGGAATCGTAGTCTTTTTCTTTCTTTGTTTTTTTTGTAGGGTGGGCGTCGACGTCCCACCTTTTGGTGTCCTTCTGTGACGTCGGCACACTTCCTGTGGAAGCTCCCACCCTTCTTCGGATTCTTTTTATCTCGTTTTGTGTTTTTCGAATCCTTGGCAATGTTCAAGTAAGTTTTTTAATCCGCTTTGTCGTTCAAGGTATCTGTTTCAGTGTTGACCTTGTCTTTTACCACCTGATTCTCCAGCCTCATCTTTCTAGCGGAGGTGGGTGGGTTCGCTAGTGAATCCAGAAAGATCTTCAAGCTGCAAAACTACACCGACAGGTAAGAAACTATTCGTTTTGCTGCGTGAATCTTTCTGGATTCACTATGCTGTGCATAGACTTTGCAGCTGTATGTTAATTTTTTGGCGGCTGGGTGGAAGGTGAGCGTTGGCTGTTGAATATATGTTAACCCCTTCGGGGCTACTGACGAGCTGGGCTCGTCATCGCGCTTACCTGTCCTGCGCTGATGACAAGGCCAGCTCGTCATCAGCCCCACCCACGGGGGAAGCGCTGGCGCCCCCCCCCCGAGGGACTCTGATCTTTGTTTTTTCGCTGGGGGCGGCAGCGGAAGAGCTTCCGCTGCCGCCCCCCCCCCCCCCCCCCCCCCCCCCCATGGTAATCCCTGATGACGTCAGCGCGCAAAGCGCGCGCTGACATCATCAGGAATTCCCGGCGCTTGGGAAGCCATTTGCTTCCTGACTGCGCTGGAACCAGGTAGGTTTCTCAAGGCTGGCGGGGGTTTGGGGGCAGCGAAGAGGCATCAGGGGAGAGGAAAGAGATTTTCCTCTCCCCTGATGTCTCTTTGCAGGGCATTTCTGCCTCACGATCGCGCACAGCGTCGCGATCGTGCGGCGGAAATGCCCCCACTAGACACCAGGGATGTAATTTTAGTTTTAGGAAGCGACCCCTTGGGCAAGGGTCGCTTCCAGGCGGGCAACCATTATGTTTTTGTTTTTCTGCCCCCCCCCCCCCCCGCTGGGGGGGAAATCGGCCCGTTTTTTCAGCCGTTTTGCCCCCAGGGGGGGGCAGAAATTCACCACTAGCACCAGGGTTCTTTTTTATAGCCAAGATGGCGGCCATCTTTTTTGTTTACGTTTTTCTGTCCCCCCTGGGGGCTAATCGGCCCGTTTTCTTTTTGCCGTTTTGCCCCCAGGGGGGACAGAAAATGCCCACTAGCACCAGGGATTTTGTTTTTAGCTTTTAGGAAGCGACCCCTTGGGCAAGGGTCGCTTCCAGGTGGCCTCAAATTAACTTTTCGTTTTTCTGCCCCCCCTGGGGGCAAATCGGCCCGTTTTTCGGCCGTTTTGCCCCCAGGGGGGGCTGAAATTACCCACTAGCACCAGGGATTTTTGTTGGGGCAATGTGTTTGTTTTGGGAAGCGACCCCTTGGGTAAGGGTCGCTTCCAGGTGGCCATGATTGTGTTTTTGTTTTTCTGTCCACCCTGGGGGCAAATTGGCCCTTTTTTTTGCCGTTTTGCCCCGGGGGGGGGCAGAAAATGCCCACTAGCACCAGGGAATATTTAGTTTTTAGGGTGCGACCCCTTGGGCAAGGAGTAGTGCTTGGCTGGCGGTGTGTGTGGAGTGGCGCTTGGCTGGTGGTGTGTGTGGAGTGCTACTTTGTTGTCTGTGCACGGAGTGCTGCTTGGCTGGCGGTGTGTGTGGAGTGGCGCTTGGCTGGTGGTATGCGTGGAGTGGTACTTGGTTGTCTGTGCACGGAGTGGTGTTTGCTAGTGGTGTGTGTGGAGTGGTGTTTGGCTGGCGGTGTGTGGGGAGTGGTACTTGGCTGGATGGTGTGCGTGGAGCGGTGCTTGGCTGGCGGTGAGTGGCGCTTGGCTTGCGGTGTGCTTGGAGTGGTGCTTGGCTGGCGGTGTGTGTGGAGTGGTACTTGGCTGTCGGTGTGCGCTGAGTGGTGTTTAGCTGGCGGTGTGCGTGGAGGGGTACTTGTCTATCTATGCACGGAGTGATGATTGGCTGGCGGTGTGTGTGGAGTGGCGCTTGGCTGGTGGTGTGTGTGGAGTGGTACTTGGCTGGCTGTGCACGGAGTGGTGCTTGGCTGGTGTTGCTTGTGGAGTGACGCTTGGCTGGTGGTGTGCGTGGAGTGCTACTTTGCTGTCTGTGCACGGAGTGGTGCTTGGCTGGCGGTGTGTGTGTGGAGTGGCGCTTGGCTGGTGGTGTGCGTGGAGTGCTACTTTGCTGTCTGTGCACGGAGTGCTGCTTGGCTGGCGGTGTGCGTGGAGTGGCCCTTGGCTGGTGGTGTGCGTGGAGTGCTACTTTGCTGTCTGTGCACGGAGTGCTGCTTGGCTGGCGGTGTGCGTGGAGTGGCGCTTGGCTGGTGGTGTGCGTGGAGTGGTACTTGGCTGGCGGTGTGTGTGGAGTGGCGCTTGGCTGGATGGTGTGCGTGGAGTGGTGTTTGGCTGGCGGTGTGCATGGTCTGGTGCTTGGATGGTGGTGTGGGTGGGCTGGCACTCTGCTGGCGGTGTGTGAGTAGTTACTTTCTGTTGGTCACTACACACACTGCTAGTTGAGTGACACTTTATGCAGTCCATCATTTTCTGTAGTTGCTGTGTCAGATATGTGGGCGTGTGAAAGTGATGGGCCCTTGAATGGCGCTGGCGGTGTGAATGTTTTGTATGTGTCACACGTACAAAAGGTGTATGAATGTCCTTACTGCTCCTGTGTGATGGGGGTACTGGTAGGAGCAAAAGACTGACTGGCACCAAAGGGGTCAGGCAGTAAAAAAAATTCAAAAAGTTATCCAGTGTCTTGATGTTAAACCTCATCTAATCTCAATTGGTCTAAGCCCTATTTGATGGCTCATCTGGCCTAATTTACATTTGGGGTGCAAATTTGCGTGTTGTTGTTTTAATTGTTATATTGTTTGTGAAATGTGGTAGTAATTTTTTTCTTCTCTATTTTTGTCTTGTTCCAGGCTTTTGCAGATTGGATTGTTGTAGGTTGCGTGTCTGTTTGCAGCTTGTGTAGTTGCTTGTGCTTGGTAAGTGAATGTATTTTGTACTACTTTCCCTTGATGTTTGTCTTTTTGAAAAAGGTTGTACTTCTAGCAGTTTGTGTGGCTCCGTTTTTTTTTTTTTTTCCTGGCATTAGTGTTTGATGTGCACTTTGTTTTCTAATCTGTCATTTCTTTTTTTCTTTCTAGTGGGATATCATTTCTTTTTGCTGTGTCTCAACAGAGTAGGTGCTGGTGAGTGTAGCTATATTTGGTAAGAGTGAAATTGTTTTGGATTGTATTTATCTTTTTGTGAAAGCCTTACCTTGTTTACTTCTTACTTTGCACAGTGTAGGTTGTTCACTTGTGTGTGCAGTCTTCTTGCTTTGTAAGGATAATGGCTAGTCGCAGGATTACTGCTCAGCAGGTTCTTGGTTTGCTTTTTGAGTCTTCCTCTGACCATGGTTCAGAGTCTGAGTCCGATTCGGACTCCCAGGTAGGGGCAGAAGATTCAGGCAGTGAGTTTTCTCTTCGAATGGAATCATCATCATCGGATGATGAATCTTCTTCTAATGCTGATGAAGGGCCTATGGTAGAGGAGGACATTGAGGTGCCGGTAGTGGGCCAAGAGGCCTGTGCTGCTGCCTAGGGCCGCAAGGTTTCCTTTCTTTTTACGTCGGCAAGCGGCATCTGGGCTGGAGCCTGCACCCAAAAGGCTTCACATTGCTGTGGTGCGCAAAGAGGCATCTGGTGCTTTTCGTCTTCCTGCTGGTGTAGTGCAGCAAGAGGCATCTGGGGCTGTTAGGCTTCCCATTGGTGTAGAGCGGCAAGAGGCATCTGGGCCTGCTTGGTTTCCCGATGGTGTAGTGCAGCAAGAAGCATCTCAGGCTGCTGGGCTTCCCGTTGGTGTAGTGCAGGAAGAGCCCTCTGGGGATGCTATGTCTTCTGTTGGTGTTGTGCAGCCAGAAGTATCTGTGGCTGGTAGGATTCCCATTGGTGTAGAGCGGCAAGAGGCATCTGGGTCTGCTTGGTTTCCCGGTGGTGTAGTGCAGCCAGAAGTATCTGTGGCTGTTAGGCTTCCCGTTGGTGAACAACAGCAAGAGACTTCTGGGCCGCAGGCTGGGGTGGCTGCTCCCCCCGTTGATAGGGATGGCCTCTGGGTTCCCCCTGGCTTAGTGCAGCCGGCATTGCCAGAGTTCACCGGTGTTCCTGGGTGTAGAGTGAATACTGAGAATTTTCTGCCAATTAATTTTTTTCAGTTGTTTTTTGACTGTGTTTTTGCAAGAGATTGTTGAGCAAACCAATTTGTGTGCAGAACAATTTTTGAGGGCCAACAGTGCCAGCCTTAAGCCCTATTCTAGAGCAATCCGATGGACTCCCACAAATGTTGAAGAGATGAAGAAGTTTTTGGGATTAACTTTTTTGATGGGCTTGCTAAGGAAGCCATCAATGACTTCATATTGGTCCACTAGTCCGTTGATGGCAACAGCTATATTTCCAGCAGTCATAAGTCGTGATCGGTATATGCTTCTTCTTCGGATGATGCATTTTGTTGATAATAGTTTAGCGTTGTCACGCGATCACCCTGATTGTGACCGTTTGTTTAAAATTCGGCCTGTCCTTGATCACTTTGTTGATCGTTTTTCTGAGATCTTTGTCCCTGGTAAAGAAATTGCAGTGGATGAGTCTTTGGTGTTGTTCAAGGGCCGCTTGGTTTTTAGGCAATACATTCCTAGTAAGAGGGCACGCTATGGAATCAAACTGTATATGCTGTGTGACAGTGAGACTGGATATGTCTACAATTTCAGGGTGTACACTGGTAAGGAGTCCAGCATTAACCCTCCTGGTTGTCCTTCTACTTTTGGAGTGACTGAGAAAATTGTGTGGGAACTAGGTAGAGGATTATTTAACAAAGGCCATCATTTATATGTAGATAACTTTTACACTGGTGTGCGGTTGTTCCAGGAGTTGGCCAAAGTGGGCACTGTTGCTTGTGGCACAATGCGCAGTAACCGTAAAGGTTTCCCAAAGGAACTTGTTTTCAAAAGGCTTGTGCGGGGACAGTCTACGGCATTGCGATGTGGGGAGCTTCTAGCTGTGAAGTTTTCAGACGAGAGATGTGTACATGCTGACTACTATCCACGATGAAAGTACAGAACCTGTGCCTGTTTGGGGTCAGGGTGCTGAAGTGCGTAAACCTGTGTGCATTTTAGCTTACAATAAGTTCATGGGTGGTGTTGACAGAGTAGATCAGAGGTTGGAACCTTATGTTGCTCTTCGAAAGGCTTACGTTTGGTACAAGAAGTTGGCTATCCATCTGTTCCACTTGGCATCCTTTAATGCTTTTGTTGTGTACCAGAAGTCTTGTCCTGAGAAGAAGATGCCTTTTGTTAAGTTTCAGGAGTCTATAATAGGCAGCCTTGTACTTGTGGAGCAGGCAAGTGTTCCTAGATTTGGAGTGGTGGAGGAAGTGGCTAGATTGAAAGATCGCCACTTTCCTGAATGTATTCCTTCCACTACCGCAAGAGAGTTTCCGCCTAGAAGATGCAGAGTCTGTTGGCGAAGAGGCGTGCGGAAGGAGTCTCGTATATACTGTCCTTCTAAGCCTGCATTCTGTCTGTCAGCTTGTTTTAAATCGTACCACACGCAAAAGAAGTTTTGGGAGTTTTAATGCGCTGTAAAGTGAATTGCCTGGTCTGCATTCTGTAATTTTTTTTTACTTTGTTTCAAGGATTGGCATTAGTGCAAAGTTTTTATTTTAAGAATTTGTGTTAGCTGATTTGTAGGTATTTCCATTTGTTTAGTGTTATTTTCAAAAAAAGAATTCTAAATGTGCTTGTGGTGTGTGCCGGCTGGTGCTTGGCTGGCGGTGTGTGTGGAGTTGCGCTTGGCTGGTGGTGTGCGTGGAGTGGTACTTGACTGTCTGTGCACGGAGTGGTGCTTGGCTGGCGGTGTGTGTGGAGTGGCGCTTGGCTGGTGGTGTTCGTGGAGTGGTACTTGGCTGTCTGTGCATGGAGTGGTGTTTGGCTGGTGGTGTGTGTGGAGTGGTGCTTGGCTGGCGGTGTGTGTGGAGTGGTGCTTGGCTGGCGGTATGTGTGGAGTGGTGCTTGGCTGGCGGTGTGTTTGGAGTGGTGCTTGGCTGGCGGTGTGTGTGGAGTGGTGCTTGGCTGGCGGTGTGTGTGGAGTGGCACTTGGCTGGCGGTGTGTGTGGAGTGGCACTTGGCTGGCGGTGTGTGTGGAGTGGCACTTGGCTGGTGGTGTTTGTGGAGTAGTACTTGGCTGTCTGTGCACGGAGTGGTGTTTGGCTGGCGGTGTGTGTGGAGTGGAACTTGGCTGGATGGTGTGCGTGGAGCGGTGCTTGGCTGGTGGTGTTTGTGGAGTAGTACTTGGCTGTCTGTGCACGGAGTGGTGCTTGGCTGGCGGTGTGTGTGGAGTGGTACTTGGCTGGCGGTGTGTGTGGAGTGGTACTTGGCTGTCTGTGCACGGAGTGGTGTTTGGCTGGCGGTGTGTGTGGAGTGGTACTTGGCTGGATGGTGTGCGTGGAGCGGTGCTTGGCTGGTGGTGTTTGTGGAGTAGTACTTGGCTGTCTGTGCACGGAGTGGTGCTTGGCTGGCGGTGTGTGTGGAGTGGCGCTTGGCTGGTGGTGTTTGTGGAGTGGTACTTGGCTGTCTGTGCATGGAGTGGTGTTTGGCTGGTGGTGTGTGTGGAGTGGTGTTTGGCTGGCGGTGTGTGTGGAGTGGTACTTGGCTGGCGGTGTGTGTGGAGTGGTACTTGGCTGTCTGTGCACGGAGTGGTGTTTGGCTGGCGGTGTGTGTGGAGTGGTACTTGGCTGGATGGTGTGCGTGGAGCGGTGCTTGGCTGGTGGTGTTTGTGGAGTAGTACTTGGCTGTCTGTGCACGGAGTGGTGCTTGGCTGGCGGTGTGTGTGGAGTGGCGCTTGGCTGGTGGTGTTTGTGGAGTGGTACTTGGCTGTCTGTGCATGGAGTGGTGTTTGGCTGGTGGTGTGTGTGGAGTGGTGTTTGGCTGGCGGTGTGTGTGGAGTGGTACTTGGCTGGCGGTGTGTGTGGAGTGGTACTTGGCTGTCTGCGCACGGAGTGGTGTTTGGCTGGCGGTGTGTGTGGAGTGGTACTTGGCTGGATGGTGTGCGTGGAGCGGTGCTTGGCTGGTGGTGTTTGTGGAGTAGTACTTGGTTGTCTGTGCACGGAGTGGTGCTTGGCTGGCGGTGTGTGTGGAGTGGCGCTTGGCTGGTGGTGTTTGTGGCGTGGTACTTGGCTGTCTGTGCATGGAGTGGTGTTTGGCTGGTGGTGTGTGTGGAGTGGTGTTTGGCTGGCGGTGTGTGTGGAGTGGTACTTGGCTGGAGGGTGTGCGTGGAGCGGTGCTTAGCTGTCTGTGCACGGAGTGGTGCTTGGCTGGCGGTGTGCGTGGAGTGGCGCTTGGCTGGTGGTGTGTGTGGAGTGGTACTTGGCTGTCTGTGCACGGAGTTGTGCTTGGCTGTCTGTGTGCGCTGAGTGGTGTTTGGCTGGCGGTGTGCATGGTCTGGTGCTTGGATGGTGGTGTGGGTGGACTGGCGCTCGGCTGGCGGTGTGTGAGTAGTTACTTTCTGTTGGTCACTACACACACTGCTAGTTGAGTGACACTCCACGCAGTCCATCATTTTGTGTAGTTGCAGTGTCAGAAATGTGGGCGTGTGAAAGTGATGGGCCCTTGAATGGCGCTGTTTGCTGGTGTGAGTGTTGAAATGTGATGGGTCCGCGGCTGGCGGTGTGAATGTTTTGAATGTGTCACACGTACGAAAGGTGTATGAATGGCCTGTAAAGAGGTTGGTGCCTTGACGTGGCTTTACAGCTCACGAGCTGTGAGTCAGTGGTTCAGTTAATCATACTTTCAATTATACGCAGTGTATTTCATTTTTTGTGAAATTACTTGCGATTACAATTGTATGTACTGAATCATCACTCACCCTCGTGCCAAATCCAACCAGTATGTGTGTGTGCTTGCGGATTAGATGGCTGTGCAGTAAAAAAATGTTTTTTTCTTTCTGCAGTAGGGTGTACCTTGTCCCTTATTGTGATTGTTGTAATGTGTTGCTTTTCTTCCAGATGGTGTCAGTGGTCTTGTCTGTATCAGGTATGAAAGGTGCGTGAATGGCCTGTAAAACGGTTGGTGCCTTGTCGTGGCTTTACAGCTCACGAGTTGCGAGTCACTGGTTCGGTTTTTATGCATTTATTTATTAACAGAGCATTTCATTTTTTTGAAATATCATGTTAATAAAATTTTATGTACTGAACCATCACTCGCCCTTGTGCCAAATCCAACCTGTATGTGTGTGTCTTTGAGGAATAGATAGCCGTGCTTGATTCTTTGTCTTTTGAGTAACTCAGTTATGGTGTATATTATAGCTATAAATAACTTTCTAAATTTAGATATTATTGGCAATTCATGGCAATATATGGTCATGTCTTGTTGGTGAATTCTATTGTTTTTTGTGCACAATCTCTTGCAAACTTGAAATTGTCTGTCACAATTTTCATGCGATATTTTCCCCTGAATCGCACGTTCTCCATCTGAAAACTTAATTCATTCAAAACAATTTTGTTTTGCAAGGGGGTTCCCATGAGTTTTTGACCCGGGGCTTGGCGGGCATCTTTGGAAACTACCAAACCCAAGCAGTTCTGAGAACTAGACACCCGGGGGAGTCCAGGGAGGTATGGCATGCGTGGGTCCCCCAATGTTTTCCTACCCAGAAACCCCTGCAAACCTTAAATTTTGGTCAAAAAACCCACTTTTCCGTACATTTTTGGGTGGGATCTCGCTGCCGGCACAAATGTCCTACCACCCAGCGTTTCCCTTATTCTCCCGAGTAAAATGATACCTCACTTGTGTGGGTGGGCCAAAGGCATGTGACTTAGGCAGGGGGGCTTAATTTGTAAACCTTAAATACTACTTTTTTCAAAATTCATTTTTGGCGTGTTCTGCTTTGGGGCACCCACACAAGTGAGGTATCCTTTTACTTGGGAGAACAAGGGGAACGCTGGGTGGTAGGACATTTTTGCCGGCACGGCGATCCCACGCATAAAAGTTTGGAAAAGTGCTATTTTTACCTAATTTTAAGGTTTGCAAGGAGTTCTGGGTAGGAAAACATTGGGGGACCCACGCATGCCATACCTTGGACTCCCCCGGGTGTCTAGTTTTCAGAACTGTTTGGGTTTGCTACTTTCCAAAGAATACCACCGAGCCCCGGGCCAAAAACTCAGGTGCCCCCCCCAAATCAAGGTTATATTGCTTCAGGGTATTTTAAATTCACCACCGTACGATTTGGACCTTTTTCTGTTGCAGCCACTATGCCTACCCACGCAAGTGAGGTACCATTTTTTTCGGGAGACCTGGGGGAACGCTGGGTGGGAGGTATTTTGTGTGAGCCCAGTGATGCCACGCTTTCCCACACTAAAACGTGTGAAAAACTGATTTTTTTTCAGCTAAAATTGAGGTTTGCAAGGGATTCTGGGTAAAGGAACGTTGGAGGATCCACGCAAGTCATACCTCCTTGGAAGCCCCCGGGTGTCTGCTTTTCAGAAATGTGTGGGTTTGGTAGGTTTCCCTAGATGGCCGTCTAGCACGGGGCCAGAAACCCAGGTAACCCCTCTTGCAAAAGCTGGTGAATTTGACAATGGTGAAAATGTCAAGTCCACCAGCTTTTGCAAGAGGGGTTACCTGGGTTTTTGGCCCCGTGCCAGACAGCCATCTAGGGAAACCTACCAAACCCACACATTTCTGAAAAGCAGACACCCGGGGGCTTCCAAGGAGGTATGACTTGCGTGGATCCTCCAACGTTCCTTTACCCAGAATCCCTTGCAAACCTCAATTTTAGCTGAAAAAAAATCAGTTTTTCACACGTTTTAGTGTGGGAAAGCGTGGCATCACTGGGCTCACACAAAGTACCTCCCACCCAGCGATCCCCAAGGTCTCCCGATAAAAATGGTACCTCACTTGCGTGGGTAGGCATAGTGGCTGCTATAGGAAAAGGCCCAATTCTTACTGTGGAGACCAAAAAATTACCTTTAGCCAAACAATCTTATTTTTTGAGGGGGTCACCTGAGCTTTTGGCCCGGGGCTTGGCGGGCATCTTTGGAAACTACCAAACCCAAACAGTTCTGAGAACTAGACACCCGGGGGAGTCCAGGGAGGTATGGCATGCGTGGGTCCCCCAATGTTTTCCTACCCAGAAACCCCTGCAAACCTGAAATTTTGGTCAAAAAACCCACTTTTCCATACTTTTTTGGGTGGCATCTCGCTGCCGGCACAAATGTCCTACCACCCAGCGTTTCCCTTATTCTCCCGATTAAAATGATACCTCACTTGTGTGGGTGGGCCAAAGGCATGTGACTTAGGCAGGGGGGCTTAATTTGTAAACCTTAAATACTACTTTTTTCAAAATTCATTTTTGGCGTGTTCTGCTTTGGGGCACCCACACAAGTGAGGTATCCTTTTACTCGGGAGAACAAGGGGAACGCTGGGTGGTAGGACATTTTTGCCGGCACGGCGATCCCACGCAAAAAAGTTTGGAAAAGTGCTATTTTTACCTAATTTTAAGGTTTGCAAGGAGTTCTGGGTAGGAAAACATTGGGGGACCCACGCACGCCATACCTCCCTGGACTCCCCCGGGTGTCTAGTTTTCAGAACTGTTTGGGTTTGCTACTTTCCAAAGAATACCACCGAGCCCCGGGCCAAAAACTCAGGTGCCCCCCCCCCAAAATCAAGGTTATATTGCTTCAGGGTATTTTAAATTCACCACCGTACGATTTGGACCTTTTCCAGTTGCAGCCACTATGCCTACCCACGCAAGTGAGGTACCATTTTTTTCGGGAGACCTGGGGGAACGCTGGGTGGGTGGAAATGTGTTGATCCACGCAGATTCCAGAACTTTCCACCACAGAAATGTGAGGAAAATGTGTTTTTTTTGGTCAACTTTTTAGGTTTGCAAGGGATTCTGGGTAACAAAACCAGGGGGTAGGCAGACGAGTCACCCCATCCTGAATTCCCCTGCGTGTCTAGTTTTCAAAAGTGTATAGGTTTGCTAGGTTTCCCTAGGTGCTGGCAGAGCTACGGCGCAAAAACAAAAGGTAGTCTTTTTGACAAAAAAGTGCTAGATTTCACTGGGAAATTGAGGTGCAACCATGTTGCGTTTTGTGCTGTTTCGTGTCGCAGCCACTATCCCTACCCACGCAAGTGAGGTACCGTTTTTATCGGGAGACCTGTGGGAACGATGGGTGGGTGGAAATTTGTTGATCCACGCAGATTCCAGACCTTTCCACCACAGAAATGTGAGGAAAATGTGTTTTTTTTTGTCAAATTCTTAGCTTTGCAAGGGATTCTGGGTAACAAAACCTGGTGCTAGGCAGTCGAGTCACCCCATCCTGAATTCCCCTGGGTGTCTACTTTTCAAAAATATATAGGTTTGCTAGGTTTGCTAGGTTTCCCTAGGTGCCGGCAGAGCTAGGGTGCAAAAACTACAGGTAGGCACTTTGCCAAAAAAGGGTCAATTTGTAACTGCAAAATTTAGGTGTGACCATGTTGCATTTTGCGCCGTTTCCTGTCGCAGGCACAAGGCCGACCCACACAAGTGAGGTACCGTTTTTATCGGGAGACTTGGGGTAATTCAGATTTGTAAATCAACTGTTATTACCAATTGAGCTTTCATGCGTTTCTCCCTTTCAATGAAAGACCTTGTGTAAAAAAATTTTTTTTTTGAAAAATGACCAATAATTCTCATGCTAGTACGAGTATTCCCAATTTTTAAAATGTGCAATTATATACTGTTTCTGAACTCTATAATTTGTACCCAATTCAGAAATACATAGGTGTCTTTCATACAGATTTTTCCATGTATACATTTTCCAGGAAAAAGTGCTCTATACCCAGTAAATGAAAAAATACCATTGCAAGTTGCTGCTCAGTTTTTGGATCTGGGTTCGTCGGGTTCTTGGTGAAACTACAAGTCCTATATATCCCCACAACCAGGAAGGTCTAACAAATGTAACGGTATATTGCTTTCCAAGAGCTGTCAAAATTAGAAAAAGTTATAGGTGAAAACGTTGAGACAAAAGGCTGTTTTTTTCAACAAATTTTCAATTATTCCAATATTTAACTGTTAGTTTCTATAAAGAAACCTTCATGGATTTAGACAAATGACCCCTTTCTGAATTCAGAATTTTGTCTACTTTTCGAAAATGTACAGCTTTCCAGGATGCATTATTGCTTTCAAACTCATTTCTACCATTAACTGGAAGGAGGTGGAAAGCTCTAAAAATAGCAAAAATAGGCTATGTCCCAGAAAAATGCCAAAACTGTGCGAAAAATTTCGGTTCTCTGACAAAAGACTGTCATTCCCTAAAAGCTGAGAAAAAGGAGATTTCAGCCCCACAAACCCTTTTTTGATAACATTTTCAGGGAATAACCCAGAGGCTTTCATTTGCAGCCCGTTTTTCCAATTTTTCTGAAAAAAACAAAAAAAACACTATATTTTGGTTCATTTCTGGGACCCCTCCAAGGGAATCCACAAACCCTGGGCGCCTTTAGAATCCACATGATGTTGGAAGAAAAGGACGCAAATTTGGCGTGGATACCTTATGTGGTCAAAAAGTTACAAGGGCCTAAGCGCGCACTACACCAAAACGCCAAAAAAAGCCTTAGCACAGGAGGGGAAAAGGCCTAGCAGCGAAGGGGTTAAAGCACTTTCTGTCCTACTTGTGCTTCCTTGTTCATTTGTATATCCACACAGTAGTGCTTAGTGAACGTGTGCACTGAGGCCCATGTTGCCGCCAGGCAAATGTCTTGAATGGGTGTGTTTGCCAGGAAGGCTATTGTTGCTCCCTTTCTCCTAGTTGAGTGGGCACGCCTCCGCTAGCTCTTGGTCTGCTTGTTTGTGGCAGAATTGAATAGTTTGTGCGATCCATCGTGCGATGGTCCCCTTTGTTACTGGTGTACCCAGGAAGCTGCTTGCGAAGGACACAAAGAACTGTTTCGTCTTCCGGTGTTCCTTTGTTCTTTCTATGTAGTGCATTGCCGCCCTTCTAGCGTCCAGAGTGTGGAGTGCCCTCTCTGCGCTTGTGGTTGGTTTTTGAAAGAAACTTGGTACTTGAACTGTCTGGTTGATGTGAAACCTCGACACCACCTTTGGCATGAAGTGTGGGTCCGTTCTCATCACCACCCTATCATTGTGAATTTGGATGTAGGGTTCTTGTACCATTAACGCCTGTAGTTCCCTCACCCTGCGCAGGGAGGTGCTAGCCACCAAGAAGGCTGTTTTCATTGTTAGCATTTGTAGGGAAGCATTATGAATCGGTTCAAAAGGCGCCTTCATGAGCTCTGTCAGGACTAGATTATGGTTCCATGCTGGTGGCGGCATCCTCTTAGAAGGCGCGATCCTTTTTGCCCCTTCCATGAATCTCTTTACTATCTGTGACATAAAGAAACTCTTTTCAGTCTCTTCTCTTGTGTAGGCCACAATTGCTGCCAGGTGTACTCTCAGCGAGGAAGAGCTTCGCTTTGCTTTCAGCAGGTGCATGAGGTACCTTAGCACTGTTGACTCCCTTGTCACCTTTCGGTGTAGCAGCTTCTTGCTGCACCATTCTGTGAACCTCCTCCATTTTGCCAAATAGCACCTTCGTGTGCTAGGTCTCTTTACCTCTCGCAGTACCCGCAGGGTACTTTCCGGTAATCTCAGGTGCGCAAACTATGTCTTCATGAGCCATGCTGCTAGGCTGAGGCTCTTTGGTTCTGGGTGTAGTACCTCTCCGTTTTGCATGGACAGTAGGTCTTTTCTTCTCCCGAACTTGTGGGGTGCACCTTGTGCCATTTCCATTATCTGTGAGTACCATGTCTGCCTGGCCCATTGTGGTGCCACCAGGATCAGAGTCATGTTGCTGGTCCTGCACTTGTTGAGTACCCTGTGTACCAGGGGAAAAGCGTAAGCAAATGTCCTCTACCAGCTTATCCATAGGGCATTCCCCAGGGAACCTTCCCCTGGTTGTCTGGAGGTGAAGCTTTGGCATTTTGCATTCTGGTGTGTTGCAAATAGGTCTATAGTCGGTGTTCCCCACCTTCTGAATAGCCTTAGCGTTTACTGTGCATTGAGCTCCCACTCGTGGGACGCCGATGTCTGTCTGCTGAGCCAGTCTGCCTCCACATTGTCTTTCCCTGGTAGGTGTATGGCTAGCAGGTCTATCTTTAGTGGGATGGCCCATCTCCATATCTCCTTCACTAGGTTCGATAGCGGCGGAGATTGCGTTCCTCCCTGCTTGTTGATGTAGAACATAGTCGTCGAGTTGTCCGTCTGGACCAACACTCTCTGGCTGTACAATTTTGTCTGGAAGGCTTTCAGGGCGAGGAACACGGTCTTCAGTTCCAGGTAGTTGATGTGTTTGACCGCATCCACTGGAGTCCACAGACCCCTCACCCTGAGCTTGCTCATGTGCGCTCCCCATCCCTTCTGGGATGCGTCTGTGGTGATGGTCACCGTTGGGGTCGGTGGTGTTAGAGGCTTTCCCTTTGTTCAGTTCTTCATGTTCCACCACGACATCTCCCCCTGCACTGCGTGCGTTACATCCACTAGATCTTCCCAATTCCCTGTAGCGTATGACCATTGTTCTTGCAGCCATTCTTGGAATAGTCTCATGTGGAGGCGTACATTCGATACATGATGTATGCATGAGGCCATCATGCCCATGACCTTGCTCGCTGTCCACACTGTCAGAGCTCGCCCCTTCTGGTAGAGGCGCGTCTCCTTCAGTAGCACCTGTGTCCTCTTGTCGCTGGGGAACACCTTGCTCTGTACGGTGTTAATCTGAGCGCCTGGGAAGACCTTTACTTGCTCTGGTTCCATAGAGGATTTGCCCCAGTGAATGGAGAATCCCAAGTCCATCAATGTCTGTCACGTGCTGGGCATGTTCTTTGCATGTCCTGTGTGAATTTGCCTTTATTAGCCAGTCGTCCAAGTAAGGGTATACATGGATCCCTTCCCTTCTCAGGTGCGCTGCCACTGCTGCGAGGCACTTGGTGAAGACCCTTGGTGCCGATTTTAGTCCAAAGGCTAGGGCTGTGAACTGGTAGTGATGTTTGTTGATGGTAAATCTGAGCAGATGTTTGTGCCGCCTGTTCATCGGGATGTGCAGGTAGGCGTCCTTGAGGTCTATGGTGGCCATGAAATCTCCGTCCCCTATCTGGGGGATGACCTCCTGTAGAGATGTCATTTTGAACTTTGTTGTTTTTATGTATTTGTTCAGGAACCTGAGGTCCAGGATGGGTCTTAGTGTTTTGTCCACCTTTGGTACCAGGAAGTTGGTGGAATACACTCCCTTGTTTCTTTCTCGGTATGGTACTGGTTCGATGGCCTCCTTTTGGAGCAGTTCCTCCGCTTCCCTTTGAAGCAGCTCCAGTTCTTTCCCGGACGGCGCTCTCTTTTTTGGTTTACTGTTTGGCGGTGTCCTTTTCAGTTCTATACAGTATCCGAACTGTATGATTTTCAGTATCCACTTGTCTGTTATCTTCTTCCATTCTCTGAAGAAGTGACTTAGCCTGCCTCCTACTGGTGTTACATGTTCCATGGTATTTGGTTGTTGTAACCCTGTGTTGGTCCTTTTGTGCTCCACCCTGGAGGCGTTGTGCGGGTAGGCACATACTGTGTGACAGCGTCACTTAGAGGTGGCTTGATGGCCACCTCTCTTGTTCGGGCCATGTCCGTTTCCTCTCCCGCGAAAGGAGTGGGCCCTTTGTTGGTTGTACCAGTTTTGTTGTTGGTGTCCCTGCTGTGCCTGGTTATCTCCCTGGTTGGACTGCTGGACGGTCTGGTGCGACGTTCCTGGCTGGTTTCCCCCTCTTCCGTTCGGTCTCCGTGACGGGGTACCCCTCTTCATCCCTCTGAATTGTAAGGCCCCCATGGACCTTGCAGTGTCGTTTTCCTTTTTAAGCTGGGTGAGTTTGTCATCCACCGGCGCTCCAAACAGCGTCTCCCCCATTGAATGGGGTGCTAAGAATGTTGTGCTGAACTTCTTGTTTGAAACCTGAGATCCTGAGCCAGGCTTGCCTTCTTTCAGTGATTCCCAACATCATCAGCCTGCTGGATGTGTTTGCTCCATCCAAGGCTGTTTTGAGGCAAGCGTTCGCCACATTCTTCCCCTCCTCCACGAGGTGTGAGGCTCTGTGTTGGTACTCTTGTGGGAGGTGCTTCATCAGCTGCCAATTTGGTACTGGTGCCTATTATGTAGGGCGTTTGAGTTCGCCATGCGCCAATGCATTGCTGCGTTCCTTTCTATTTTTCTCCCAGTTAGGTCCATCCTACTGCTTTCCTTGTCTGGCGGTTGCCCTGATGTCGTCGGCACATTTGTCCTCTTCCTTGTGGTCACCGTGATAATGGAGTCTGCCAGGACTGTCCCACTGATGTATGGGGGATCTTTCGTGGAGTGTTTGTATTTCTTATCCGTCCTCGGCGTCACGGACCTGCATGTCGCCGGTTCCTTGAATGCCTCCTTCCACTGAGCCATGACACTTTCAAGCATTGGGAGATACTGGCTCCTGGTCTGCGTGGGGAGTAGTGTCTCCAATAGGAAGTCAGACTTTTTTTTCTTCGTCAAGTTTGACTCTAAACGCCATTGCCGCGTTATTGACCACCATATTGTACACTCCAATGTCGTCTGGCGGCGAGGCCTCGAAGGGTACGTGTCTACGCCCTCTTCTGGACTTTCGGTGTCAAGGTCCTGCCATTCCAGGTCCTGCGTCCCCGAGGATGCCGACCCGAGGCACGTTCTATGGTCGTCGCCACCCTCCTCCTCCTCCTAGTAGAAGTTTTCATCCTCTTGATGTTCTAGAGTCTCAGGGCTTTTCTGCGGCTCTTCGGCCTCGAAATCCTCCTCCTCTTCTACTTCGACGATAACCGTCAGTGTTTGACGGAATTGTGAACTGTTTGAGGCGTTCGTCAAACTCCTTTCTTTGTAGGATGCTTGTAGGAGGCGTTTTTTCTTTCTTTCTGTTTCGGCGGCGGACTGTTCGGCTGGTCTGTTTGCCGTGTATTTCGACGTCGAAATGGGCCTCATTTCCATTGTTGACGTAGAGGCGACCTTTGGGGGTTTCTCCTTCGAAGTCGAACGTTCCTTTTCGGGGACGTGCTTCGACGACCTTGGCTTTTCGTCTGTCTTCGCCGCCTGGGAGTCCTTCTCGAAGGATCCGCTGGGCTCTCTGTTCTTGGATGCAGCTGCAGCCGACGAGGTTTTCGGCGCCAGTGCTCCCTTCGAGGACTTCGACTCAGTTTTTCGAGAGTCTGATTCAAACCTTCGATGGTCTGTCGGGGCTTTTGGGGTCGACAACTCTCCTACCTCTTTAGAAGTTTTCTTTTCTATCTCTACGACCATGTAGCTGTCGCCTTCTCCGGCAACGTGGTCTTCCTCGTGGTCGACCAGTAAGCAGAGGTTGCAAACCGGGTGCTGGTCCTTCTGCGCGTACTTGTGGTGGCAGTTACGGCAGAAATTCTCACGCTCAGGGGGCCCCCTGTATGCGCATTCTCCGTTGGACGTCGAAGTTCTCCTTCTTCGTCGTCCCGGCTTCTATATGTTGTTCTTCGTCGTCTTCTCAGTCTTTTCCTGCAAAATTCGACTCTTGTGTCTTTTCCGTCCAAAACTCTGGAGCCTCTCAGGAACGATCATCCAGACCCAACGCCGGAAAAAAGAATCTGAAGATGACGCTCAAGGGTGGGAGCTTCCGCAGGAAGCGTGTCGACGTCACGGAAGGACACCAAAAGGTGGGACGTCAACGCCCACCTGGGCTACAAAAAAAAGAAAAAAAAAAGAAAAGACTACGATTCCAGACCCAACCACTAGACCGCGGAATAATGCACAGCATAGTGAATGCATAAAGATTCACGCTGCAAAAGTAGGCATATCACACTGATTAGAAAACTTAATCCATAAAGTAATCTGAAAAGTAATAAAAGTAATCTAACAGTAATTTCCACTGTATTGAAAGTATTTACAAACCTGTAACAAAGTAATTTTCATTCAGCTTGATTGTATTGTTGAACCTGCCTTGAAAAGTACCTTTTACACTTACCGGTGCCAGGCTTGCTTGGTTCTAGAAAATAAATATACTAAATATTATTTTTATACAAACAAATTGGTCTGAATTCAGTCAGAGTGTGGGACATCATTTGCTGCCTGAGTGTGTACAACAAATGCTTAACGCTACCCTCTGACAAAAGCCATACTGCCCGCCCACATTGCCACTGACAGATAGTAAGGTGCTATCTATTTTTACCTCTGACTACCTTTGGGGTTCCACTGGACTCTGAACACTATACCTCATTTTGGTATAGTATATACAGAGCCAGTTTCCTATAGCGTGGGTGGAAACAAGTGAGCCAGCCCTTTTAGAAATCTATGTACAATATGAGACTTCAAGAGAGGGATGATCTGGCAGCTTCAAAAAAGCAGACAGAGTAGAGAGATAACCCTTGACAGTTCCCAAAGCAGAGCCCTGTTGGGCAAGGGTTTGAATAAATAGGACCGTAGAAAGAGACGCAGAAAGAGGTTCAATAGACCTTTCTGGACAGTATATTACAATTTTCTGCCAACTGTCATAATGGAGGGTAGCCTGGCCGCCAGAACAACATTACAAACAAACCATCAACTGCCGCCGCTCAATCTCCACGCATTAAGGCGCAGAGTTGACAGGTTCTGATGGAAAACCCTCCCCTGCTGCTGCGACAAAAGATCCTCCCGAGGGGGCAGCCTGATTGGAGGATCGATGCTCATCTTCAGGAGCTCTGGATACTAGACTCCTCACGCAGTCAGGACCCACAAGAATTACTTGGGCTCGGTCGCTTCTGATCTTCAGAACCCTGGGCAGGAGTGGTTGGGGCAGAAAGGTGTACAGCAGGCCTGAGCTCACTCGCAACTAAAGGTGTTGCCGAGTGATAGCCGCCTTGGAAACTCCAACGTGCAGTATTGTTGACACTGCACGTTCTCTTCAGAGGCAAACAAATATAAACAAGGTTTACACTACTCCACACACTCTGGGACTGCCCATGGATCCGGGAAGTCTGGAGACAAATCATGCGCACGATATCCCAAGTCCATGGGGTGTCACTTCTCCCTGAACCCCGTAAATGCCTATTAAACATTTGGGACCCTACTGACCTGAACAGGTATGGCCAGCTGTGGGTCACGTTGGCTGTGACAGTAGCCAAAAGAGACATTGCACAGAAATGGGGAGCCCCAGACGTGCCTACGGTGCATGGCTGGATTAGAAATATGGACATTCTCTTGGTGAAAGAGAGGGCGGTGTATGTGTTGAGGGCTTGCCCCCGTAAATGGAATAAAATATGGTTGCCTTGGAACAAATACAGGGGGGAGCCGTGTGCACCCTTGCCAGAGGACGATGATATGGAGTCGGATGGGGAAAAAGAATAGGGGAAAGGGCCTAATAAATGCTCCTCTAAATTGTGGTGGGATGGAGCGGGACCTGAAGGACACATTTAACAGTATATACGGAATGTGTGCAGTAGGTGGGGACTTGTGTATGTATGGCTACAACGTTTTATTGTGAAGATGACACCTGTTAGGTTTTCATAGTTGTGATTTTAGTTCTACTTGTTGAACTTGCTGAGCAGTCATGGCTGTACTTTAAGTGGGCGAATTGCGCACTGGACCGGGGAGGGAAGTATTGTCAATTACTAATGTATACAGCTCAAGAATGTTTCTTTCCTTCTCGTCTGTACTGATATAATTATCGCAAACGTTGGAATATGCTGAGAATTTACCAGATCCTGAACTGCTTTAGGTACTACTGTGAAACTGAAAACTGATGCTGTAACTGTAAATGTCTTCTTTGCCTTATTGACAAAGTTTTAAAAAAAATAAAAAAAATTAAAAAAAATAAAAAAAAATAAAAAATATAAACAAGGTTCTCCCCACTGTTGAAAGAGACCGTGCGCCACCACCAACTGGAGACACCATTCATGATAGGCATTGTCAACTGATTTTGTCCACCCTGGCATTCAAAGAACCTGCCAGGTGTTGAATCATCAAGGTTATGCCCTGCTGTTCCAGCCATGTACAGAGACGCAGAGCCTCTCCAAAAAGGGTCCACAACCTCACCCCACCCTGCTTGTGCAGTACCACATGGTGGTGGTGGTGTCCGTGAACACCTGCACCTGCTCCACTTGACAGAGGTGAGGAGGAATGCTTTCAATGCCAATCGAATTGCTCGGAGCTCCAACAGATTTATGTGGAGCCCTTACTCCACGGGAGACCAGTGTCCCCTGATCTCCACTGCTCACAGATGGCCACTCCGTCCTAGAAGATATGCATCTGTCACAACCGTGAATTCTGGTTTTGGAAGGGAGAGGGGTCTGCCGCTGACCCAATCGCGGTTCGTCAACCACCACTGCAGATCTCTTGCAGTTCTTTGCTAAATCTGAACCATGTCATGAGATTTCCTCGATGCTGTGCCCACTGGAACTTCAGGTCTCACTGCAGAGCCCAAATAAGCCACCTGGCATGCTTTACCAACAGGATGAAGGAGGCCATGAGACCCAACAACTGCATAGTTAGTCTCACCGAAATGCAGGATGGAGTCCAAAACATCGCAATAATAAACTGAACATCCTGGACTTGCTGCTCAGGAGGATAGGCCCAATACTGCATTGTGAACTGCTCTGATGGTAGGGAGCATCTGAGGAGACATTAGGTGAGACTTCGGCACGTTTATAGAGAACCCCAGCAAATGCAGGAGGTCCGCCATAGTCTGTAGGTGGGAGACAACAGCCTGGGGAGAGGACGCCTTCAACAGCCAGTCAAGTTTAAGTTTATTGTCATTAGTTAATAAAAACCATCACAATATTTTATATAAATTAAGTGTGCATATATAAAAATAAATCCTTTTTTTAAAATCAGTTTTCTTAAAAGCATAGATTAATATTGCTACAATACAGGAAAATATATTGGTCTTCTTTGGAGCATGTTATTATAAAATTCCTTCAATTCATAATCATGAATACTCTGCTCAGTTATTATAAAGTGGCATGTGCATCAGGGTGAAATTCACTACTAGTTTTGGTTATAAAATATCCGCAGCTCCAAATGTCAACATCCCACAGTTGTGTCAATATCATTTCAATGTCTTTTGCCCACAAAATAGGCCAAATTCCTTATACTGATGTAAGCGGCTTAAAATTTTGTTTGACTGCTTTATCGGGTAATTGTAAAAACTTCCAAAGTTTGCACTTTAATTGAGGTTCTTTAGGGCCCAGGCTTCTTATGATAGCTGTACTACATGTGCGAATCCATCTCTCATTTAATAGGCGCTTTAAAAGTATACGGCGTACATTATTTAGTATGGGACATATGCAGACCAAATGCAAGAAGCCCTCTTTTGGGGCATCACAATCTGCAAATTTTTGGGCCTATCTCCATAGCGGTTTATCTGCTAAGGATGGCAGTTCTCGTAAGCGTATAGCCAATAGTTTTTTTCTTGAGATAAGCCGGATAGGTCAGATGTAAATATGTGGAAGGTTGCAATGTGACATACGTTTGAATTGTCATCCAGGCATGGGATCGCCGCGAGAATATGCTTTCATCATCAACTAGCGAATTAATTTTTGCTGCTTTTTTCATCGCTTGGCAAAAAGTCGAATACGTCCAAATCAAGTCACCCTTATTAGATATTTGTAAAGATGACAGTAAATATTTGCTGTAACTTGAATTCACATCGTTAATCAGAGATTCCCATAAAGCGCTGACTAAAAGGCTGGACTTATTGTTTCGCATTTTGTGCATGGATTTAATAAAATGAAATAATTTTGCTATATTTTGCTGGGTCAATCCAAATTGCAAACTGATTTGAGCAGGAGTAGCATTACAGGGGAGACCAAAGACTCGTTTGTATGTTTTGATTTGTAGTCCATCCAACATTTTGGAATCCTTACCAACAGCCAGTCGTCGCGGTAGGGGAAGACTGACGCACCTAACCTGCTCTGAGACCACCCCGTCACCCTGCTGAACACCCAAGGGGCACTTGTAAGGCCGAAGGGAACCATGCTGAACTGAAAGTGCTTGCGGCCTACCTTGAACCACAGGTCACGCCTGTGGCACGGCAGGATGGGGATGTGAAAATACACAACCTGCAGGTCCAACGCTACCACCCAGTCACTTGGTCTAGGGCAGACAAAAACATTTGGTGGCAGAATCGCCAGGAAAATTAGTAGTCAGGAGAGGTGTGCCCCCTCTCTGCCGGGACCATCATTAAGGTGCCCTGGAACGAGATAACCTTGTTAGGCCTGGCATTTCTTGGCGTGATTACCCCTGACTTTTTACCTCTACCTCCTCTATTTTTGATGCTGGGATGGATTTAGTTTTACTGGCTTAGATGCTTTGGGCACTTTGCCACTGCTGATCAGTGTCAAAGTGCAAGTGCTCCCTGTGTAAATTGTAATGGTAATTGGTTGTCCATGATTGGTATGTTTGCCTCAGTAGTAAAATCCCTAGTAAAGTGCTTTATGTGTGCCAGGGCTGATAATGCAAATGCTACACTAATTGAAGCACCCACACAAGTAACCCTAAAGAGAGAACTCAGGCCTGCCACTGCAGTGCCTGCACGCAGTTTGTTAAACTGCCATGTTGTCCTGACAAGTGCACCCACTTGCCAGAATTACCCTTCCCTTTATATGCACATCAGACACCCCTATGGTAGGTCCAATTAACACCCCTGGGAAGGGTGCAGTGTAAGAGAAAAGTAGGACATGTACTAAGGTGTGGACCATGTCCTGACAGTAAAACACTCTTCATTTAGTTTTTCACTGTTTCAAGGCCATCTTGTCTATAGGACGGAATGGGGAAAACTGTGTGGGGATGGATGTGTAATAGGTTTCCAGCCCATCTTCCCATAGGCTTAAGATGGAGAGGTGCAGTTTAGTGTGCCTGAACTCACAATTTAACACATCTTTTTGTGAAGGTGGTTTTTGCATTGTGTGTTTAGAAACCACTGTTTTAAAAGTGGCTGAGTTTTTGTGCTTTAACATTTCTGTGTGTCTCTTCCTGGTTGTGGATTGACTGTCTGGATTTGAATGTGATAGGCTCTGGGGAATGTCTTGACCCAGGGGAGGAGGTGAGACAGCAACAGGCAGACCTTCATCTGGAGTGTAGGGGGAGGAGTAGCCCCTGGAGGTGAAGAGGCCTGGGTTGCTGCCATAAAACAATGGCTCCATCTCCTGCTGAGTGATTGAGGATGCAGACCCCCCCACTATCAAAGGAAGAAGGTGTCACTGGCAGGGAGACACCCAGAAATGGTTTGGACAAGGGTCAGTGCCCCCCTGAACACAAAGACTTCAAAGACATTTAGGGGTATAACCATGAGAGCTGAAACCCCTGAACGTCGTTGGAATGGAACTGTTCAAGACTGAAAAGGATTGAAACTACTTTGTGGTCAAGAGGAACCTCTGCCAAGGAAGAAACAGCTGAAGAAACTGAAGTAAAGGACTGACCCTTGCTGTGCGTTCTGGGGCTGGCCTGCAGTTTGCTGATTTAACAAAGGAGAGGCTAAGGCACTTTGTTGTGTCCCCCTGCTTGAAAGGACTTTGCTGCGTCCTGATGTAACTTGTCTCCAAGGGCCCGAGGAGAGCTGGTTCCCTGTTGTGGAAACTCAGGAACATGAAAGTGTCCAAGGGTGTCTCAGCGACGCTGTGTGTGTGTGCTTCGTTCAGCCTGAGACCTTTGTGAGGATTGTCCTGTGTTCGGGTGCACCCACAGTCCAATTGAGTCTCAGCGAGTGTGTGTGAGGAGAGTGAGATCGTACCCCCCAGGGAACACTCAGCGAGCGTGTGTGTCTGCGCTGCGGAGGGGTGCGGGCTACGAGAGAAACGCTCTCGGCCTTTCCCATCTTTGCAGCGCGAGCCTCCGCTCAAGTTCAGCTGCATTTTGTTTACACCATACCTGTGTTGGGGGCATATTTTGGCAATAGCTCACTGCAAGTCAGTAAGAGTGGCATAGAGACCGTACAGAACACCATGATGGGTGCCCGAGTACATTATTGTTGGCATTATGAACAGCCTGACTGTTGCATTATGCATTGCATTGTTTTTGCCTTACAAACTGCCTGATAGTTGCATTACGCATTGCATTATTTTTGCATTACAAACTGCCTGTTGTTGCATTACGCATTGTGTTATTTTTGCATAACAAACTGCATTATTGTGACATTACGAAGTGCCTGATTCTTGCATTACGAATTGCACAGCATTGCATT
Organism: Lissotriton helveticus; assembly: GCF_964261635.1. Lineage (NCBI taxonomy): Eukaryota > Metazoa > Chordata > Amphibia > Caudata > Salamandridae > Lissotriton > Lissotriton helveticus. Next base: position 1,874,726,803 of record NC_136059.1, on the reverse strand, counting down.
AGGACTGCATTGGATCATTGAGAATTGCTCATTAATACTGCAAGAACCTACAAGGGCTTGCTGGCCCAATAACCGGCAAGGTGAAATATTACAAATATGCATATGTTGTATTTTTATCATGTGGTCTCATCGTATATCTTTTTCTTATGAACATATAATTGCTTTTTATGAAACTCGTGTTGAGTCCATTTGTGGTGTCATCATTGGTTACTGAGCACGTAGTTGCAAATACTTTACACATTTGCCTTGAAGATAAGCCTGGCTGCTCGTGCCAAGCTACAGAGGGGGTGAGCAGGGGCTATCTGAGAAGGTGCCCCTCCTTTCCCTTACTTAGGAGCAAGGGTTCCTATTTGGACTAAGGTACCTACCTCAGCCAACTACAGACCCCCAGTTCTAACATTGGTGGCAGCGTTGGGATCTGAACGTGTATTTGCAAATTCACTCACAGTAATTGGTGTACACCACTAGTTTAGCGCAGACCACGACGCAACCACAGTGTTTTGATTTTTTGGTTCTATTTTTGAGCAACCTTTAAGCCACACATCATGTGTGCAGGAGTCAAGTAGCCAGTGATGTTGCAGAATCAGGGTTCGACATTGAGGCATTGCTTACCTACAAAGTTGATCAATTGAGGCAGTTCTGCAGAGCTTTGGGATGTTCCATGAAAAGTAGAGCCAAGAAGGAGGAGCTGCAGATGGACTTGAGGGTCTGGTGGGAAGCCAAAGAGGCTCAGGAGACAAGGGATGTTGAGGTGGATGAGGATGACCCAGGGAATGGATTTGGTCCACAGGCTTTGCCAGTGGAAGGACCAGCCTCACGGGCTGGTAGTAACCATTCAGGGAAGAGTTTTTCCCCAGAGGAGCTGGAGGAAAACTAAAGGGTCAGAAAGCATGAATTGGAGGTTTCAGAACTGAAAGCTCAAGCAGAAGAGTAGAAGCTGCTCATTGAAAGTGAAAAGCAAGCAGAAGAGAGCAGGAACGCTCTCGCCTTGGTAGAGAAGAAGATTGAGGGAACTGGACATTAAGGTTAAACAGGCGGAGTCCAGTTCAAATGGTGGCAGCACAAACCCAGTGCCAGTGGGTATGGCGTACATTCCCAGACACTTAGTGCGGGATTACCAAAGGGGTGATGATATTTATGCGTGGTTCATGGCATATGAGATCGCACTGAGGATGAATGAGGTGCCTGGGAAGCATTGGGGGCGGGCCTATGGAAACAGATGGAGGCTTCTGGGAGGGATGTTTTACCCCCTTTAGAGAGGGCGGGAACCCTGACCTACGCCAAGGATACTTTATGCCTCAGGTATGGGCTCACTCCTGAACAGTCCCAGCAGAAATTCAGGAACTTCAACAAACTGGAATCCAGTACATGGGTTGTGTGTGTGAATGCGTACTGAAAGACACTTTCTTTTTGCAAAGTCTTGGAAAAGAGATATTCTCGGTTGGCTTTCTTTGGAGGGGAACACCTTGTTTACCTCTGTGTCCAGTATTGCTCCCAAGAAGGTGATGTTTCTTGTTGGGTGAAGGGATGACTTTTCCTTGTTTAAAGTCAGACCTAACCAGGCAAACAACTCCACGTAAGCCGCTGTTGACGATCGGGCCGATGCTGATGGTACCTTGACCAACCAGTCGTCGAGGTAAGGAAATACTTTATGTTTGTTTCCTTAGAACAGCCGCCACTGGAGCCAGGTATTTCGTAAAAATTCTTGGGGCTGATTTCAGGCCGAACGGCAGTACCTTGAATTGGTAATGTTCTCCGGCTACCATGAACCGAGTACTGCCTGTGTGAAGGATGGATGGGGATGTGAAAGAACGCATCCTGTAGGTCTAATGTGGTCATATGATCTCCTGGGTCTAAAAGTAGAAAGATGTCTTGAAGAGAAACTATTCTGAAATATTGTTTCTTGAGATAGGTGTTTGGGGATCTGAGGTCTAGAATAGGACGCCACTGGAGAATGTTTTTTTTGACTAGAAAGAAAAAAAAAAAAGAAAAAAAAATCGGGAGTAAAACCCCCTTCCCCTCTGGTAGTTCGGCACCGGTTCTATTGCTCCCTTTCGGAGCATTGTCCGAATCTCCCGATGCATCTGATATAAGTGCTTGACCTCTTGATATTTCGGCAGTGTACAAGGGGGCGTTTGTAGAAGTTCTAGAGTGTATCCAAATTGAATTATGTTGAGGACCCATTGGTCCGTAGTTATTTGCTGCCAATTTTCGAGATAATAAGCAATCTTTCCACCCAGGGGAAAAGTGACGTAAGAGGGATAGGTGTAGCCGGATCCTGAAGGTTGTCATTGTCGTCGGGTGTTGTCTTTCCCCAGACGACCTCCTCTACCTCTAGGAGTAGATTTTGTTTAGCCTCCTGACTGGCGTTGCGTATACTGCTGATGGTAAGGCTGAGATGAGGTGGAGTAAAAATAATATCTTGCTTGCTGGTATCCTCCTCTGTAAGACGATTGGCCTCTACCTTTAGAGCCTCGAAAAGGAACCTTCCGGTATTGTAGTGTTCCTAATGATTTTGCTGTATCGGTATCCTTTTTGATACTTTGCAGTGCTTAGTCTATATGTTTTCCGAATAAATCCTCTCCATAGAAAGTAAGGTCCAAGATCTTATTTTGGACTTTCCGCTTAAACGCTGTTGCTCTTAGCCATCCTTGCTGGCGTAGGACTGACGCTCCTCCCAAAAATCTGAAGGCCGTGGTCGCGATGTCCATAGCGCAATCTATGACTTCAGCCGAAGTCCTCGCCCCTTCTTGAAGAATCTTCCTGGCCTGTCTATCAGCTTCTGGAATGCGGTCTATGTAAGGCAAGAGGTCACACCACATCTGCCTATCGTACCTGCCCAGAATGGCCACGGCATTCGCCACTCTAACTAGAAGGGCAGACAGAGGAAAACCTCTTTCCCGCATTGTCTAATCTCAAACCCTCTGTCCGGAGGTGTCGTAACAGGAGTTGATGGATTTCTGCTGAGCCGCCTGGGTTATGACTGAGTCCGGCTTGGGGTGGCGCTTTATATTTTTTGTCCAGTCTGGAGAGTACTGGAGTCACCGTTGCCGGTGTCTCCATGACCTTCAGGCCTGACAATCGGTAGGGACCTAACTGCCTTACGATATAATTCCTTGAAGTCGTACAAGAAACATTCGCTTGGGGGTGTGACGCCGACGCCCACCTGGGCTACGAAAAAAAACAAAAACAAAGAAAAGACAACGAATCCGGACCCAACCACAAGACCACGGAATAATGCACAGCATAGTGAATCCAGAAAGATTCACGCTGCAAAACCCGTTTTTCTGGGGGTTTGTCTCTCGTCGACAAGATCACCGTTGATACCGCCGCCATTATCGTCGTCGATTCTACTGTCGACGTTGCTGTTGCTGTCGTTGTCGACGACGATCCCCGTGGTCACTGTCGTCGACGAAGCGATCGTAGCCGTAGTCATTGTCGTCGTAGTCTATACCGTCGTCACAGATCTCAGCGTCAACGGTACGGATAAAGCCTTAGAAGTAAGTTACCTCAGATTTTGTCACCGACTACATCATTTTCTTCGTCGACGCTCCCGTCGACGGTGTAGATTTTTCCAATCTTCCCACAGGAGGTGTAGAGGCCGACTTCTCGACTGAATGGTTGGCCTTAGGGGGTGATTTTGAGGGCTCTGAGCTTGTTCTCTTGGTATGTTTTATCCCTGAAGCATGACCCTTGCTCTCCTTTTCCTTGCTTGGAGGAGATTTAGAGGGACTGCGTCCAGAAGACCATAGGGTGGTCTTTTTAAGGGCCTTCTCAGGTCTTTCCTCTGAGGTATGAGCCTGAGGAGATCATCTACTTTTTTGAGATCTCCTAGAAGTTGAAGACTCTTCCTTCACAATCCCTCAAAGTTTTATTTGAAAAGGTACGACATACCTTACAATCCTATACCTGATGGTCTGGATAAAGGCAGTAGATGCAATCCTTATGAGGGTCGTCTGTATAGAGCCTTTTCTTCGAACAGGTGGCACAGGCTCTAAATACACCTCTTTTCTCCTCGACAGCCATTGTAAGAGATGGAGAAATAGTAGGTAGTAATCCAAATGATTCAATTTGAAGAAGAAGGAGAAACTCTCAAATCCAATCCTGATTGAGTAGAAACTGAAGAGTTTGAGCAGAGCTCAAAGGAGACTCCCTAGCACAACCTGCGGTAGAAAATCTGAGGGGCATGAGGTTCTCTCAGGAGGGTTCTCAGGGTGAGGAGCACTGATTGGTTCACGGAGAAGTTTGGTATTTTTTACATAATGAAGGTTATGGATTGCAAAAGGAAAATGGGCCTAGGCCTTTTTTCAGTTTGCTATACTAAGCATTGCTTTTTTATGTACCGGAGACTCTCGTCTCGACGACGGGGAATGATTCAGGCATGTGAATCTATGAATGCTCCAATACTGGAGTTAGCTTAGGCCTTACTTGTTTGGAACTCACTTCCTGGTTCAGACAGGTCACAGGCCCTTCAGATGGCTGATGCAGATGGGGGATGAAAACCCAAAACTGTTGAGGTGGCCCATCTCCCACCAGGGAATGGACTTCACAGTGGAACACTGACCTGGAACAGAACACGCCAATGCTGATGGTCTGTCCAGATTTTTCCGCCTTAGTGATGAGAACTCCCTTGAGGGTAGGTAGTTCCCCCCCCCCCCCCACTTTTTGGCTGGAGAGAACACGTGTTAGACCTGGCATTTCTTGGCGTGATTATCCCTGACTTTTTGCCTCTACCTCCTCTATTTTTGATGCGGTGATGGATTTAGTTTTACTGGCGTAGATGCTTTGAGCACTTTGCCACTGCTGATCAGTGTCAAAGTGCAAGTGCTCCCTGTGTAAAGTGTAGTGGTAATTTGTTGTCCATGATTGTATGTTTGCCTTACTAGTAAAGTGGACTATGTGTGCCAGGGCTGGTAATGCAAATGCTACTAGTGGGCCTGCAGCACTAATTGTGCCACCCACACAAAGAGAGAACTCGGGCATGCCACTGCAGTGCCAGCGCAGTTTGTTAAACTGCCATGATGTCCTGACAAGTGCACCCACTAGCCAGGCCTTACCCTTCCCTTTTTATGCACAGACAACCCTATGGTAGGTCCAAAGTGCACCCTTGGGCAGGGTGCAGTGTATGTGAAAGGTAGGACTACCTTTGTGTACCATGTCCTGACTCTCCATTTCGTTTTTCACTGTTGCAAAGCCATCTTGCCCATAGGACAGCAAGGGGAAGGCTGTGTAATGGGGGGCGTGGCTGAGCACGCAATGGTGGCGGACGTGCCTGGGTAGAGCTCCGTAAAAAGCTCCCCTACCACAGGCCATTTCTCCGTTGAAATTGCCCGTTTTTGCCTGTAATCGCCAGCGAGTGTATGGGAAGTGCCCATCTCTCGAATGACCGAGTTTGGGACTGCTGGCTGCTTCCGAGCCGCCCCGACAGAGAGAGACGCTGACTACCCCGCCTGCGGACGCTTACAGCCGGCGAGGAGAGATACCGGAGGCCGGGGATCCAACCAGCCGGCTAGGCCCTGTGGCGAAGAACACCAGAACCCACGCTCGAGCACCAGTGAGAGGCCTGCGGAGACGCGGTGTGATCGACCCCCGACTGGCTGCTGTGCGGAGGAGCCTGAGCGCGGGGACCGCTGACCGCGGGTTCACGGAGCATTGGCACGGCTGACTCGGGCCAAAGGGTTGCGGCGGAGTGGCCCGCAGTACGTCTCCCTTACCTGGGGAGGGCCGAGATGGACTGCTTGCCCTGATCTGTGCTGCTGGATTGTGGATGCGACGCCCCCCCGCCGGAGACCGCTTCCGGTTGCTGTTGGAAGCTACCTGAGGCCGAGGACGCGGCCTGCCTGCTGGGCCCTGTGGAGGCGCGGCGCGCCGGAGGATCGATAGGCGCCGCGACGCCTTGGCCGGGACCTTGCCGGGTGCTACGATCGGTGGTGGGCAATCACTGGCCTCCGCGCTGCGGCAGGGGCCCGGGCCTTCTGTGGACTGAGTCAGAGGTGGCGTGGTGCGAGGTGAATTGCGGTTGGCCCCCCTCTGATCGACTGGTGAGGAGAAACGGGACTAGATTCCCACGTGCACTGTGGTTGAGGTTGGCGACGCGCCTGAGTGGATGCCGCTGGGACCCGCTCGCCGCCTCGCCCTGCTACTTGCTCGACCCTGACGCTGGTGCGCTTTTGGGGCACCTCAATGCATGGACCCCCCGCCCTGTGCCTAGGTGAATGCCGAAGGGCTACCTTGACATTGAGCCATGGCTATGCTCTGAGCGCTGCATCCGTTACACACAGTTCCGTGGTGGCCTTCACTTTGACAAGGAACTTGCCAATCCACCCTGAGGTCTCCTTTGCGACGCTGGCACTCGCGGACCCGAACACAGGTGGGACTGCAGGGTACGCGAAGAGGCTGCTGTGTGCCCTGAGGAGCGGGAGAGGGGCGAGGGGGGCCACGAACCGGTCCCTCTGTTGCGTTGCAGTCACTGTTTGCGGTGTCAGACAGGTGGGTACCTGGCGGATAGGGTCGCCCCTCTTGGATTGCACCCCCCCTGCACGGGATCCTTTCCCCGGGCGCCAAGTGGCGCGGCTGCCTCTCGCTTGCGCCTGAGGCGTGGCGCGGTCGCCTTGGATTTGAACCATCTTCTGGCGGATCCCGCTCCCACCGTAGGCTTGTCCACAGCGTTCCTACGGAGCACAGGCTACTCAAGTTCCTTGCAGCTTAATAGCGTCACCCCCTCGGTGAGCTGTTCCTCCGTGGACTGTGTAAAAAGACTCCCCGACACACACACTCTACTACGCACTGCGGAGCCTCCCATGTCTGCAGGACCTAAAACAAGAGCTGTAACCGGCGGCGCACAGGCGAAGGGTAAAATGGCGAAGCAGGCTGAGCAAGACCAAATGGCCTCTAAACTGGACACGATGTTGGCAGCAATGGAAAGGCTGGAGGAGTAGATGCAACTGACCCGCACCTCTTTAGAGACTAAAATGGACAGTGTGGCCATAGATCTGACGCACCTCCGAGCCGACCACAAAAAGCTCTCTGAACGGACGACCACCCTGGAGACCGCAATGACAGATCTGACTTTCAAGATCACTCAGATGGACAAACATGTCCAGGATCTTTTTAATAGGGTGGATTTCCTAGAAGATCGCGCAGAGGATGCGGAAGGCCGGGCTAGAAGGAACAACATCGGCATAGTGGGCCTGCCGGAGCAATGGGAGCCTTGAGAAGCGCCAGAACATGTGAAGCGGTGGCTCAGAGCCATTCTTCCGGAGGACACCCTCTCGCAGCACTTTGTTGTAGAGCGAGCCCATCGCGTGCAGACCCGACCTCCCCCTGAGGGCTCCAACCCGAGGCCACTGCTAATCCGTGTGTTGAACTATCGGGATCACAACACTATTCTACGTGAAGTCAGGAAGTTATCTGAAGTCAGGGTTGACAACGCGAAAATTATGTTCTTCCCTGACTACACAATCCAGGTACAACGTCAGCGACACTCATTCTTGGCAGCGAAACAACGCCTCAGTCGCATGGCTCTCAAATATTCCTTGCTGTTCCCTGCTCGCTTACGAGTCGTGGCTCAGGACAAAACACACTTTTTCAACACCCCAGCGGCGGTTGAGGCCTGGCTCGACTCCGGCGTTGACAACGAACCTGGTGAGATGCCCCCGAGGATGCGCCGCGACAGAGGACTTCGACGGCTACGGCGCAGGAGACCCTCAATCGCACATTCATCACATGCAGAGACAGATGCTGCCCCTACTCCTGAACACCGGCAAACTGAACAACAAGAGGCCCTCCGCATGGTGGCGGAGATCAGTGGATCGTTGTCGGGAGATCCCGCCCCAGGAACTAGCCCTGAACGACAGGTGAGCGATGATGAGTACCTTTACGGATTGACGGACTCCCATATATCAGGAGATCTTCCAGATATTACACCACAGACCGCTGACCTGCTCCATTGACATTGCCTTAATCCACACGGCCTGCAATCGCGATGCACAGCCGCATCTGCAGCTGATGTTCTACAGGATCCTTAGGTTGCTGATGTACTGCTGGGGATGCTACACTGGTGCGACGCTGAGGCTCCGATTTGCTTGCTGCTAACTTGAGTGCCGAGCCCAACACTTGTACTCAGCCATGGTTGGTCCCACTATTGGTGAGTCCCAGGACTTTACAGAGGGGGTGGACGTATCCCCCCAAAGGTGAGTGTCTATGTGCGCCCCGCCTAACACAACTGCCGATTACTTGGCTCCTGGCCTGCTCGAGCTGGCTGCCCCATGCGCTGGAAACTTTCACAGTTGCTGGGCTATCTAACAATGACTGCCTGTGGTGGGGAGTCTACACCCTCACCCTAATTGCATGAATCCTTGGTGCATTTAATACTACAACCTCAGTGCATCCCCCTTGAACTTACGGACTGTTAGTGCTCGCTTGAGCGTTTGGACGACAACACGTTCCGCTGTTGTCCTTTTGGAATTATGATTATGTTTTCCAAGTTTATGAGACTGATGTTCTTTTCCTTTCCTTTTAATGTGTGCTTGCGGGGCGGTGGGTTAATACGGACGTTACAATGGACATGGTATGGCAATTTGATCTGTTGTGCTGCTGGTTGGGGTGTTGGTTGGGGTGTTGCGGGTGGGTGGTGGGGGCGGGGATGGGTGGTCGGAGTTGTAATGTCTACTGTTAAATTTTGCACCTGGAACGTGCGTGGCATGCACACCCCCTCGCGCCGTTACCAGGTATACTCATATCTCAAGCGACACCAGGTGCAGGTAGCGCTGCTACAAGAGACACACTTGACAGAACAAGAGACGCACACACTGCGGCGCCGGTGGATGGGACAATTGTATGCCACAGGCTTCTCAGCTTATGCGCGTGGATCTTTGATATGGATTCGCCCGGGAGTTCCCTTTGCTCTCACTCAAAGTACGCTAGATACTGAGGGCAGATATGTGATACTTCAGGGTAGACTAGATGGACAACAGATAGTCATAGCCTCTGTGTATGCCCCTAACACTGAACAAGGACGTTTTCTTACCCGATTATCAACAGCACTAGAGCCATGGCCAGGCGTCCCACTCTTGCTTGGGGCCGACTACAATTGTGTGCTGGATGTCTAGCTGGACCGCTCGTTTCCCCCATTGACAGGCGCGCCGATGATCGGAGCATCGCGAGCATTCGCCGACTGGGCGGCACAGTGGGATCTCCAAGATGCCTGGTGCAATCGCAATCCCAACATGAGGATTTATTCGTACTACTCTGGTGCACACACACTACACGTCAGACTTGACAGATTCATGTTATCTAGTGACCTGCTACCTCATGTCACGGACTCCTGCTATCTAGGTCGCACTCACTCAGACCACAACCCTCACACTCTTGACTTTACCTGGGAACACCTACACCCACCGATCCCCACGTGGCGACTCCAGCCGGATGTCTTACTAGATGCCCCATTCCGGGAATCACTCGTCTAACATTCTACAATATTTTGAGGATAATACTGACACTGCGTCTACACCGCAGATCGAGTGGGATGCGTTTAACGTGGTCACACGTGGTCGTTGTCTGGGCAAGCAGGCGGGCATGAGACACCAGGTCGATATGGATTTGACGAGGGTGGAATCCACCCTACTGGATGGCGAGCGGGAGGCAGCGGAGGGCGACGATACGAGACTAGTGACGGCCCATGAACAACATGCGCAACTTCTGGACAGATTGAAGAACTTGAATTATGCTGCACACTCGGCGCGCACGCACCACGCTGCGGACAAGCCGGGAAAGCTCTTGACTTGGCTCATACGGAGGGACACTCAAACGTTACCGGTGATGTCGATCCGTACAGCACAAGGCACTGTGGTGTGCACACAGAGGGCCATACATGAAGCTTTTACAAGTCACTATGTGGATCTGTACCGCTCCCGATTGCGAGCCACTGGTGATGATATCTCCAGGTACTTATCGGAATTGCCACTGCCAACGGCCACTAATGCACAACGCGACGACCTGGGCACACCGCTTGCGGCGGAGGAACTCCGGGCTGTTATATTCTCTCTTTCTAACAGTAAAACCCCAGGCCCTGATGGCTTGCCTGCGGAGTTTTACAAGGCCTACTCCACTATACTTATTCCTGAACTTATACGGATGTTTAGGGCGGCGATAGAAGATGCCACTCTCCCACCCACTCTTAACGAGGCAAACGTGATATTGCTTCTGAAGCCTGGTAGGGATGGGCTCAATATGGGTTCTTACAGGCCACTTGCCCTCCTTAACACGGACTACAAGATCCTAGCGTCCGCACTGGCTCAGACTGGCGCCTCTGGTTCCCACACTAGTACACACAGACCAAAACGGTTTTGTGCCCACCCGCAGCACGTCTTATAATATCAGGCGGCTGTTTCGTGTGCAGAGTTTGGCTGTGTCCCGGTGGCCGCGATTGGGGTGTGTAATTCTAGATCTTGAGAAAGCGTTCGATTCAGTGGAATGGCCTTACCTCATGCAAGTACTGGGAACATTTGAGCTGGGAGCTACCTACGTATGGTGGAACTCCTTTACTCTGACCCTGTGGTGCGTGTACGCACGGGCAGGCTTTTCTCTGACCCGGTCCGAGTGCGCAGAGGCACCAGACAGGGTTGCCCCCTCTCCCCCCTGATTTTTGCGCTAATGATGGAACCCTTGGCTGCACAGTTGCGTGCTTCCGGCGCGGATTGGGGTATCCCCCTGGCTGACGGGATGCACTCTGTGTCATTATATGCTGACGATCTACTGATCTACGTTCGAGACCTGACCCGTTTTCCGTGCGCGCGCTCTGACATTTAGAGACTTTGGAGACGTGTCGGGACTGTGTTAATTGGGCGAAATAAGGGGTGTACGCTTCCGCCACGGACACCCCGGAGTGCGACATTGTGGTAATGGGTGAACAGCTCCTTTGGTACCCAACCGTGTTTAGATATCTGGGGATCCAGGTTTATCGTGACCCTGCTGATCTGTTGGACGGTAATCTCACGAGAACAATCTCGTCGTATTACACTGGCAAAGATGATCGCCCTACCCCGGTTGCTGTACTTTTATGCAAACCTACCGGTGTATGTCCCTGCTCGCATTTTCCGCAAACTGGAAAGTCTAACCAGACGCCTGATCTGGAACAAGGGGCGACCCAGGGTTGCGTTGAAGACACTATATGCTGCGACGGAGTGCGGAGGGTTGGCGGTACCTAATCACAAGCTTTATTATCTAGCAGCGCAGTTGCAGTGGGTCACTTTCTGGCTGAGTGGGAAGAACTTGGGAGATACTGCCACGCACGACGCGGTTATGACAGTCCCGCAAATACACACGTTATTTCATCCCTTAACTAAGACCCGCTGCCCTGATCAACTGCACCTTGCGTTGGCGAGAAAGTGCTATGTGAGGAGTCTGAAACTCGCGAGCGCTACCAAGCCATACGCACCTAACCTGCCACTACTGGGTACACCCTGGGAGGGGGGGGCACTCGTGGGGCCTACGTTGAACAGCTGGTTGGCAGTTGATTTGGAGAGCCTGGGCGACTTGTTTGAAGATGATACCCTACTTCCTTTTGCGACATTAGCGGACAACACAGGCCTACCGGCTGGGCAATTCCTGACACACGCAACACTTCTGCGTATATTGATGCAAGCATGGGGAACGCTACTGGAAGAGCACCCCACGCATCTGCTAATTCAGTATCTGCATGTGATGGGGAACGGCTCTCACGTGGTACACTGGCTCGCCCAGGCGCTACATACACACACGCAGTTCTCGTCACAGCGGCTGCGAGACAAATGGACAGCCGATAGAGGCCGGGACTGGACTGACAAGGAATGGGCGCAGATACTAGCTGGGACACTACACATACCGCGCAACGCACGCTTTAAGATTATACAATATTCCATCGTGCACCATGCCTATCTGTCCCCTGACAAGATCAATAGATACTTCAGACTTACTACATCAGCGTGCCCCAGATGCTGACTTGTAGATGCACAACTCCTACATGCACTCTGGACATGCCCCTCTCTGCATACCTACTGGTCTGCAGTGTCGGATACCTTGGCAAAAGCGACGGGAGGCAGCTTGCCACTTACATGGGAAGCCTGCTTGCTGGGCTTGTTTAGATGAACGAACGAAACAGACAAAAGTCCGGGAGAGGTTCTGGGACCTGGGGCTGGTAACTGCGAAGCGCCTCATTACTAAGCGCTGGAAGAACAACGCACTCCCCCAGGTGATACACTGGCGTAATTCGTTTGACAACTGGGCAAGGGCGGAAAGTGTAGCGCTACATAGAGAAGAGACAGCGGGTCTTCGCAAGTATCCTATAGCGATAGACTGGGATAGCACCTTGACGACCTACCATCAGGTGTGCCTGCAGAGTGGCATTGTTTGAACGCTACTGCCTCTCTTTGCATGGTCCCGACTGGACCCCTTCTTCCCCCCCCCCCCCCCCCCTCTTCCCCCTCCGAGCTCCCCCTCCTTTTTTTTCCCTTTCCCCCCTCCTCCTCCCCTTCCCCCCCCCGCTGCGCACTTGGTAGAGCTTGTAGCCAGATCCTTACTGTTATGACATGGTACATGCCTTTTCCCACCCGCCTGTCCCGAGAGCAACACACATACACACACACTCGCTGTTGGACACCGCCCAGTCTTTTGTTTCCGCATCTTTTCAGATTGTTCTTTACATTTGTTAGTTTTGTAACAAAGCTTTGGATATAGGTTATATTGCTGACGTGCCCAACCTATTTTGATTCACTGCCGTGGCATAGCCTGTGCTCCGAACTGAACAAATATCTGATGTGAACTTGGGAAGCAACATTCGCTTTATCACCACCTATGTAGATCAATAATCTCTCTTGGATCTGCCTGTCGCTAATGATGTAGACACGCTATCTTAACTAAGCTGCTTTTAAGTTGATCCTTTCAGTCGAACTCCATGTACATGAATGTATGCGGCAACCTCTGACACGTCTTCTGTGATACGGCATGATTAATCATTTTCTTTTCCATATGTGTAATGTTGTGATATGTCAAAAAATGCAATAAACATATTCAAACAAAAAAAATGGGGAAGGCTGTGTAATGTGTTTCCAGCCTATCTTCCCATAGGCGTAAGATGTAGAGGTGAAGTTTAGTGTGCCTGAACTCGCAATTTAACAACACATCTTTTTGTGAAGGTGGTTTTAGCATTGTGTACTTAGAAATCATTCTTTAAGAAGAGGCTGTTTTTTTGTTTTCTAACATTTGTGTGTCTCTGCCTGGTTGTGGATTGACTGTCTGGATTTGAATGTGATAGGCTATGGGGAAGAAATGCGTTACTTAACTGCAACTGCAGTTATCCAGTATTGGTATCTTTGATAGATTCACATGCCTGATTCATTCCACATCCTCAGGATGGGAGTCCCCGGTACATAAGTAAAGTAATGTCCCATTAGACTGAGAGTAATAGGCCTAAGGCCTCACATTAGTAACATATCCAGGATCTTTTGTAATAAGGACCAAACCCTTAGAGCACAGCCAATCAGCTATCACCACCCTCCGGAACCTTCCTGGAAGGAGCTCTAGTCCCTCAGATTTTCGTAAGCAAAGTGCTATATAGAGGTGCCACTGAGAGTACTAGGTGAGCCCTTCCAGGGGAGGTGGGTGGGTTGCATGTGAATCTATGAAAGACACCAATACTGGATAACTGCAGTTACAGGTAAGTAACTGTTGGAAAACGAGGCAGCATCTGTGAGGCCTGCACAAATAACATGACACATTTGTCCTTCACTGGGAACCAAACACCCTAGGGCAGCGACTGACTCTCAGAGGGTAGCGTTGCAGAGCAGTCTGAGGCTTACTCAAGGGAGGTGGTGTGGGCTAGTAATCACCATTTGCAGGTGCACAAAAATAACACTCAATTGATTGTCCAGTCTGTACTTTGCTTTATAAAAGTAAGAGTACATTTATTAAACACACACACCACTCAATACTATACACTAATTTACAAATATACATAAGCTGTTAGAATTACTTTGTGACATTGCATAACATCTCCACCCCTCCCCGCTAGTACCACCACTCCCATGTATGCACATCATCTTGCCCCCAATGCAATTAGATGAACCTATCCTGGAGCGAGGGCCCTGCGCACTGGCACCATCCCAGTGGGGTCTCCCTCCCATTACCTCAACAAGCATTAAACAGGGATACACCTGCCTTGGTGACACATGACCCTGACCAAGCATCTCCTACTGACCCTAAAGTATATCCCTCTACATCTTAAGGGCTAACAGTCTGGGGTCTTCACCTAAGCGCAGCAGCAAGAATGCATGTTTACGCACACTTTAGAATGACAGTACTCAGCACATTTGGATATCAATAAAAAAGCAATGCAATTACAGCCCTTAACCCATTCCATGCTCATGACGGAACGGTTCCGTCATCAGCGTCGGTGCTCCGGTGCTGATGACGGAACATTTCCGTCATGAGCCAATACGCTTTTAAATCCTTCAGCACTGCAGCGAAATTCGCGCAGCACTGAAGAGGTTAGAGGCATCACAGATGATCACAGGATTAAGTTGTAAATACCGTCAGACACCCTAGCAGGAGTGTCTAGCCACTTAAATCCACTTTGCGTGTGACATCACCTTACACCAGAACTTCACATTGAACATCAGTCCCTCTAAAAGAAATAACCATTAATAAATGCATTTCAGTGCAATTACGCCATTTCACCTCCAGGGGATGCCCTTCTCGAGACATCTCCAACTCAGCCCTTCAATCTTTGATGCACTTCTCAATGAACCCCCAGCTGTAGAACAAATGTTCCAGCCTAGGAGGTGATGCAATCTTCGCTGAGAATTGAGGGGTTATTCTTTTTAAATCCTCAAGAAACTTAGGGTGGGACTCAGCTTTGTGCTGGGGGCGAGACTGCGCTGCTCCAGCAGCTCCCCCCAGCACCTTTTCACACTCAAGGGTGACCCCTCTCCTCTGGGGGCGACCAAAACGCCAAAAACAATCCATTCCTCATGCCTTGCAAGGCATCATGGGGCGCTTCCAGCTCCTGCCTCTTTCTGGGGCCTCAGTGGGGGGGCCCGGTCCTACCCGGACCCCCGGGTAAGGGTATGCGACGCGGGGAGCCCACACCCGGCCTTCCCGTGCTTTGGACGGGGACCCGGTCCCACCCGGGTCCCTAGCTCCTCCTTCCTTGTCCGGGGCCCCGGTCCCACCCGGGACCCTCGCAGGCTCTCCACATTGGAGGGCAGTCCCCGGGACCTGACCCACCCCGGGGGCCTTTCCTGGACCAGTGGCGGAGCCTCACGCGCTTCGCCGTCAGGGGGCCACAGGTCCAAGGTCTCTCACCTTCTGGGGGCCATATCTCAGCCCCTGGAGGTCCGATCTGCCCCATTTTTGCATCTTCTTGCTCCTGGCGGCGCTCCCCAGCCACTGGGAGCACTCTCCTGCACTCTCCGGGTCTCCAAGAGGGTGCACTCTGCAGGGAGCTGTCTGCACTGGCTCCCTGCGCCAGCCTTTCGCCTGGCTCTCCTCCTGCGCCTCTCTTCTCCCTGCGCAGAGGCCCCTGCTTCTGCGCACCGGTCCTGGGCGCTTCTTCTGGTGCTGTTAGGGGCCTGGGTGACAGTCAGGGGGTCTCTCCTTCCAACTGCCCATTGCCAGGCTCCAGCAACTTCCACCTCAGCAGACCACACCCCAGAGAGAGCTTCTCTTCCTGTGCAAGTACTTTTTAAAAGTTGAGTAGGGGGCTGGCAGAAAGTCTCTGTGGGTCCTATCAAACAGCAACACATCACTTCCCTGCCCCTGCTCCCTCCTTGCCCAGCCTCTTGGTTTGTTAAAAACGGAGTCGTCCAGGGTCTCTGGCCACATGGCCTCTGAAACCCAACTCTTTCCTTCTTGGTGCAGCCTGGTGCCTGGCACCCAGTGACAGCTGCTAATGGACAAGCCTGTAGCCCCACCCATCTTCTTTGTGGAGAGGAGGCCCTAGCTTGTGGAAGAAAGGTTATCAATCCACCAAGCTGAGGTCAACCCACAGCCTGGGTCTGGTCATGGCTGGCTCAGAGAAATATGACAGTTCTGTATGACCCAAAAGCAGTACAAATAGGACTTTGGGCTCTGCAGAATACTTATTTTCACCTACTCTACAATGGACTTTAGTGCATGTCTGGAATCTGAAGGCTTTGTGGAAGTCATTTTAGCCATGGGCCCCACATCCCCATAGGGGAATAATGAAGTGAAAATACAGTAAAACGCACTGACTTTCCCTGGCATGTTCCTTCCCAGGGTATAAAGCATATTCCATGTCACCACCCAATTCTGCATAAGTCCTGCCACACCATTCACTCTGTAGCTGCTCCTGGACTGCGCACGCTAGGAATCTCCCCTGCGCAGCTCCTACACGTGTGCACACGCATGTACACCCGTGTCTGCATGTAACCAGCACGGTGTCCCATACTCCAGCTGCTGCGCAGCGCCCTAGTCAAGCCAGGCGGACACCAGTAAAATCTCCATGCAGTCTCCTTCGTTAGGAGTTCACTGTGGATGAGTCCCAGATTATGAGGCTCCCCCACAGTAAAAGCTCCATAATTAGATGCTCAAAAGCGAAAAATCCGGGCGGCCCTAGTGTCAGAACCACCTTCTAACAGTAACGCATTTCTTATCCAGTCTTAGTGTATCTTTCATAGATTTACATGCCTGAATCAGAATAGATAGCAATGATAAGCACATTTCGTTTCGTTCAGAATGAAGAAATTCACCAGATAATAGACATATCAATGTGAAAATGGAATGCAAAAAATTGCGAGTATGGCAAAAATCATAGAAATAATAGAAATGTGCGTCTAAAAAGAAGAGGTTGGTGGGGAGGTAGGAAGGCTCACCTCTATCGAAATAGATGATGTAACACCGCCTGTCACACTGCAGCATCCTTCATTAGTTCCGTATCCAGGCAGCAATGCTTGGTAAATGTATGTGGCATCTTCCATGTTGCCACTCTACAACCGTCTGATAGGTACAACTGCAAATAGTGCCATAGAAGTAGAAACTGCCCTAGTGGAAAAGGCACGAATTCTCGATTGTAAAGGTTGGCCAGCTTGCTGGTGGACAGAAGACAATAGCACCAGAGATCCATCTAGAAATACTCTGTTTATTAAGTGGAAAACCTTTTTCAGGTAAACTGTAAACCACAGAGTTGGTTGGATTTGCAGAACGCTTTTGACCTGTCAAGGTAGAATTTAAGGCAGTGTTCAGATCTAATGAATGTAGAGCTCTCTCGGCTGCTGTTTGAGGATTTGGAAAGAAGGTCTTTAAAACAATAGGTTCATTAAGGTGAAAGTCCGATGGGACTTGGGGTACAACCTTTGGATTAGTCCGAAGAATTACCCTATTGTTCTCGAATTGGAGAAATGGTTCATGTATTGTTAATGTGTGAAGCTCACTACTCGTCTTGCAGATGCAAGGGCTAGAACAAGTGCAGTCTTCCAGGAGAGGAACTTGAGGTCCACTCTGTGTATCGGTTCAAAAGAATGTCTCATAAGTTGAGCAAGGACTGTGTTGAATTGCTGTGTTGGAGGTGGGGACTTTACAGGAGGAAAAGTCCTAAATTGGTCTTTATGAAATTGTTTTATCAGTCTATGTGACCAAAGAGAAGGTCCTGTAGAAGATCTCCTGAAACGGGATATCGCTGCCAGGTGAACTTTAATGGAAGCGTGGGCGAGACCTGAAGTTGCTAGATGGAGAAGGTATGGTAATATTTCTTCTGGAGAGGAAGTGAGGGGATGCACTTTAGCAGATCCACACCAGATACAGAATATTTTCCATTTGAAGGAAAAAGTCCTGTTTGTACTATCAACTCGAGCCCGAGCTAGAACTGCTCTGGAACATCTCCTTGCGCTGTCGGAGAGTGCTCTGCAGTCTGGCGGAATGTTTAAGCCATAAAATTCTTGGAACTCAGGAGCCAGGCCGATAATTTGACAGATGCTGGATCCGGGTGTTGGACTTGTTTCTGATCCATCGTGAGGAAAGATGGGAATGGCTTCAACGGAATTGGAAGTTGCAGGGAGAGAGGATGGACCTCCGTGAACCAATGTTGGCGAGGCCACGCTGGAGCTATTAGGATTAGTCTGCAGGTTTCTGCATTCATCTTCCTGGGGATCCTGGGAATCAGTGGAAACGGTGGAAAGGCATAGGCAAATACATCGAACCATGCTATTGAAAATGCATTCCCCAGAGATCCCCATTGGGGATACCAGCTTGTGAAGTGTTGGCATTTGGTGCTGTACTGGGTGGCAAACAGATCCAACAGTGGTTTGCACCACTGAGAGAAGATGTTATTGAGAGTATGCTGGTTCAGTTCCCACCGTTGGCAGGTTGTCTGCAGCCTGCTTAGCGAATCTGACAATGTATTGTTTTTTCCTGGAACATACTCCGCTCTCAGGGAAATTTTGTGCAGAAGCGACCAGTTCCATATTTTTGGAGATTCTTGAGAGAGTGATAGTGAACGAGTTCCACCCCGTTTGTTCAGGTACTGCATCTTCGTAGTGTGTGTTCTGACGAGCACTAGGGAATCTGATCCTGTGGAGGAAGGCCCGGAGGGCTAGATAAACTGCTCTCGGCTCCAGGAGGTTTATGTGCAGTTTGCGTTCTGAAGATAACCACTTTCGCTGATCTGGAGCTCTTGAAGGAAGGCTCCCCAACCTTCTATAGATGAGTCTGTGGTTATTACTTTGGGAGAGGCTCGAGTTAGAAAAGGCAGGCCTCGGGAGAGATTTTGTGGAAGAGTCCCCCAGTGTAGAGCAATGACCATCTGAGGAGAGACCTGTATGATGTCGAAAGATCCGTCTACCTTAATCCACCGAGTGGAGAGAGACTCCTGGAGAGGACGCATACGGAGGAGAAAGTAGGGAACCAGAAGAATGCAGGATGACATCATTCCAAGGAGTGATTTGAAAAGGCGCACTGAAAGATTTTCTTTTCCTTATGTGCTCTCCTAATTGGAGAAGTTTTTGTTGACGCTCCTGTGACGGGAAAGCTATTTTCAGGACCGTATCCAGGACAGCTCCCAGAAATGTTATTCGTTGAGAAGGCTGTAGGATTGATTTGTGTGGGTTGAGGGTGAGACCCAATTGTTTGAAAAGCCATAGACAGGCTCTGGAACATCTCCTTGCGCTGTCGTGAGTAGTGTTTAGTGAAAGTGTGTATGGTGAACCATGTGGCTGCCTTACAGATGTCTTCGAGAGGAATATTCCCTAGGAAAGCCATGGATGCCCCCATTTTCCGTGTAGAGTGCGCTCTAGGGGGGACTGTTAAAGTGCGTTTAGCTTTTAGATAACATATTTGAATGCATTTAACTATCCATCTAGCTATTCCTGACTTTGAAATAGGATTTCCTTTGTGTTGTGGTGCAAAAGCAACAAATATTTGTTTTGTTTTTCTAAATTATTTAGTTCTGTCCACATAATAAAGTAGAGCTCTTCGTACATCTAGTGTGTGCAGGGCTCTCTCAGCTACTGACTGTGGATTTTGAAAGAATACTGGCAGTTCAATTGCTTGATTGATATGGAAATTGGATACGACTTTCGGCATGAATTTAGGGTTTGTCCTAAGGACTACCCTGTTAGCATGTACCTGCATGAAAGGTTCTTGAATTGTTAGTGCTTGTAGTTCGCTCACTCTTCTGAGTGAGGTAATCGCAACTAAGAATGCAACTTTCCATTTCAAGAATTGTAATTCGCATGAATGTAGCGGTTCGAAAGGAGGTCCCATGAGTCTGGTAAGCACTATATTGAGATTCCAGACTGGAGAAAGGGGGTGTCTTGGAGGGATCACCCTTTTTAAACCTTCAATGAAGGCTTTGATTGCTGGTACTTTAAACAGTGAAAGGTGCTGCCCGTTTTGAAGGTATGCTGCTATTTATTTGTAGGTTTGTAACGCGCTCGAATCAACTCCCGGAGGAGAATCTCTGCGCCTGTGACCTAGAGAGCGCTGTCAGCAAGACCTAAGGGGACTGAAACAAAAAGGTCTTAAGTTGTTTCCTGAAACTCAAGTGTTCTGTGCATTTCCTAAGTGGCAGGGGTAATCCATTCCACAGGGTGGGACCGGCTATGGACAAAGCCCTACCACCCTGCCTTACTTTCTTGGAGGCTGGCACTGTTAGGAGCAGCTGGTTACTGGACCTGCGAGATCGCACCGGAGTATAAGGTATAAATTTGTCTATTCAGTATGTTGGCCCTAATCCATTAAGGCTCTTATGGATAAGGCAACAAGTCTTGAATATCACCCTTTTCCGAACAGGGAGCCAGTGTAGCTTATCCAACAGTGGTTTGGATGACGTTCTTGGTGGGGCATTTAGTAACAGCCTTGCTGATGTATTCTGCACAAATTGGAGTTTGGCTTTAACTCCCTCGTTGGCTGACAGCAAGAGCCCATTGCAATAGTCTAATCGACTGAGAACCACAGCCTGCGCCAAGGTTTTTCTGGTGGCATCTGGTAGCAAGGGGAAAACTTTTCGAAGGAGGCCGATCACATAGCTATAGCTGCAAGGTGTAGTCGTATAGAAGAGTATGCTAAGTTACATCTTTGTAAATGCAGCAGGTAACATATAATGTTTTGTACAGAAGCGTCTAATGGGTTGATTTGGTTATTGTTGCAGTAAATAACAAATCTCTTCCATTTAGCTGCATAGCATGCTCGTGTGGTTGGTTTTCTTGCCTCCTTAATGATGTTCATGCAGTCTGGGGTTAAGTTAAGGTATCCGAACTCTAAGACCTCAGGAGCCAAATCGCAAGGTTCATCTGATTGGGATCTGGGTGTCTTATTTCTCCATGGTTCTGAGTTAAAAGATGGGGAGCAAGGCACAGTCTTTGATGAGGAACCACTGAAAGTTCTAGGAACGTTGTGTACCATGGTTGTCTCGCCCATGTGGGAGCAACTAGGATTAGGGTGAGTGAGTGTTGCCGCAGTTTGTGTGCCACCAGCAGGATCAGCGGTGCTCGGGTCGGTGACCTTTTTGGCACTGGAACCTTCTTCGGGGCGATGGTACTGGGCCCTGGGGTTTCTGAAGGTTTCGGTTTCGATTTCGGAGCCGAGCCGGAAGGCAGGGCTGTCAAAAGTCTTTTATTATCTTGGCTAAGGCCTTCTGGCGATGCCTCGACTGGAGCCTTTGGTAACGGGACAAATGGTGTTGGGGGTGTTGTACTCACGATTTGCAGTATTTCGTCGTCGGAGTCAGAGTAGTCCTCGACGGTGACTATTTCTAGGTCAGAGTCTTGAGGCAAATCTGCCTGACCAGTTTATCCATATCGCATTGCCCAGTGACAACGGATGTCTTCTTCCACAGGGTCGCTGTGCATGTCCACGTTGTGGAATTGTGCTGCCTTGTCTATGAGTTGGTTGAAGACTACTGTGTCATCAGTGGGTGATGGCTTAGTAGGATAAGTGGGTACATCAGGGATGGGATGGGTGTCATAAGGGTCTGTTGGTTCTTCCCAGGGTTCCTCCTGATGAGGATCTTGTGGGAAATCATATAGAGGCTGTGGTTCATACCCTGTGTCCCCCTCATCGTCCCCGTGGTAAGAAGGTGAGGTAGGTGCAAAAGGTGTGGCAGGCATAATAGGTTGAAAAGGGCTGTGGGGTCTTGAGGGAGAAGTCCCAAAGTCCTTCTTCAGTGGAATAGGTGAATCAGGTTGAAAGTCCAAGGGCCTCTTTTTCCGATGCAGGATGGTAACTTTACCAGTCTATGGGTTAATGTATATTTTAGCTTGGTCGTCTGATGGATCTGGGTGGAATAGTTCTTCCTCTACAGTCCTGGGTTTAGTGTTTGACTTTTTTGGGTTGGAAACACTGTTTTTCGACGACTTTCGGAGTCTTGTTGGACTTATTCGGCTCGGGCCCTGATTTCGGGTCGACGATTTTTTTCGAGTCGACCGGAACTTTCGGGTCGACACGTTGTTTGTGCTCCGTAGGCTTCTTTGGATGAGTGTCTTTCACTGAGTCAATGTTCTTTTTTGGATCGACTGGTGTCTTTGGAGCCGTTATCTTCGGGTCGACAGGTTTGTCTGGCTTGGATACTGGTTTCGGTACGCACCGGATGCCGGGTCGACTGTTTTCGGAACAGCAGGCTTGTTCAGGTCGGCGACTTTCTTCGGTTCGGCGCCCTTCGGCTGCGTGCCCTTGTTCGGGTCGACCGATTTGTTGGGGTCGACGGCTTTTGGCTGAACGGCCTTTGTGGGGTCGACAGTCTTTTTTGGCTCGACGCTCTTTGGCTGTGCGGCCTTTTTTGGATCGACGCCCTTCGGGTCGGTGACCTTTTTGGCACTGGAACCTTCTTCGGGGCGATGGTACTGGGCCCTGGGGTTTCTGAAGGTTTCGGTTTCGATTTCGGAGCCGAGCCGGAAGGCAGGGCTGTCAAAAGTCTTTTATTATCTTGGCTAAGGCCTTCTGGCGATGCCTCGACTGGAGCCTTTGGTAACGGGACAAATGGTGTTGGGGGTGTTGTACTCACGATTTGCGGTATTTCGTCGTCGGAGTCAGAGTAGTCCTCGACGGTGACTATTTCTAGGTCAGAGTCTTGAGGGTCCGGTAATTCCTGGTCATCATCGAAGATGTTGTCCGGTTCTGGTGCCTGTCGCTGCATTTCTTCCCTAGCGGCCCGTCGGATCCGTATTGTTTTCTTCGACCGAAACTGGGCACAGGCCGGGCAGGTTTCTTCCCTATGGTCTGGGGAAAGTCACTTGTTGCATACTCAGTGTTTATCAGTATGTGGGAACTTGGGGTGGCATTGTGGGCACCTTTTGAAAAGGCTTCTTTCCATCGACGGTGGGCTCACGTGGCGTCGAAAAGGCCCAACGGCCCGCGCCGACGACTGATTCGAGATGGAAGTTTGGATCGAGTAGAGAGGTACCGAACGAGAACAATACCGTCGAAGCCCAATGCCTTTTGGCCCTTAGAAAAGTTCGATTCCGATTTGGAGTATAGGAGTTTGCATCCGAACCCAATGGCGGAAAAAAACTATCTGAGGATGGAGAGGATGCCCATGCACACTGTAGTCCAGGGGAGGAGTCACCTATCTCGTGATACTTCGAAGACTCTTCCAAGACAACAAAGTGCAATCATCCGGACCCAACACTAGGCGGCGATCTATGCACAGATATGAATTCAGCAGCCCACATGCCTCGAACATAAGCATCTTGGAGATCTAAGGACACCATGTAGTCATTCGCATTGAGAAGCTGCACGACTTCCCGAATGGTTACCATGCGAAACAATTGTTTCTTTAGGAATTTGTTTAGGCTTCTCAAATATAGCATTGCTCTCCATTTCTTTTCCTTTTTGCGTACTAAGAAGAATCTGGAGTAAAAAGCTTGTCCTCTTCGACGAACAGGAATCTGCTCTATAGCTCCCTTCTGGATCATTGATGATATTTAATGGAGTTAAAGGGGTAAATGCTTGTGAACCATAGGTTGAGGAGGTGTTTGTGGAGGAGATTGCACAAACTCCAGCGAATGTCCAAATTGCACTAGTTGGAGAACCCAACTTTCTGTTATTTGCTTCCAATTCTGTAGATAGTGGGATATTTTTCCTCCTACTTTCGAAGGCGGAGGGGAAGTGGAGATTGGCGGTAGAGAGAAGTCATTGGCTTCGGGCGGAATTGGATGGGGGAGGTGGCACAGGTATGTCAATGTTAAGAGGCGGTGAAAGTGGAACTTGCGCCCCCGGAGAGAGAACTAGAGAAGGATATTAAGCAGAGCATGCTGTCCTCATCCGAATACTCATCATCGTCCAAAAGATGAGATGGAGGTAATGGTTGGACCCTGCAGGGTGATGTATGGGAAGGTGTCAGCGTTTGCTCGGCAAATTTCAGTTGAAAATACGTTATTTGCACCTTTGCTTTGGGCGTCGCCGATGAGGCCGTCGGTATATTAGTCAGACGAAGAATCATCGATGGATGCAATGGGCACTGGCGTTGACGAGGAACCTCTCATCGACAGTGGAGTCGTCGACGGTACAGTCTTCGTCGACGTGCGTATCAGACTACGAACCACTGGGTGTGCTAGTCGTCAAGTGAGACGTCGACGGTATCTTCGATGTCGACGACTATTTTTTGATCTTGATAGTCAACGACAGAGGGGTATGTGCTGTCGACGATGACGTAGTCGTCGTCGACGAGATGGATTCCGACGAGAACGAGATTGTAGAAAAGGTCATCGTCGACGAGGTCACTCCCATAGCTGTACAAGGAGATCTAGTCGTCGTCGAGGCCACCGTCGACGAGATGGTAGTCGACGGGGTTGAAGGAGGCCTTTTAAAAGTGTGTATTACCCTCGGCAGAGGAGTCAGAGGGCTAGAAGCTGGATTCTGCGAACCTTGAAGGGGAGGAGACTCCCTGGTTGGTAAATCCTTAGGTTTTGAATAATCTGAAGACTTTTTCTGCGTCTTCTTTTGATGGTGCTGCGAAGAAGGACCTGGAGAGACATCTCTGGGCCATTTTTGAGGAGGATTTTGATGAGTTCTCACTCTCCTCAGAGGACAAGGGATCTTTGTCGCTAAAGTCTCTGCAGCTTTCACTCACGGTCTTTAAATGTTTTAGTACAAAAAAGGTACAACATATCTTGCAGTCCTTAGGTGAATGATCCGGATAAAGACAGTAAAGGCAGTCCTTAATCTGGTCATCGACATGTAACCTTTGTGCAGGTACCACAGGGCCTAGAAAGGCCATTCTTAGGAGTGTCTGACATGAAGACAGATAAGACTTCACTCAGACAAAGATAATCCTGAGGAAGGAAAAATTCACTTGAATTCAAAAAACAAGGAAAACCTGAGCAGAGCTCAGTGGAGACTCCCTTAGCACGACGTGCGGTAGAAAATCTGAGGGACTAGAGCTCCTTCCAGGAAGGTTCCAGAGGGTGGTGATAGCTGATTGGCTGTTCTCTAAGAGTTTGGTCCTTATTACAAAAGGACCTGGATATGTTCTAATGTGAGGCCTTAAGCCTATTATTCTCTATGTCTAATGGGACATTACTTTACTTATGTACTGGGGTCTCACATCCCGACGACGGGAAATGATTCAGGCATGTGAATCTATGAAAGATACCCTATGACTGGGTAATGTCTCGACCCAGAGGAGGAGATGAGACAGCAACAGTCGGACCTGCATCTGGAGTGTAGGGGGGAGGAGTAGCCCCTGGAGGTGAAGAGGCCTGGGCTGCTGCCATAAAACAATGGCTCCATCTCCTGCTGAGTGATTGAGGATCCAGACCCCCACTATCAAAGGAAGATGATGTCACTGGCAGGGAGACACCCAGAACTGGTTTGGACAAGGGTCAGTGCCCCCCTGAACACAAAGACTTCAAAGACATTTAGGGGTATAACTATGAGAGCTAAAATCCCTGAAAGTTGGAATGGAACTGTTCAAGACTGAAAAGGATTGAAACTACTTTGTGGTCAAGAGAAACCTCTGACAAGGAAGAAAGAGCTGAAGAGACTGAAGTAAAGGACTGGCCCTTGATGTGTGTTTTCGGGCTGGCCTGCAGTTTGCGGATTTAACCAAGGAGAGGCTAAGGGACTTTGCTGTGTGCTGTGTCCCCCTGCATGAAAGGACTTTGCTGTGTCCTGAAGTAACTTGTCCCCAAGGGCCTGAGGAGAGCTTGCTCCCTGTTGTGGAAACTCAGGAACATAAAAGTTTCCAAGTGTGTCTCAACGACCCTGGGTGTGTGTGCTTCATGCAGCCAGAGACCTTCGTGAGGATTGTCCTGTGATCGTGCGCACCCGAGTCCAACTGAGTCTCAGCGACACTGTGTGCGTCTGCTTTGTACAGCCTGAGACCTTCGTGAGGATTGCCCTGTGTGAGAAAGTGCCCTCTTTCTTGCATGGTATGCCCCCACTTTGTGCTGAATTGCTGATGTGCTTTGACTGAGTGTGACCTGGGCTCCTGCCAATCAGGTACCCGGGGCCTGTGTCCCTTCCCTAAAAACTGCATTAAAGTCCAAACCCAATTGGCATCTCTGGCCACAGGTCAGCCCCTGGTAAATGGTACCACAGGTACCTAGGGCACTGTGACCAGAGAAGGCACCTAAGGGCTGTAGCACTTATTGTGCCACCCTTAGAGGCCCTGTACCCTGACACTCACTCACTGCCTTTGCAGCCTGCATGTCTTGGTGCAGAACAAAATGCAGAGTCGACATAGCACACATCCCTGTGTGCCATTCCCACAAAACACTGCCCTGGCATACATCAGTCACCCCTCTAGCTGGGCGCCTTATGCCAGTGGTGAGGGTACGGGTGCATGAGCCCTGTACTCCTACAGTACCCAGGTCCATTCCTGGGCACTGTAAGTGCAGTGCTGCCAAGAAGAGTATATGGTGCTTGGAGGTTGTCATTACGAACTTCACAGCACCATAATGGCTCCACTGAAGACTGGGAAAATTGGTATCAAACTTCACAGTACAATAAACCCACACTGATGGCAGTGTGTGTTTTAATGTAAAAAGCACGACAGAGGGCATCTTAGAGATGCCCCCTGAAACTCGACCAACTCCCAGTGAGCTGACATGTTTCTGGACCCCTGGGTCGAGAGCTTGCTGCTCTGGGGGGCCTGAAACAATGCACATACAGGGACGAGGTGCCAAGCATCCTGTCCCAGGATGGGCAGGGTTCATTAAGGAGAAGCTTCAAAAGCATGCCTCCTTTGTGAGCCTCTTCAGACCATTTGCCGCTTTCAGCAACTGGTCCCCACGGGTTCTACCCCACCCCCACACTTTGGGTGGAAGACACAGCGGGAAAAACAAAGTGAGGAAGACCGTTGTGCCCATCTCTGCCAACTCCACACCTAAGGTGGGGGAGGCGAGGTGAAGCACAACCTCGAGTCCCCGCCATCTTAAAGATGGGGGGGACCCAGCCAACCAGGGACAGGCTCTTGCCCTTCACCCACTGGAGAGTGGCATAATAGGGGGTGTACCCACCCCAGAGAAGGGACCCATTGGTCCCTGCCCTTTACCTACCTGTAACGCCCCTAAACTTTGTATTTAGGGGCACCCTGAAACTTCCTTCCTCAGATCCAGCAACCACAAGCAAAAGAGGAGAAGGACGAGAAGCCGTGCAGAGCTAACAAGAGGTCGATACCCACTGACTTTGCCCCAGCTCTACAGGCCTGTCTCTCCCTCGAACCTGCTTCTGCAAAACCCCGGCATGTCCAGCAGACAGCAACCTCTAAAACCCCGGAGGACCTTCCTGCCTTCACTTTCCAAGCTGTTTCTCCCGTGAACACCGGACGTGTTTGAACTGCAGCTTCTGGTGCCAGCTAGGAATCGCAAATCCAGCCCACTCTGCACGCGCCGAACCCGGCCCGAGCAGAAAAACACCATGAGGAGGTCCCCCCGGCGATCCTGACCGGAGATCCGGCGACCCCTGACCTGCCTCAAGCCTCCTGACAACGCCTGCAGCCACAATACAGAGGACCCACCCTACCGCGACCAGAGCAGGTAAGAAAATCTGACGTCCAAAGGCACGCCTGCACCAGACGCCCCACTGCCTTGTGTGCCCAACCAAGCGGTGCCTAACCATCCCAACTTATCCCTCGAAGTGGTGGTCGCGCCTGGAAGATCATTGTCCTTGAGCCTGCAGTGTTTTTGTCCTGGAGAATCTCCATTGAAATCAACAGGGCACCCGACCTCAAAACAGCACCCAGCACCCTGCAGCCCTAGTGCTGCTGAGGGTGCCCCTTTTGTGCTAACTTGGTCCCCAACTTGCCCTGAGCTAGAGTTTGCTCCCACAACCCTGTGGTCTGCTTGCCAGCAGCCACCA
Source organism: Lissotriton helveticus (assembly GCF_964261635.1). Lineage (NCBI taxonomy): Eukaryota > Metazoa > Chordata > Amphibia > Caudata > Salamandridae > Lissotriton > Lissotriton helveticus. The sequence goes on along the minus strand of NC_136059.1, from coordinate 1,874,699,017 downwards.
ACCGGAGCCCCCCTATCCTCTAAGGATAACATTGGGCCTCAAAACTCTGCACCCGGCCACCCTATTGCCACTGAGGGTGCAGCAACAGTGCATCACTGACCCTGGGAGACCCCTGAGTCTAACCCCAGGACCCTAACTCCAAAGACCGAGAACTTACCTCGAAACCGATAACCTGTTTTGCCTCATAGGAGAACTTTGACACTTTCTCCCAAAAAGTTTTTACGTGTCGACTTTTGAGCAAGCATGCTATGATTAAGTGGAAGATGTTGACCTTGTCATACCATATGGGGGGCCTGGGAGCCCCGGACTTAAACTTATACTACAGGGCCGCGCAATGTTCGCACGCTTATTTTTGTATCCACGGCCCAAAGGAAGCTCCCCATCACAGACTTGAGACGCTTGTGGCGGAGCCACTGCCACTCCCAGCATTGCTGATGGAGGACCCGGATCGTATGACGGAAATATTGGATACTGTGAGAAGTTGGCCTGATGTGCAGTGCTCACTATTCTAGTGATCACTATATATCAGTCCAAACAACCCTTATTGATGATTGGTTGTAAGTCAACCTTATAGACCAGCTATCCTAGTAGCATGGATACGAGCAGTCTAAGGCTAAGACTCTAGAGGGCGTGTTAAGCCAGCTGTTTTACCATCACATTACCCCTTGAACACCCAGTGAAAGGACACCACACAAGTGTTATGAAAATAAACAATGTATTTATTAGAATCACAACAACCCTGTACTCTTTATGAGGACAGGGTGCTAAGCACACAACAAAACTCTTACGAAAATACTTTTAAGTTAGCACGTTACACAAATGCCCGAGGGGCACGAAAAACCATATACGCTAAAAGTGGAATGCGAATTACTAGCAGGTAAGTAACAGTTCTAATAGGCTTTGGAATCGCTAGGACTGGACTAGGGAATCGTTAGATTACTACTAGGAGGCCCAGGGGACTCGGGTGCAGAGTGTGCACTCTCACGCGGGATGCGGGACAAAGTCTATGGAAGCTAGAATTCACAAAGTTAGTGTTCACGGGCGAACCCGACCTGGTAGGGAGAAAACGACAGTGGATCCTGACCCTTGGATAGTGAGGCTATGCTGGGACACCGGAGTGCCGAAGTTACCTAGCCCAGGGGCTGCAGCTGCATAGGTCTGAAAAGACGTCGGGGCTCTCGTTGCCGGACCAGGAGCCTGGAAGGAAGAAGTTGCTGGCAGGCGACCAGTGAAGGAAAGTTCGATGGATCCAAGCCTGGATCAAGGAAGAAGAAAACCTGAAAGCAGAGGGGACCAAGTTCTTGAATCACTAGCCAGTGATTAAGTGGGCACCAGGATGGCACCGGGCGAAGTCACCGCAGTCAGGTGAGTGGGCGCTGCTGGACTCTGCAGTCTCTCGGACCAGGAGGCGTTGTCGGCGACCAGGATGGAGGTGCGAGCTGTCCCACGAAGGATGAAGTCGTTGGCGTCGAAGTTACCCAGGATTGGGCAACAAGCCTTGGCTAATTCAAGCCCACGCGGTGGACTCAAAATGGCGTCTTGAGTGGACCAGGAGGGTCCAGGGTGCTCCTCTTCTGGGAGGGAGCAAGGGCCAGTCTGGAGCAACCAGACCAGCAGCAGAAATGTCGTCGGGCGTCGTCAGGAAGGCCACAAGCCAGCGGGCTAGTAGCCAAACAACGCGGTGAGCAGTAAAAAGCAGAAGGGCCCCACGCAGATCGTGGAGATGCTGGGGGGCTGCTCTTCGGTGCTGGAGCTGCTCAGGGTGGGGGCTTCTCGGACCCCAAAGCACTCACCAGGAATTCACTCGGCGGGCTTGCTGTGCAGAAGTCGTGCAGTCTTGGCGATGGTCGGTCCCTTGAGGTCTCGTCGCACCCACGGTTCTCAGCTGGGCTGTAGAGGTGGGTAGAGGTCAGAGGTGCCAGGGAAGCCGGTTCTCGTCGAGCTGGGCAGTCGGATTCCGGAGGAAGGACTTGCAGCAGACCGCAGTGTTCTTAGATGGTGCCTGCGGATGCAGGGTGACTACTCCTTAGTCACAAGGGAGAAATCTTAGGAAGAAGTCTTGAGTTCCTTTCGCAGAAAGTAGTTTCAGGATTCAAAGATGATCTGATTTGGAAGGGGGCCAGTCTCTACCTTTATCCTGTAAAAAGGGGCTGGCACGCGACTAAGTCCTGCCCTATGGGTGGGACTAGGAGGGGGGTGGTTACACCCACTTCCTTGGCGGGCTTTTCCCCAGCACAGGGTCTGGAGTGACCCTGGAACTGGTTCAAGCCGGCCTATGCACAGTGAGCACCGGGGTGCTACTTGCAGTCACCTTCCTCTAAAGCCCTGCCTACCTACAATACACAAAACCCTGTCTGGGACGGTGCTGGCACCGCCCCTGGCAGGAAACCCTTTGTCCTTATCTCCTGCTCTGGGAGGACTCCCAGCAGCAGGAGGGCAGACTTGTGTCTCGGTGGCAGCATCCATTTTGTGGATGCTAAGGCTCTGTCTGACTTTTAACCGGGTTATAGGTTACAGGCATGTCGTGTCCCTCTAGAAGGGTGGAATGCTAACCCCGTCGCCAGAATTGGCGAGGGGTTAGTATTCCAATTCGTATGACACCTTACTCGACATGTTTTGATAAAGCGATACCAGAGCTGGCACATAACCGCGAGGATTATAATGCACTTAAGAGTATATGGTATGCGATATCATGGAAACGGCTAAGGGATGGATCCCGAAAGCCGCAGACAGGCTCAGCTCATGCCAGAGCACCATCTCACACGATTCCAAGCACTCTGCCTTCAGGATTGTTAAGGCCTGCCATAGGAGTGACTGATAGGAGATCTGTGTGTCCATTTTAGGGTTAGATATAGGTATACTATATCTAAAGCAAAGGGTGAGTACACCACCTTGCCCCAGCTGTCGTGCAGCCAGTTGTGTCAGTTTTAGTTAGTCAATCCAGGGGTGGCACAATACGTGCTTCAGCCCCTGGGAGACTTCTGGGTGCACCTCAGCCCTGGGTACAGGGACTTGGAGAGGGCCCAGTGCCAATTCAGTACCTGGGTACAATTTGGATAGAGAGAACAGCTAGGCTGTGGGTCTGATTAGCAGGCCCACAGCCAGGGAAAGTCGTAAACCAGTGCAGCAAAAAGCAAAAATCTGGGTGATCATAGGATTGCAGACCCTACTCTCCTACAGATACGATTAATGCTACGCGATATGCATGGCACTTTCTGCTGCAGCTACAGGCGGGTGCCCTGTTATACTCCCCAGAGATGCCACTAGACTGGGCGTGTTGGCTGCCCTCCTGTACAGATCGAGGGGTGTTCTGCGCATTAAACTCTTTACAGTTGAAAAGGGCCGGGGATCTATTCCTAATTATTTTAAAACTAAGAGAAACACAGTTGCAGGTAAGTACAGTTTCTAGAGTAGCAATACTTTTAAAAAACAAAGGTATTGTGTTGTAAAGGCTTAGAAGTACTTTACAGGAGTATTAAAAATATGTTGGTAATCGCAAACACAGTAGCAAACTTAACATATGTAAGAGATAGACATTTAGTGCAATGGGAAGAAATGCAATGCAATCCTAGGGAAGGAAAACAGTTTTGTACATTCACTGGTAAGTACTGGACTTAAACATCCAGTCTGCAGGGGTTTAGACCAACACTGGGTAAGGGGCAGATCAAGGGAGGTACTGCACCACCAGTGGCAAGGGCGCGGCCGGCAGGAGGATGCAAATCAGCATCTGGCGCCCAATGCAAGTAAAGGGGAATCTCGTTGCGCAGAGAGGTGGCGGGCTATGAGTAGGAGGCTGGACGAAGGTGCTCAACAGCTGAGCATGTAAATAGAAGTATCGGGCGCCTAGGCACCATCGGCAGGGAAGGACATTTTGCCTTCTTGCGAAGGAAACACTTTTCCTTGTTCGGAATCTATCAGCGCTCCCAGGTAGTGGATTGTTTGGGTGGGCTGCTGTGTGGACTTCTGGTAATTCACGTGCAGGCCCAGTTTTTGACAGAGCCGTAGACACTGCTGGAAATGGTTCCTCGCTCTCTGGGGAGAGGGGCCCTTCAGCAACCAATCGTCCAGATAAGGATAGACGAAGATGCCTCTCGCCGCAGATCAGCTGCTACCACTGCCATGCACTTTGTGAATACCCGGAGGCTGATTTCAGGCCGAAGAGTAACACTTTGAATTGATAGTGGGATGTTCCAACTATGAATCGTAGATATTGCCGGTGATGCTGATTTATTGGTATATGAAGATAGGCATCTTGCAGATCCAGCGAACACATCCAATCCCCTTTGCGGAGATGAGGATATATTTGGTGGAGAGCCAGCATGCAAAAATGTTCTCGTTTGATGGACTGGAGTGCTCGCAGATTCAAAATGGGTCTGTATTCCGACTTCTGACCTTTTTTCTTTACCAGGAAGTATCTGGAATACACTCCGACCTCTTTGCGACCGTGAGACCTCTATGTCTGATTTTGGGAGAAGGGTGCCCAGTTCCCTATGTAGCATGTTGATCTGGTAGCTTGATTATGTTGGCGGAGGGATCGAGGTTGGACTACATCGGAAATATAGAGAGTACCCATTTTGCCAGCACCCAAGGATCTTTTGTGATGGTTCGCTACTCTTGCAGATGATTTGCAACACTTCCTCCTACTGGAGCGGTGCACGGTACTGGAGGAAGCAGACACTCATTGTTTGGCTGGAGGTTTCGTCGCGGTTGAGGACTAACTGTTCCCTCCTCTTCCTCTGTTTGATCGTGGGCTCTGGTACTGCGATTTTTGCTGACCCTGCTGGTTTGGGTTCTTTTGCCAATGAGGGGTTTGAACCCACTGTTGGAAGGCTCGGCGATCCGTATTGCGGTAGCGGCAACAAAACTTTTCTATTCTCCAGCCCTACCGCTTTCAGAGTATCTAGCTTGGTTTTCATCCGTGCCATCTCCTCATCGGTGTGCAAGCCAAACAACGATGAACCCGAAAATGGCAAGTTGAGAATTCGGTATTGTGCCTCTGGCTTCTGAGCTGTAAGGCGAAGCAATGAAGATCTTCTGGCACAGATTCTGTGGGCGTAGGAGTGTGCTGGGAGAGTAGCTCCATCCACCGCAGCACTAACTACTTGGTTCGCCACTAAGCTGCCCTCTTGCAAAACTTCTTTGTAGTCCTTGCGGTCTTCCTTGGGTAGCTTATCTGAAAAATGCTGTAGCGAATCCCACTAGAGCTGAAGCACTGGAGACTTTGAGCATAGATGTGTAAGTACCACATACTTTTCTATATCATGAGTCTGGTGTCTTGCTCTCCTTGTCTGATGGTACTGTAGACGAGGAGGCCACTGAGTGGGTCTTTTTGGTGGCAGCCACAATTACAGAGTCCGGTTTTGGATCAGACTTCAAAAAGCAGGGGTACTCCTCAGACGGACGATATTTTTTCAAAATTCTCGCTGGCGCAAATTTGAGAGTGGCTGGCGTTAGAAAAATGTCCATCAACGGTTTAAGGAGACCAGGTACTAGAGGCAGTAATGGGCGAGAAGACGTCTTCTGGTTCAAAGTCTCAAAAATGACCGAAGACATACTCTGCTGAACCGGCATAGGAATGTTCAGCTTGGAAGCCCCCCTGGCAAGCACGTCCACCGGAGAGATTCTCGACGGTGAACTATCAGTAAGGGTGGGCAAGTACTCCCGCTTTGAGGAGTATGTGGAGGAGGTGGAAGGAGTTAGAGATCTGCGTCTTCTCCTTTCGCTGCGTGATCTTGATCTCCTCCCAGGCGTTGTTGTAGGAGAGCGAGCCCGAGATCTTCTCTTGGAGGAGAAAGGTCGCATCTTGTGCTAGGTGAGCCAGGGGGGACCTGTGAGCCGGACTGGGTTCCATTCTAATACCTGCTGCATGTGTACGATCAGCCCATTGATGTAACCGCTGCATCCATCTGGGAGGTATGTGAATGGATGGAGACCCCGCCGCTGTAGCAGGAGAACGACGTGGGGATTTTCTTGCTTCCTGGCGAGCCTTTTCTGCCTGAGCATCAGAGGGAGAACCCTGACTACATGCAGATGAAATCACCACCTCTGGGGAATCAGGCCTTGTTATGGAACGGTGGGAGAAGCTCACTGAAACTGACACCGACTGAGACCTTTGCCTCAACGTCGTATGCGATAGAGATCTTGGTCTCAACATCGATCTTGAAGGCGTGTGCCTGGACGTTGACTGCCTCAGCGGAGACCCACGCCTAGACGTTTATCTTGATCTTCTGCTCTTCGACAGAGGGCTGTGTCTCGACGTTGAATGCCACCTCAATGGAGATTTGTCACGACGTCGACCGGCGCGTCGACGGAGACACCTGCCTCGGGGCTGACCCTGCTCTCTTCGACGGAGACTCATGCCTCGACATCGACCGTGCTCTCTTCGATGGGGGACTGTGCCTCGACGTAGAGTGGCACCTCAACGGAGATTCCCTTCTCGACGTCTATAGTCACCTCTTCGACGGAGGACTGTTCCTCGATGTCGGCTGCGAAACCGATGGACACTGCTGCCTCGACGCCGAATGTCTAGCAGAAGTCGACGTGGACTTCGGTCTTGACGTCGAAGATGATTTATGTCTCGGCGTCGATCTATATCTTGACGATGATCGCCGCCGAAGAGTCAATGGCAGAGGACCTTCTCTCGACACTGGACGCTGTTCTAACATCTGTAAATACTTAGCCTTAGAAGTTGAAGAGCAGAGCTCCTGCGCCAAATCCCTCGACGACAATCCTGTCGCCGGTCCCTTCGACGTCGAGCCCGACAGGGAACATATCAGGATCTTGCTCCTCGACATCTATCGCGCCCTTTTCTTAGTCTTTACAGGAGACCTACCTCTTTCTGAGAGGCCATAAAGACAGATTCTCTCCCCGTCTTTGATGGTCATTTTAGACAATTTCCTGCAGTGTTGGCAGGAGAGTGGGACTCAAGGAGGCAGAGAATGCACACATCGTGTCTTGGCCTTTTTGCCACAAGCAGGGCAGGGATCGAACAAAGAAGGCATTTTTGACAGAAAAAAGATATTTGTCGCACAAAAATGGTTTCACTCACTCCAATTTCAAAAGACATTGAGTGAAGTAAAGAAAACCACAAAAAAACTGGATAATTTTGACAGAAAAGTAAAAAAAGTAGAAAGCTGTGACTCCAGGGTCCTGACAGAAGGAGCCGGAAAGAACAACTGACCTAACTGTCACCCCTGAGGCATGATGGGAAGCTAGAGGTCATGGCTGCCTTAAAGGCACGGTGCCGGGGGCTTGGCTAAGATGGCGACGGAGTAGGACGTGTTGCTGAGTCCCTACGGCGCCACCACTTTCTTAGCGTTGTTCAAGCCCCTGATCGGGTCAAGAATCGCCACCATACCTGGTAACTGAGTATCCTGGTGCGTAGTAGCGGGGTCCGGCGCCCTTACTGGTACCGCAGAAGCTCTTTGGCGGAGGTGACGGGCCGCCGGACCTGAGGCGTGGCGAGGCCTGGTGTGCCGGGGCCTAGAGTGCGTGGTGAGGCCGAGGGTCGCTGCGGCTGGAGGCGGTGAGGCGGCCTGTGTGGTGCCTTGTAGCGGGACGATCCCTGGCTCCCCCGATGGTGTAGCTGCCCTATTGCACGGCCCCGGGGGACTCTGGCGGCGGAATCGACTCCTGGCCCTGAGATAGCGGAGGGAAGGCCCGGGACGCATCGCGGAGCACGGCGGTAGCTGGCGGGTGAGGCCGGGGATTGGCGGCCTGCCTGGGGCGAACGGAACTCCTGCAGCGCTCTCCCGCCCCCGCCTCTCCCTTGCACTGTGTGCGGCTCTGGCAGCGGGGACGCCTCGCTCCGGGAGAACTTTGGCCTGATTGCCCTCGGCACTGTGGGCGGCCCTGCTTTGCTGGGGGCCCCTGAGGAACACCACCTGAGTGCCGCGAGGGGGGCGCGACCAACCAGCCCCTGGACGCTGCCGCCTATGGGGAGCGAGATCGGGCCCTTGTCCTGTGGGCACTGCTGCCTGGCCTTGAGGAGACACTGAGGACCGGCCACGGCCAGCCTTGCGAGCGGAGGCCTCCGGGGTGACCAGACAGCGCAGCAGGGCCCTGACTGCGTGTGGGGAGAGCCAGCGGTCTCCTGGCGCTGATGCCCCCGGGGTACCTCGGAACCGGATCCCTCAGCTGACTTATCGGGCCTCCTGGGAGCCTGCAGGAACTTGCTTGCCCTGCCGCAGTGGGTCGCCTTTGGACCCCGCGGAATTACCCGGGGACAGAGCGGAACAGCGCTCAGCGGCCGTTCCACGCGGCCTACTCTGCCAGCTTGGCACCGAGAGCGCCCTGGGCAACGAGAGGCGGCTGAACAGAGCCCTACCCGGGGGCGTGGCGCGGCAGGTCCACTGGAGGGGCCCTGCTTGGTGATCTGGTCCTGACTGACCTCTATCTGGGGTCCCTGGAGTGGCGGTGTGGAGAAGCACTCGTGGGGACCCAACTTTGGAGGATCTGGTGCCTGTCCTTCGGCCCATGCGGCGCCGAAGCGGTGTCCTGCGGCGATGCTGGAGGGGACGGCCCCACGCGAGCCTGGAACGGAGGCCTCCGGTTGAATGGCGATGCGAGGTGGTGCCCTAGCTGCCGGGGGAGAGAAGTAACAGTCCTCTGGTCCGGATGCTCTGGGAGGCATCTCTGAACAGTGCTTCCAGCATCTCGTGAGGCCTCCTTGGACCCTGACTCCGGCCTCATTAGACCCTACCTTTGCGATCTTGCCCTGCTGCGGCACGTTGTCTTTAGGGCCCCACTGTGCTGCCGGGGGACGGAGCGGTCAGGCACTGCGAGCGATCACAGGCAGTTGGCTTCGACGGCCCGACAACAGGAGTATCCTGTGCGACTGGTGGAGGCTGGACGGGGCCATACCTGGGGACGCGAGGCAGCTGGCTTGCTGAGGGTTGCCTTGGCTCGGCGGGCTCGCCTGGCTGGCTATGGCGTGGTGCAGCCCAGCTCTGGAGCGCCTGGATTCTTGAGACCCTGCCCTGCTGCGACATCCCTGTGAGGGGCACAGCCATTAGCGGTGCCGGTGGAACCTGCTGGAGGACCCCGGGTCCCTGACCAGCGGCTGCAGAGGAGAGGGAGATATAAGGGCCCTGACCTTCGCCGTGCCTGCCCGGGGAGTGCGTGGAGTGATCACTGCTTAATATTACAACTGCAAGGTTACTTGGAGTGGAAAGGCGCTGCAAGAAGACCAGCTGGTGCTATAGTGGTTGGCGAGCTTGGGAGCTGGGAGGCTTAGACCGGCGGAAGAGTCTGCTCTGACGCTCTGTCTGGCTGGAGTGGGTACGACAGGGACGGCGCAATGTCCTCCAAACCTCGTAAGGAAAAGCCTGGCAGGGATGCCCCGCTGAGCGCAGGGGCCCAGCAGGCGGCATCGCCGGGTCCCAGCGCCTCGCCCAGACGAAAGGACGATGAGGCGCCCGTCACTAATGCTTTCATGTTGGAACTTTTCTCTGCCATAAAAGAGGACATCTCGGAACTCCGCTTCCCAGCTCGCTTCAGATCTCCGTGAGGTGAGGAGGGATGTAGATGGCATTGGGGAGCGAGTGGCCACACTGGAGGATCATGATTTGGGGCTGGCTGGCGACGTGCACCAACTCCAACAGGATGTACTCCGGCTCACGGAGCCGAATCTGGATCTCCAGGCCCACGCGGAGGACTTGGAGAACAGGTCCCGCCGGAATAACATCCGCATCCGAGCCGTGCCCCGGGACGGTGAAACTGGAGACCTACGGGGCTATGTAGAGGCCCTCTTCCTGCAGATCCTGGGAAAGGATGACCTCCATGAAATTCGTATGGACAGGGTCCATCGAGTTGGTCTGGCGCGGGGGCTCCACCCCCTGACATCCTGGTTTGCATCCACGACTTCCAACTGAAGGAACGCATACTTCGAAAAGCTCGAGGGATTTCTTCATTGCAATTTCAGGACCATCGTCCCCAGCAGTTCCAGGACCTGGCAGCCTCGACGCTTCAGAAGAGACGCGACTTTGGCCTGTGAGGGCCTTCTTGCGCGACCAGAATGTGGCCTACTGCTGGGGCCATCCTTTTCGCCTTATCTTCAGATGGCAGAACAGGTTGGTTCAAGTCAGATCCCTGAAGGATGCCAAGGACCTCATGGGCATGGATGATGCTGCCCCTTCCCCGAGACGGGAGAGGGGGGGGGGGGGCTCCCCATCGAGACGAAGATGGCGCTCCCCGTCCTGGCAAAGAGTGGGTCGGGCTGATACATCGGGGAGGCCGGATCCCTCAGTCAGCCTGCAGGAGAGGGGTGCAGCAGTTGCCTCTGTAGCAACGGTGACGGTGACGCCATCACAGGATAGCTCTTCAGCGGCCTGAGCACAGGGAGGAAGATTGGCTGGCGTCGGAGGGACACCTCCCTTTCAGGTACCGTGGGTATTTATGTACTTTTGGGAAGACACCCCTGTCCGGAGTTCTGGGGGGACACTAACACGCTGGGGGGACACGCGGGACACTAACTGTTGCCACGATCCCCGCTCTCTGAGGGTACCAACGGACGTCCACATTCTGGGATTGTCAGTTCCTCTGATCTGCATTCTTTGCTTCTTTTTGAGACTCTTCATTGCTTGGTTTTGTTGGTTTTCTGTTAAGTCTCTTGGGTCTTGGGGTGGGAGGGAGCTTGGATGGTCTGTTGGGGGGGGTGGGGGGGTTTGGGGGTTGGGAGGGCAGTGGTGGTGGCCAAGGTGTGTGGGTGTGTGCAGCTTTTAGGTTGTGGTATGATGTGGGTATGTGTTTTGACCGGCCAGGGCTGGGTTCTGGTGCATTGAGTGTCTGCTGTGATGAGATTGCTGCTTCGATGGCTGCATGGTCCTGGTGTCCTGGTACGGGTGGGGGAGAGGAGGTGGGGTGGAATCCACAGATGCACGGGGTCGGATTGTGGGGGGGCGGGAAGCCTGGGGGAGGGGTGGGGGGGGGGGAAACCGGGCTGTTAGACGAGGTACACTGCCCTAGATCCTGTTCTATGTAGCGATTCTCACTGTTGTGCACTATTACAATCTGGGCGGTGGCGGGTTCGGATAGAGGAAGTTGAGCCGATTGGTGTGTACCTGCTAGTGGAGAAGGAGGGGGTACCTATTTCGTAATGCCGATTACCATAGGAACATGAAATGTGAAGGGTTTGAATTCCCCACAGAAACGCCAGAAAGTTTGGAAGTATATAAATGATCATCAGCTGGATGTGGGGGGCCTTCAGGGACTCACCTGGCGCAAAGGGACGAGACCCGCCTCAAACATAAGCAGTTTCCCCTTATTTATAGGTCGTCCGCCCCCACGAAGCATAGGGGAGTGGCCCTTCTCTTCCGCTCTGTCCTCCAATTCCAGCCCATGGGTGTGCGTAGCGATAAGGAGGGGCGGGGCGTTGGCTCATGGTTAAGGGCCTGCTTCATGGCAAATTATGCAAGTTTTTGGTTTAGTATGCTCCGAATGTGGGCCAAAATGGCTACATTCAGGACCTGTTGCAGAGGGTGGAGGACTTTGTCGAGGGGGTCCTATTTTTGATGGGGGACTTTAATCTGGTTTGGCATAGGGAGTTGGATAGCTCTCACCTCCAGAGGTCCGATACTGGTCTGTTCTCTGCTGAGACTCAGCGGCTGATCGGTGACATGGGGCTAGTGGACAGTTGGCGTTCTCTCCATCCCCACTCTCGGGATTTTACCTTTTTCTCCCATGTCCATCACTCTTATTCCCACTAGGACCACATTTTTATAAGTCAATCCCTTAGGGGAGATGTCCGCGAAGCCAGAATATTCCCGCTTTCTGTTTCTGACCACAGCTTGCTCGTGCTTTGTCTACACTGGTCGGCAGGGGGAGACGGCCAACGCAAGTGGTACTTTCCGGCCTCTCTTGTCCGGGACGAGGCCTCGTGTAAGGAACTGCGCAAGGCCATCCGTGAGTTTTTTTGCTCTCAACCCAGTGCAAGATACGTCGGTGTTCAACACATGGGACGCCTTTAAGGCGTCTGAGGGGCACCTGCTTGGCCCTCAATGCTAACCTTAACAGGTTACGGAGGAAGGAGCGTGAGGAATTGGCAAGGGATCTCTCCACTCTTGAACAGGCACATAAACAGAACCCTACCAGGCTGACACTTCGCCCACTGACGGCGGTCAGGGGGAAACTTAGGGCTCATTATAACAACAAGGCGGAGTTTACCCTGCTGAAATTGCGCCGCCTCTCCTATTCCCAAGGGAACAAAGTAGGGAAACACTTAGCTTGACAACTCCGGGACAAAAGAGAAGGAATACATAGGGGGTATCCGGGATGCAACAGGGACTGTGCAGCACCGCGACGAGGCCAAGGCTGACCTCTTCGGTGACTTCTATGCCACGCTCTACGCGGGAGATGCCCTTGACCCCGAGAAACGAGACTACTTAAGCGCCCTACCACTGCCCCAGGTCTCCACAGAGTGGAATAGGTTACTCACTGCCCCCTTCACTAGAGAAGAGGTCTTGGGAGCCATTAAGGCTTTGAAGCCCCATAAGGAACCTGGGGCGGATGGCTTTACTGCTCTTTTTTATCAAACCTTCGCCACCGAGTAGGGCGATTTTCTGGTGCACCTTTTTAATGGCATGGCTGAGGCCAGGGAAACGTCAGGGTCCATGGCCGAGGCCGTAATTTCGATTATCCCCAAACCGGGGAAGGACCCATCTAAATGCTCCTCATATAGACCAATAGCCCTTCTCAATCTTGACGCCAAGCTGTATTCCTCCTTCATCGCGAACAGGCTCCAAGACCTGATGCCGGCACTCATTCACCCGGACCAGTCTGGATTCATTAAGGGACGCCAGACTCACGATAATACCAGAAGAGTGATACATCGGATAGAGAAGGCTAATAGATTCAGGATTCCGGCGGTCCTTGATGCAGAAAAAGCCTTCGACCGGGTGGACTGGGGCTTCTTGTTCCACACCCTGTCAGCCTTTGGCTTCTCGGCTAAATTTATATCGATGGTCAGGGCAAACTACAGCAGCCCTCGATCTAGAGTGGCGGTTATTGGCCACCTGTCGGCATTTTTCTCGCACTCACGAGGCACCAGGCAGGGCTGCCCCCTCTCACCCCTGCTCTTCGCCTTGAGCATTGAGCTGTTAGCATTAACCGTACGGGAACACCAGGAGATTCGTGGACTTCCCTTTACGGGGGAACAACATAAGATTACCCTTTTCGCTGATGACGTTCTCCTTTCCCTTATGGATCCAGCTCATTCTCTTCCGCACGTCCGGGAGGCCTTGTAGTGCTTCGAGGAGGTGGCAGGCTTTAGGATTAACTATGATAAGTCCTATATTCTCAACCTCACGCTCTCTTCGGCAGAGGTGGACCGACTGCGGCCGCTCACGCCACTGTCGTGGGCCACCAACTCCATCTTGTACTTGGGGATCCATTTGACTCCCACGATAGGGAAATTGTACTCCGCGAACTTCCCCCCACTGTTGGCGAAGGTACAGGGCGACCTCGGGCGCTGGAAACCAATGTACATATCGTGGTTGGGGAGAATTCACGCGCTCAAGATGACTCTGCTCCCCAAGTTCTTATACCTTTTCCAGGCACTCCCTATTCCGCTGGAGATGGACTTCTTCTGGCGTCTCAAAACACAAATGCTTCGTTTCATCTGGCAGGGGGGACGGGCGCGTTTTTCCTTTACCACTCTCCGTCGGCCGCGGAAGGAGGGTGGAGTGGGCCTCTCCGACATGCACCTATATTACAAGGCAGCGCAATTACATGTCTTGGTGGAATGGTCCCAACAGGCCTCGGAGAAACACTGGCTGCATATGGACAGGAGTGTGGCGGGGAGAACGATATGGGACTTGGTGTGGAGGCCCAAGGGGGATAGGCCCAAGAACGCCTACATCAGTACTCCCACCGGCACTACCCTGAAAGTATGGGACTCGGTAGCCTTGCTCTCACGCACTTGTTTCATGGCTATACCCCACTCACCTTTGAAAACTGCGTGCGGGACTACTGAGTCGCAATATCTGAACGGTTCCACCACATCCAGCTGCTCCATTGGGCTATGTCACCCGCGGTCGGAGATGCGGCCACGAGACCGCCCGCCCCATTCGAGGCTTTCCTATCCCGAACATCCACCATGAAGGGCGTCGTCTCATTCATTTTCAACCTTCTTCTCTCTACCGCCGTGTCACCGAGGCCGCGGTATATGGGAGTCTGGGAGGAACTCCTCGGGCGCAATATCTCGGACGTGGAGTGGTCGCACCTATGGAGCGACATCGCTGCACACAATCATTCAGTGGAACTCCGGGAGGCACATCTTAAGACTCTCATGGATTGGTACTTGTACCCGGCCAAGTTGCATCGGATCTTCCCGAATTCCTCGGATAGATGCTGGAGGGGCTGCGGCCTCTTGGGAGACTTCCGCCACATCTGGTGGGACTGCCCGATCATCCGCCCATACTGGGAGGATATCCTATCCCATATCAAGGAGATGCTGGGGTACCCGATTGCGGACTCGATGGCCTATATTCTGCTGGGCCTTCGGGACCCGGATCTCAAACATCAGACTAGGGCTGACAAAAAGATACGCAATAAGCCCAGGTGATTTCCCTGTGGCATGCGAGATTATGGAAGCTGTTGAGCATGGAATGCACGGCGGATATCTTCTTGGGTAATTTCAAGAACGTCATGTTCCGCTGGGGCCCTTTGGTCCGCTTTCTTTCCAAAGGTCTGCCGTCTGCGGTTTGCCCACCCACGGTACGTGCTCTCCATCTGTTTCAGGTCTGAGTGTGATGATTGGATGCATGAGTCAGTGCGGATGTTGTCACCACCACAGGGAGGGGGGAGGGAGGGGGGGGGGGGTTCCTGGTTCATGTTTTTGTGACACCCTACCAATAGCTGAGGCAACAAGAGGCCCAACGCAATGTAGAATGCTCAACTTTTTCACTGTTTTCTGAACTCGCAAAGCCACCCACCCCGACTCGGTTCTTGATTGTGTGGTGACTCTATATCCATGGCTTGGGGGTGTCTCATGTGCCTCCTATGGACTGGGCCTTCCGGGCTAAATGTCGGTGGCTTTCCTTGCTACATGCCTCTTTGTCACTTGCCTCTAAGATTGCCCCCTGCGTGGGAAGTTGTGCGGGATAGTCGCATGTTTTTTCTGTTTCCTTCTTTACAATCTTAATAAAAACACCTTTGACAAAACAAAAAGGCACGGTGCCCGTTTTTAATGAAAGCGCTTTCATTTTCTATGCTATTGGTTTACAATGCAGCCTGTAGGCTAACAATGTCTACTTTATTTGCAGTTTTACTCTTTATGAGTGCTTTACTCATTAAAAAACAGTTCAAGTGCTACTTGCCCTCTTGTTTTTTATATATTGTGAATACAGTCTTTATATGTGTAATTACATTGTTTAGCCTCCTATTGGGAGCTGCATTGGGATGAGAAAAAATGATACATGTTATATATATATTCACTGAAAAACCATAGGTTTCAGACATGTTATAGTTCGGAATTAGCATTTAAAAAACCTTAGAAATTCACAGAAAAAACCATAGGTTTTAGGGGTGTTCTAGTTAGCTGGACATTTCACTCGTAGAAAACCATCGAAATTCCTCCGTTATAGTTAGTTGTACTAAGTATAACTCACGCGCCCGCAATCCACTGATGTCACATATTACATCATTCATGACATGGTCAGTGACATCACTGATGACATCTCAAATGACATCACTGATGACATCATCCACGTGACAATCAGATACACCTCATCATATACTATTATAACCTTTCATCACTCACTGTAAAATAGAGTACCATATTTGAATCCATTGACACACCAATACAAGTTTCTAAAAACCCACTCAGTGATTCTTAGATCTACACACACATCTAATCACTTACCTATAGATTCACTCATACATGCTGTCAATGATCAATAGAACACAATCAAATATACTTATACACCAATCTGCTTTGCTTCATTTACCTGCTCTCGCTTCAAAGAAGCAAAGCTCCCACCCTGTCATTGCAAACGCGATTATTCATAATTTGCCCCAGGGGGTGGCGGTCCCCAGGGCAATGTGGGGTGAGGGGAGGAATCGCCCACCCCCCCACTACCTTTTATAAACATGCCCCCGGGATTTGGCCCCTGGGGGCTAATTAGCATCCAAGTGCGGAAGCCCGCATTTAAAAAAAAAATAAAAAAATTTAAGTCTCGCTGTGATAACGCGCATGCGTTTCAGCGAGACTTTTGTAAAAGGGCATTAAATAATTCTACCAAGCAGGCGGATTGCCTACAGTGCCCGTGTGAAGGCCCGTGCACATCGAACGGCAGCCTGTGAGCCTCTCTCCACACTCACACTTCAAAGGAGTTCTCACACTTCAAAGAAATCCGCTTCCCCCGACACTCTGAGCAATGCCAAGAGCTTGTTGTTTACACACAACACACCAGCTGCTTTTGATCCGGAATAAACGTAAAATCTGTAGTGTGAGCAAACGGGCCACTGATCTGTTTACACTTTGTTGCAAGCACATACTTTAAGACGTTTTCAATGTATGGTAATGTGAAGACATTCTCGCTTTTTCTTGGTAAATTAAGGACCTGTAATGAATAAGTCATCTTAGATAAAGGACCTCCTTAACTCCCGACACCCCTCTCTCTCTCTCTCCATCGCCCTCACCCCATCTCCATCGCCCTCACCCCATCTCCATCGCCCTCACCCCATCTCCATCGCCCTCACCCCATCTATCGCCCTCACCCCATCTATCGCCCTCACCCCATCTATCGCCCTCACCCCATCTATCGCCCTCACCCCATCTATCGCCCTCACCCCATCTATCGCCCTCACCCCATCTATCGCCCTCACCCCATCTATCGCCCTCACCCCATCTATCGCCCTCACCCCATCTATCGCCCTCACCCCATCTATCGCCCTCACCCCATCTATCGCCCTCACCCCATCTATCGCCCTCACCCCATCTATCGCCCTCACCCCATCTATCGCCCTCACCCCATCTATCGCCCTCACCCCATCTATCGCCCTCACCCCATCTATCGCCCTCACCCCATCTATCGCCCTCACCCCATCTATCGCCCTCACCCCATCTATCGCCCTCACCCCATCTATCGCCCTCCCTCCATCTATCTATCGCCCTCCCTCCATCTATCTATCGCCCTCCCTCCATCTATCTATCGCCCTCCCTCCATCTATCTATCGCCCTCCCTCCATCTATCTATCGCCCTCCCTCCATCTATCTATCGCCCTCCCTCCATCTATCTATCGCCCTCCCTCCATCTATCTATCGCCCTCCCTCCATCTATCTATCGCCCTCCCTCCATCTATCTATCGCCCTCCCTCCATCTATCTATCGCCCTCCCTCCATCCATCTATCGCCCTCCCTCCATCCATCTATCGCCCTCCCTCCATCCATCTATCGCCCTCCCTCCATCCATCTATCGCCCTCCCTCCATCCATCTATCGCCCTCCCTCCATCCATCTATCGCCCTCCCTCCATCCATCTATCGCCCTCCCTCCATCCATCTATCGCCCTCCCTCCATCCATCTATCGCCCTCCCTCCATCCATCTATCGCCCTCCCTCCATCCATCTATCGCCCTCCCTCCATCCATCTATCGCCCTCCCTCCATCCATCTATCGCCCTCCCTCCATCCATCTATCGCCCTCCCTCCATCCATCTATCGCCCTCCCTCCATCCATCTATCGCCCTCCCTCCATCCATCTATCGCCCTCCCTCCATCCATCTATCGCCCTCCCTCCATCCATCTATCGCCCTCCCTCCATCCATCTATCGCCCTCCCTCCATCCATCCATCGCCCTCCCTCCATCTATCGCCCTCCCTCCATCTATCGCCCTCCCTCCATCTATCGCCCTCCCTCCATCTATCGCCCTCCCTCCATCTATCGCCCTCCCTCCATCTATCGCCCTCCCTCCATCTATCGCCCTCCCTCCATCTATCGCCCTCCCTCCATCTATCGCCCTCCCTCCATCTATCGCGTCACTCAGGGGCACAACAGCATCACTCAGGGGCACCACAGCATCACTCAGGGGCACCACAGCATCACTCAGGGGCACCACAGCATCACTCAGGGGCACCACAGCATCACTCAGGGGCACCACAGCATCACTCAGGGGCACCACAGCATCACTCAGGGGCACCACAGTATCACTCAGGGGCACCACAGTATCACTCAGGGGCACCACAGCATCACTCAGGGGCACCACAGCATCACTCAGGGGCACCACAGCATCACTCAGGGGCACCACAGCATCATTCAGGGGCACCACAGCATCACTCAGGGGCACCACAGCATCACTCAGGGGCACCACAGCATCACTCAGGGGCACCACAGCATCACTCAGGGGCACCACAGCATCACTCAGGGGCACCACAGCATCACTCAGGGGCACCACAGCATCACTCAGGGGCACCACAGCATCACTCAGGGGCACCACAGCATCACTCAGGGGCACCACAGCATCACTCAGGGGCACCACAACATCACTCAGGGGCACCACAACATCACTCAGGGGCACCACAACATCACTCAGGTGCACCACAACATCACTCAGGGGCACCACAACATCACTCAGGGGCACCACAACATCACTCAGGGGCACCACAACATCACTATGTGCTACCACAGCATCACTGAACGCCACCACAGCATCAATCTGTGCAACCATTCAACAACAACTGGTTCAAATATGTTCTCTCAATGTTTCAAGCTTTATTACAAATGTCGCAAAAAGATGTTAATATTTCACTTCTGTTCTTGGATTTTCGTCACAATAAAATACACAGAACATAATCTTCGCAAAAGTTATTCCCAAAAGTTTAAGCTATTGCCATTATAAATTACAATAACTTTTATTTAAGCATTAATTATTTTAAAAAAATAAAAGCCATTGCTATTTGTAATATCAATACATCTAAGTCACGTAAATACAACACATTGCATTACAAATGCTATAGGTGTCACATTTGCATAAGTTAAAACTATTGGAATTGTAAATGACAAAGCTATTAATTTAGCTATTTTCAAAACCAACACAAATACAAAATTCGTCATTTACAATACCTATAGCTCAAACTTTCCTAATGCGAGACCTATTGCATTGCAAATGTTTGTTTATTTTATCGGCAAGATCTGCGCATCCTGCACGGATTTTGCTGATTTTTTTAAAAAATATTCTTTTTTTGGGCCTTGGGGGTCTTTGTGGGACCCCCTGAGCAGGCCTAGGGTTGTCAGGGTGTTTCTAACCTGCCCCCTTTTCGCGTTTTCGCTTATTAGGTTTCTTGTGCCTATTAAATAGCGCCTCCCAGTTTTTAACAGTAGTCTTTATTTGGTTGATAAATTGGTGTATGAATTAGATTATCAGTATTGGCATCCCTCCTCTGTTCTGTTTATCAGGCTCAGCCTTACTGATTAGAGCCAGCCCCAGTTGTTTCTAGCTATCGGTTCTACCGAGGCACAAGATGGCTGCCGATGCACAAGTTGACTGCCAACGCTTCCTGGTTTGGAGTGTTGACAGCCAATTAGCACGCAGCTCGTGTACGGCAGGGTCCGCGGATCCTCCGAGGCCATAGATATATGTACTTTTAATTGTAATTTTCTCAGAAACTACTGGACAGATTTACACCATATAAGCAAAAGGCATGAGTCTGAACCGAGGACTACAAAACCTTGCCAAATTTTGTGCAATTCCGTTCAGCCTTTCGCGCTGTCGCCACAATGAACGATAACTATGGAAAATTGCATGGAGAAAACGCGTTTTGGGACCCCCCTTTTTTCTCAGCGTCCGCTTCACGAATCACCCCAAGACTTTTAGGATAGGAGCGTACCGGAGCTAAGGGCTGTTTAAGTCAAGTCAGGATTAACAGCACCGAGTCTGAGCAGCTGTCGAATGACAATCTGCAATGCAGAGACCCACTTCAGTGGCCCAGCTGTCCTGATTACTGTACCCGCAACAGACGAGAGACCACTGCAAGGACCTAGGACGCACAGAGCCCAACCGATCTATCCACTCTGCATCTGAACGCCCCAGCACATGTACCGATGAACCAGCTGTGCGCCCTTGTTCCCAGGATCCTTCGGACCCAAGCCCCCGTTGGGAGCTCACAGACCTGTCCTTAAGTTCCACTCTGCAGCCTGTTTTTAGCTGCCCCCCACGCTTCTGTTCAAAGGCGTACCGCGCAACGCTACCAACCCGACTAGCAACTCTGCACCCGGACGCCCCAGGGCAGGTAACAAGTAACTGTTGGTGGTACTTTGGACCTTGGCCCCATACGAACTAAAGTCCTGAAGGAGACCCTCAGAAAACGATTGTAAATTACTGTATGCAACATATGCCTCTCTCCCCCCCCCTCCCCCCAGGAAGCATTGCTGCATAAAGACGCATTTAAGTGAACTGTTTACTTACCTGTGAAATTCAATATTTACAAAAATACTTAATTGGGAACGATGTTCTTGGTAATAAAATGTATTAAAAATTACGACCTATTTTTCAAAATTGGTCTCAGATGTATTGAGTGTGTCTCATTTATTGCCTCTGTGAGTACAACAAATGCTTATTATTCTCTGATAAACCTAAACTGCTCACCCACGCTACCACAAATGAGAGCATTTAGTGTTATTTTTGCCTCTGTAAACCAATAAGGGTTGCGAGGACTCTACACAGTGTACCTCACTTTGGTCCACTATATAAGAGCCAGCTTCCTACAGTGCCCCTCAATATCTAGCTAGAGCCCAGTTCAAGCGAATGGAGATCAGGCTCCAATAGATTTCTCTCTTTTTAATGGGACATATACAGAAGTGGGTCAGCACCAACTAAGTCGCCTCAAGAGTACCTGAACCGTAAGCAACTGGAATCATGATCTACAATCCATGGCTCTGATTTTCAAATGGTAGTGGCTGAATTAACAAGCATCACCTGTTCGCATTCACAACTGGACACAGAGTAAGGTTATCATAGATTAATAGTAATAAAATCGCACAAGACTAAAAAAAGGATTCCTTTATCAGGGCAACTTCCTCTCTAAAAATAAAAAAAAAAGAGCAACGTGAAAAATCAACAGATTGCCTCAGGTTCACGATAAGCACGAATCAACACCTGTGCCTGAAGTAAAAAGCCCAAGTTAAGATCAAGAGAGTCATTCACCCTCTTCCCCACCAGTAAAAGATATAATGCGGAAAAGGCACATTTCTTTGAAGAATACAGAAAGTGTTCCCAAAGAGGTAGAAACTCTGTTCATCCGAACGACAAAGGTAGCATGGCTATAGACTTTGGCCATGATGGTAAATCACGGCCTGGTGGTGAAATCAGGATGGAGGGGTGTAACCTAGAAGGCGGATAAGACATGGGGATAGGAGTAGAGAGACAGTACCAGAATATTACATTACTAAGAAAAAATGCTACCAAGATTGCTATCAACCCAGGTGCCATGTCAGAGAAAGAATTACTGTGGCGGCGGGAGGAAAAATGAAAATGTTTATGTAATATTCAGACAGTGAAAAGTAGATTATACAAATTATTTTCTTACCTTCTCCTTGTCATGGTATAGCGACCTCAAAGTATTAAAAACTGGTGGACAGCCTTTGCTAAAATTCATTCTTAAGTATCTGTCCAGGCATTCCTTAAACATATCACCTAAAAAGACAAGAAGACAGATAGCTATCCTCTCAATCACAGATTCAATTGAGTATTCAAAGTACTTTTGAAGGAGTGCCAAACAGAAGCAATCTGCTAATGGCAGTCCAAAGAACTCTGTTCTGAGTATTTTTATAATAAATCAGAAGAGATTATGCTTACCAGATAAAAAGTTTAATGGCAATCTTCGTGATACAAGTCCCCTCGGGTATCTCATCCATCCATCCTCATAAATCTTTAACCTCTCTTCCACACTCGCTAGGAAAGAATAGGGTATATTCAAATAAACAGTTTGATTTTCATTTAAAAAGAATATAAAACAAAAGCACTACAGAAAACATTAAAGAGATGCACCTGGAAAAATAATGTTCTGTCTAAGTAGTAAAAGATTTGCATCAGCAGCTTTAAAATGAAGAGAAAAATATATACCTGGTTTAAGTGCAGTCTCTAACCCTTTGTAGTAGGCCCAGTTTTCTGGACTCCTCTCTTGCAGTCCTCTGTAAACATTGGCTGCTTCATCCAGTCTACCCAAACGTAACAGAACCTCCCCTAGAAAAGGCAGAAAAGAATTCATTAACAAGGGGTCAGTCTTGTCTTCGAACTAAGCTGCCCTTAATCACTGCTAATCAAGCAGTTCATGCATCAAAAGTATTTGAAAAGCACACCATTATATGAAGAAAAGCAAGTGCTTAACATAGTCTTGTGGTTGAGGTATACACTAAGCGCTAATGATACTATGATGGACTTATTTTTTAAAAGGGCTCAACATTTCTAACTTAACTGATCAGCAAGTACTGCCTTTGTGCATCAATGTTGCTAATGTTATGTTATTAGGAAAGAAAATCCCGTTTAGATTTTGCTCAGCTAAATACCCAATACAACACAAACATTTAGACAAATAATTTCCATCAATAGTTCGTCTCCTAGTGCAGAAAAACTAGTAATAGTATGTCAAATTACAAATATTTATCATCTTGTCTATTTTTTTTAGCATATTGTTTTGAACAATGGCAGAATGGGGAATATGCAGTAAGGTATTCTTGCTTCTATTGACAAACACAAATGGCAAAAAATGCTGTTTGACCATTCTTTCGAATGGAAAGCAATAACCACAAAATTAGTCTGAAACCAATTAATCATAGAAACCAAGGTTTGAAAAGGATAAAACACTCAGTGTGCCCAGGTCGTTGTACAGTAGGGAATTGTTTATCTAGAACTTGTGAAGGATATACTGTATGAACTATTTACATCACAAGCAGCCAAAAAAGTTCAGGAAAGTCACTACTTTGTTAAAGATTGTGTTTTGCCATTTCGTGTTGCACATGCAGGGTTATTTCCATACTTTTCGGTACTCAACAGCCAAAAGAAACACTTTAGTTGGTGCTAGGATTAGAGCATACCACTTTCAAGAAAGTCTATGCTAATCAAAGAGGGCTTAACTCACCGAGTCATTTTTAAAGGTGTGTCTAAACTAAAAGGTCTTTTTAATATTTATGCTTAATTGCATCAACTACCAAAATGGCAAAACCCACTGAAAAAACGATAGCTAACGTCTTTAAAAAAAATGTCACAACATGGCAATCATTCACTAGCATACAAGTATCCCCACAAGGCAAAATCTCTGCAATACCTTTAGTTTCTTCAACAGCAAGCTTATCACAGATTTGCTTTTCATAGGTGACGAGATGATCAAGGGCTTCCTTATAGAGCTCTGCCTCGCGCAAGACTTGATTCTGATACAGAAGTAGTTCACTGTATTCATAATCTACTTTATCAGGAGACGTCTGCATGAGTAAAACAGTTTTTTAGTTTCTTAAAAATCAAAGCTCACACTTTTATAACTTTGTAAAAAGTAGGTTAATAATTGATGCTAAACAACACAAAAACAGCTTCAATCAGTATGAGGACCCAAGATCATTGCAATGGAATGAGGCACCTAGAGCCAGAGACTATATTTGACATGATTAGTTATTCCTTTCCTCTGCAAACGTTATTTGTCAATGGACTTGTTGAGAGGGGAGTTGCTGGATCATCCGCAACAAAAATCAGATCCTAATAACAATTATACACAAAGAAAATTGCATTTGAAATTTGCAGCCTACAGTTGACAGGCCTAGACTGCCCGTTTTTCCGACTATTTCCCTAGGGCTGGAGCCTTGAGAGGCTAGTTTTTAGGGCACATGCTTCTCTTTCCCTTTCTCCAACTTCCCCAGTAAAATACAGCAGGAACAAAGAGGGGACAAGGTCTTAAGGAGAGGGGGGCGGGAGAAGGGAGTAGGGCTGATTTGAACATTTCACAGGTTTGGCTTTAGCTCCCTAACCATGGACGGGTGAGCGAGAGCTACAATTTAGGGATGTTCATTACGTTAGCTGGTAGTGGCTCAAAGCAATAAAGACCAGGTCTGACAGTGAATTGAGAGCTAGGCTGGGGACCATGACTGAAGGATGCTGCATAGCCTTTGACATACGACAGTCCTCAATCTTTGAATTTGCTTCGGCACATGCGCATTGCACCCCCTCTTCTGGATAGTGAAGGATTAGGTTACTTACCCTTTAAGGATCTGCTCTTGGTGTGAAATGCTGTAGATTCACTGCTTTGCAAACTCATGCCATCAAGTGTTGGGTCCAAGTGTTTGCAAATTGTTTTTCTTCTAAGAGGTTTTTCGAGTCAGAGGTAAGGTGACTCCTCATCTCGGTAATAGTGTGCATGGGGATCAACTCCATTGTTAGAATATTTTCCCGCATGAGGGCGAGTATGGAGTATAAGTAAGTGTAAGTAAAGAAATCTCCATGGGTATGAAAATATAGATTTAAGACTGCAATGACCACAGGTGTCCGGGGAGGAGGGTGGGTGCATGTGAATCTGCAGCACTACATGCTAAGAACATATACTTACATGGTAAGTAACAATTCATTTGAGGCATTTGTTAGACTTTGCATAGACTGTATAGCAGTGCCCTCCAAAAAGCGGTGGCTTGAAAAAGTGCACCTAGCGCTGCCTGTCCTACATTAGCTTGTTGGTGTGCTAAAACATCCACACAATAGTACCTGGTAAAAGTGTATGGTGTTGACCATATAACTGCTTTACAAATGTCAGCTATGGGAATGCTGCCCAAAAAAAGCCTTAGCTGTCTGCATTTTACGAGTGGTGCGTGCTCTAGGGGGTATTGACAAAAGTCCATTTGGCTTAGAGATAGCATGTCTGGATGCATTTAATGATCCATCTAGAGATGCCTGATTTTGAAATGGGTTTCCCTTTCTTTGTGAGAGGGAACCAAAGCAACAAGGCTGTTTTATGAGAATCTTTTGTCCTGTCAATATAATACATTAAAGCTCTTTAAACACCTAGCGTATGAAGAGCCCTTTCTGATACAATCTGGTTGAGCAAAGAAAACAGTTAGATCACCCCGTGCCTAAAATGAAAGTATGTCATGTAACGTAACTGGCGCTATTGTAAAGCGCTCTGATAACTGATTCGGTTCTAGTTCGCGCTATATAAAACTCTGCAAAAAAAAAAAAAAAACAATTGTTTAATGTGGAAAGGGGATGCTAACTTTGGAAGGAATTTTGAGTTGGTATGAAGAACCACCCTATCCCTGTGAAGCTGGAAGAATGGTTCTTCTAAAGTTAGTGCCTGGAGCTCACTAACACGCCTTAGTGAGGTAATAGCAATTAAGAAAGCAACCTTGCATGCAAGAAAATGGAGAGGGCAATTGTATACCGGTTCAAAAGGTTGACACACACGGCTTGTCAGAACAATATTGTGATTCCACGTAGGTGCAGGTGTGACGCTTGGTGCTATCACTCTTTTAAAGCCTTCAATAAAAGCCTTAATAACGGTCACTCTGAACAAATCTAAGTGTTCCCTGATGTGAAGATAGGCAGCCACAGCGGCAAGATGTAGACATATGGAAGTCTAAGCAAGGCCTGAGCGTTGTAAATGCAAGAAGGAATAAATTATGTTTTGTATAGTTGCATTGAGTGGATCAATCATTTGGCAATTACAGTAAATAACAAATCTTTTCCACTTACCTGCATAGCAAGTTCTAGTGGTAGGTATAAAAGCTTCCTTAAGAACGGTGATGCATTCTGCTGGCAGATTTAGATATCAGAATTCTATGATATCAGGAGAAAAACTGACAGGTTTAGCTCCTTTGGGTTTGGATGTCTGATTTAGCCATGGTTCTGATTGAGATGGTTTGGATTGAGGCGAAGCATCTTGTGTAGAATTGCTGAAAGTTCGAGTTGTGTGCCGAACCATGGTTGGCAAGCCCATGTGGGAGCTACCAGAGTGAGCTTGAGAGACATCTGCCTGAGCTTCCAAACCAGAAATGGAAGAAGAGAGAGAGGTGGAAAAGCGTAGGCAGTTATTGATGACCAATTCATCCATAGGGCATTAATTTTGTGTGAGAAAGCTCCCTCTTTCTGCATGGTAGCACCCCCTTTCTGCTGATGTGCTTTGACTGAGTGTGCCCTGGGCTCCTGCTAATCAGGTACCCAGGGCCTATGTTCTTTCCCTAAATCTGCAATGAAACCAAAACCCAATTGGCATCGCTGGCCATAGGTCAGCCCCTGGTAAATGGTACCACAGGTACCCAAGGCACTGTGACCAGGAAACACTTCTAAGGGTTTCAGCTCTTATTGAGCCAACCTTAGAGGCCCTGTATCATTACACTCACACACTGCCTTTGCAGGCTGCGTTTCTTGGTGCAGGACAAAGTGAAGAGTCGACATGGCACACATTCCTGTGTGCCAACCTACAACCCACTGCCCTGGCATAGATCAGTCACCCCTCTAGCTGGGTTCACTATACCAGTGGTGATACAGGTTCATGAGCCCTGTACCCCTACAGTGTCTACGTCCATTCTTAGACATTGTAAGTGCAGTGCTGCCATTAAGAGTATATGGTGCTGGTAGTTTGTCATTACGAACTCCACAGCACCATAATGGCTACACTGAAAACTGAGAAGTTTGGTATCAAACTTCTCAGCACATTAAACCCACACTGATGCCAGTGTGGGATTTAATGAAATAAGCAAACAAAGGGCATCTTAGAGATGCCCCCTCAAAAACGACCTGCCACTAGTGTCCCGGCTGAGTGGCTGCTTTCAGCTGCCACCACCAGACATGTTTCTGGACCCCTGGGTCGAGAGCCTGCTGCACTAAGTGGCCTGAAACAATGCACATCCTGGAACGAGGTGCCAAGCTCCTCCCCCAGGATGGGCAGGGTCCATGAAGGGAAAGCTTCAAAGGCTTGCCGCCTTTGTGAGCTTCCCCAGGCCACTTGCTGCTTTCGGGAACTGGTGCCCACTTGTTCTGACCCCCACTTTGGGAGGGAGAACCGTCAGGAAAAGTAGTGAGGAAGAGAGGTGTGCCCACCTCTGCCAACTCCACCCTTCAGTTGGGGGAGGTGAGGTGAAGCACAACTCTCAGTCCACGTCATCTTGCAGATCGGGGAGGGAGGGGGTGGGGGGGGGGGGAGGGAACTCAGCCAACCAGGGAAAAGCTTATGCCCCCCCCTCCCACTGGAGGGTGGCATAATAGGGGGTGTGCCCAACCCAGGAGAGGGCCCGTTGATCCAAACCTTTTTACCTACCTGTAACACCCCTAAATCTAGTATTTAGGGGCAACCCTGAACCTTGCTTCCTCAGACAAGAACCTGCAAGATGAAAAGAAGAAGGGCTCAACAGCTGTGCCGA
Organism: Lissotriton helveticus; assembly: GCF_964261635.1. Lineage (NCBI taxonomy): Eukaryota > Metazoa > Chordata > Amphibia > Caudata > Salamandridae > Lissotriton > Lissotriton helveticus. Next base: position 1,874,671,692 of record NC_136059.1, on the reverse strand, counting down.
AGCTAACAAGAGGAGGACACCCACTGACTTGGCCCCGCCTAAAGCCTGCTCAAGCGAAATCCCGGTACGTCCTGCAGCCAGCAACCTCGAGAAACCCGGAGGACCTACCTGTCTTCAATCCCAAAGACTCTGTCTACCGTGAACACCGGATTTGTTCACCAACAGACTGGAGCTCTGGCAAGATCCTCAAGTTTGCACCACTCTGCACCAAACGCCCACGGCCCGAGTTCAAGTGGCCCAACACCAAGAGGAGGTCTCAACGGCGATCCTGACCCGAGATTTGGCAACCCCTGACCTGCCTCAAGCCGATGCCTTCAGCCTCAAAAAGGAAGCCCCCCAACCGCGACCAGGAGCTGGTAAGAAGATCCCACCCTAAAAGGCACCCCTGAACCAGACGCCTCACGGCCTTGGGTGGCCCAACTGACGGTGCCTAACGAATAGTTTCTTACCTGTCGGTGTAGTTTTGCAGCTTGAAGATCTTTCTGGATTCACTATGCTGTGCATATTCCGCAATCTGGTGGTTGGGTTCGGAATCGTAGTCTTTTTTTCTCTCTTTTTTTTGTCGTAGCCCAGGTGGGCGTCGACGTCCCACCATTTGGTGTCCCTTTGGTGACGTCGGCATGCTTCCGGCGGAAGCTACCACCCTTGAGCGCCATCTTCGGATTCTTTTTTCTGGTTTTTTTTTTGTCTCTGTAGTGAATCCATGGCTATGTGTGTTAATTGTTTGTTCAACGTAATTCTTTCCACGTATCTTTTCACGTATCTTGTAAGCTTCAACTTGCTTTCTTCCCTATGTGTTTCCACCCTCTTCTCCAGCCTCATCTTTCTGGCGGAGGCGGGTGGGTTCGCTAGTGAATCCAGAAAGATCTTCAAGCTGCAAAACTACACCGACAGGTAAGAAACTATTCGTTTTGCAGCGCGAATCTTTCTGGATTCACTATGCTGTGCATAGATTTTGTAGCGGTTTTCGTTACTTTTGTGGCGATTGGGTGGAAGATGAGCGTTGGTTGTTGAATATATGTTGAAGCACCTTTTGTCCTACTTGTGCTTCTTTGTTCATCTGTACATCCACGCAATAGTGCTTAGTGAAAGTGTGCACTGAAGCCCATGTTGCCGCCAGGCATATGTCCTGAATTGGTGTGTTGGCCAGAAAAGCAATTGTTGCTCCTTTCTTCCTGGTGGAGTGGGCCTGTGCCCCTCCTGTTAGCTCCTGGCCAGCTTGTTTGTGGCAGAATTGTATTGTCTGTGCGATCCATCGAGCTATGGTGTTTTTAGTCACTGGTTTGCCCATGTAACTGTTTGCGAAGGATACGAAGAACTGTTTTGTTTTCCTGTGTTCCTTCGTTCTTTCAATGTAGTGCATCACAGCCCTTCTTGCGTCTAGGGTGTGGAGCGACCTCTCAGCGCTTGTAGTGGGGTTTTGGAAGAAGCTAGGATCTGAATACTCCGATTCATGTGGAACCTTGACACCACCTTTGGCATGAAGTGTGGGTCTGTTCTCATCACGAACCTGTCACTGTGTATCTGGATGTAGGGTTCCTGCAGTGTGAGAGCCTGCAGTTCGCTCACCCTTCGTAGCGAGGTGATTGCTACCAGAAAGGCCGTCTTCATCGTTAACATTTGCAGTGATGCTTTGTGGATGGGTTCGAAAGGTGCTTTCATGAGCTCCATCAGTACCACATTTAGGTTCCAGGCCGGTGGCGGAATTCTCTTTGGCGGCGCTATTCTTTTAGCCCCTTCTAGGAATCTTTTTACGACTTGGGACGTAAAGAAGCTTCTCCCTGTTTCTCCTCTTGTGTATGCTACAATCGCTGCCAGGTGCACCCTCAGCGAGGATGAGCTTAGCTTAGCCTTAATTAGGTGCGTGAGGTACCTTAGCACCGTGGATTCCTTGGTCAGTTTCCTATGGAGTTGTTTCTTGCGACACCATTGAGTGAATCTTTTCCATTTTTCCCCATAGCACTTGCGTGTGCTGGGCCTTCTTGCCTCTCGCAGCACCCGCAGGGTGCTCTCTGGTAGTTTTAGGTGTGCGAATTCTAAGTCCTCAGGAGCCAGGCTGAGAGGTTGAGGCTCTCTGGCTCTGGGTGTAGAACCTCTCCGTTTTCCATGGAGAGTAGGTCTCTTCTTTTTGAGAACTTGTGGGGTGGCCTTTGCACCATCTCCATTATCTGAGAATACCAGGTCTGTCTGGCCCATTGTGGTGCCACAAGGATGAGCGTCATGTTGCTCTTCATGCATTTGTTGAGAACCCTGGGGATCAGTGGTATCGGGGGAAAAGCGTAGGCAAATGTTTTTGACCAACTTATCCATAGGGCATTCCCCTGGGACAGTGCCTCTGGTTGCCTGGATGCAAAGTATTGGCATTTTGCATTCCGGCGTGTTGCAAACAGGTCTATTGTTGGCGTGCCCCATTTCCTGAATAGTCTCTCTGTTTCCTGACTGTTGAGTTCCCACTCGTGGGACGCTGAAGTCTGCCTGCTGAGCCAATCCGCTTCTACATTGTCCTTCCCTGGCAGGTGTATGGCTAGCAGGTCTATTTTTAGTGGTATAGCCCATTTCCAGATCTCCTGTGCCAAGCTTGACAGAGGGAACGATTGAGTTCCCCCTTGTTTGTTTATGTAAAACATCGTTGTGGTGTTGTCTGTTTGTATTAGCACCTTCTGGTTGTACAGGTGTTTCTGAAAAGCCTTGAGGGCTAGCAACACAGTTTTCAGTTCCAGGTAATTTATGTGCCTGACTGCATCTGTAGGACTTCACAGACCCCTCACTCTGAGCCTGTTCATGTGTGCGCCCCACCCCTTCTGGGATGCATCTGTGGTGATGGTCACTGTTGGGTCCGGTGGTGTTAGAGGTTTCCCTTCTGTTATTCTCTCCTTGGTCCACCACCTTATCTCTTCCTGCACCCTGTGCGTTACAACTACTAGATCCTCCCAACTTCCTGTAGCTTGTGACCATTGCTGTTGCAGCCACTCTTGGAGTGGTCTCATTTGTAGGCGTACATTGGGGACCAGGTGTATGCATGATGCCATCATCCCCAAGATCTTGCTCACAGTCCTCACTGTCAGAGCTCGCCCCTTCTGGTAGTGACGTTTCTCCCTCAGTAGGCTGAGCGTTCTCTTTTCGCTCGGTAAGACTCTGCATTGGACGGTGTCGATCTGGGCTCCCAGGAAGATCTTCACTTGCTCTGGTTCCATTGAGCATTTGCCCCAGTGTATGGAGAAACCCAGGCTTGCTAGCGTTCTTGTCACCTGTTCTGCATGCTCTTTGCATGTCCTGTAAGAGCTTGCCTTTACCAGCCAGTCGTCGAGGTGGGGGTACACGCGTATCCCCTTTCTTCTTAGGTGTGCGGCCACTGCCGCAAGGCATTTGGTGAACACCCTTGGTGTGGACTTTAGGCCGAAAGCCAGGGTCGTGAATTGGTAGTGATCCTTGTTTACTGTGAACCTTAGCATGTGCTTGTGCTGCCTGTTCATGGGGCTGTGCAGGTACGCATCTTTGAGGTCTATGGTGGACAAGAAGTCCCCGGCCTTTATCTGTGGGATGACCTCTTGTAGGGACGTCATTTTGAATTTTTGAGTTTTGACGTATTTGTTTAGGAACCGTAGGTCCAGGATGGGTCTCAGACTTTCGTCCACTTTTGGTACCAGGAAGTAGTTTGAGTACACTCCCTTGTTCCGTTCTTTGATGGCCGCTTTGAGGAGGAGTTCTTGGGCTTCCTCTTGCAGTAGTTGCAGCTCTCTTCCCGAGTGCTGTCTTTTCTTTGGTTTTCTGTTTGGTGGCCTCTTTTCCAACTCTATGCCGTATCCGAACTGCATAATGTTGAGTATCCACTTGTCTTATTTTTCTCCACTCCTGGAGAAAAAATCTCAATCTTCCTCCTACCGGCGTTACATGTTCCTTTGTGTCTTGTCCGTGTAGCCCTCTCCTCTTTGTTTTTCTGTGCTCCTCCCCCGGAGGGTTTGGGTGGTGGGGCACTTTCTCCTGTGTGAAGTCACTTAGAGGGGGGTTGTTCACCGCCTCTCCTTCTCTGGGTCTGTCCATTTCCTCTTGACCGAAAGGACTGGCCCCTGCTTTGGTAGTTCCAGCTTTGCCTCTGCTGGCCCTGGTGGCCTTGGTTGTCACTCTGTTGCCCCTGGTGGAAACTCTGGTGAGAATCTCCTCGCTGACTTCCACCTCTGCCGTTCGGCCTCCGTGTAGGAGTGCCCCTTCTCATCCCCCTGAACTGCAGGGCCCCCATGGACCTTGCAGTCTCGTTGTCCTTCTTCAGTTGGGTGAGCTTATCATCAACTGGGGCTCCGAACAGTGTTTCACCGTTGAAGGGTGTGTTCAGGATGTTGTTCTGAACCTCAGCCTTGAAGCCTGAGATCCTGAGCCAGGCTTGCCTTCTCTCTGTGATGCCTATAGCCATCAGTCTGCTGGATGTTTCTGCCCCATCCAAGGCTGTCTTCAGGCACGAATTGGCAATGCTCTTCCCCTCTTCCACAAGGTGTGATGCCCTCTAACGGTATTGTTCCGGGAGGTGCTTGAGCAACTGTCCCATCTCCTCCCAGTGCTGGTATTGATGCCTATTCAGGAGTGCGTTGGAATTCGCCATCCGCCAGTGTGTTGCGGCGTTCCTCTCAATTTTCCTGCCAGTTAGATCCATCCTCCTGCTTTCTTTGTCAGGTGGGGGTCCAGACGTTGTTGGGACGTTTGCCCTTTTCCTGGCCGTTGCAGCGATTATAGAATCTGCTGTGACGGATCCTTTGATGTAAGCTGGGTCTTGGGAGGAGAATTTGTATTTCTTCTCTGTCCTCGGCGTTACTAATCTGCATGTAGCTGGGTCCTTGAAGGCTTCCTTCCCCTGGTCTGTGATACTCTTGAGCACGGGCAGGAACTGGCTTCTTGTCTGTATGGGGAGCAATGTCTCGAGCAGGAAGTCTGCTTTTGGCTTCTCCTCTTCCAGCTTAACTCCATAAGCTGCTGCCGCCTTTCTTACCACCTCATTGTATGCCCCAATGTCATAGGTGGCGAAGGCCTCGTGGGGTATGTTTGCACCGCCTCCTCTGGGTTTTCGGCCTCGATGTCCTGCCATTCCTGCTCTTGGGCCGTCGAGGAACCTGAGCCGTAGCTGGACTGCTGTTCCCCGTAATCCCCTTCTGTGTAGTAGAGGTCTTCCTCCTCTTCGTGCTCCGAAGGTTCCGGAGTTTTCGGCGGCTCTTCGGCGTCGAACTCCTCGAGCTCCTGTACCTCAGCGACGGTCGGTGCCGGCTTCGAGGGGATCTTGTAACTTCTCATTTTTTCATCGAAGTCCTTCTTTCTCTGAAGGATGTTCTCCATTTCGGCCTCGAGCCTTCTTCTCTTTCTCTGCATTTCTGCGGCCTGTTCGTCGTCGAGCGTTTCGGCCGCTCTCTTCGGCGGCGTCGTCGACGTCTAAGCTTTCTTCGGCTCCTTTTCTTTCGACGTCGAAGTCGAAGTCCCTTTTTCGGGGGCTTGCTTCGATGACCTTTGCTTTTCGCTGGTCTTCGGCCTCCGGGAGTCCTTCTCGGAGGATCCGCTGGGCTCTTTTTCGGAGGATGCAGCTTCGGTCGTCGATTTTTTCGGCGCCGGTGCTCCTTTCGAGGCTCAGTGCTCAGACTTTTGAGAGTCTGCCTCAGGTTTTCGAGGCTCAGTGGGAGTTTTCGGGGTCGTAGACTCTCCTACCATATCAGGCGTTTTCTTATCGGTCTCAGTGACCGTGAAGTCATCTGGGCCTTCGGCGATGTTGTCCTCGTCGTCGGTGGAGAGGCCAAGTTCATAAAGCGTCGGGGCTTGGCCCTTGCCCTGCATCGTGTGGTGAGCCGTCCTCTGTCTTTCTCGAACTCGGAGTGTCTTCGGCCTGAAGACGGAGCAGGCGTTGCAGTCTCTGCTCTCGTGGTCGATTGGCAGGCAGAGGTTGCAGACTGGGTGCTGGTCCTTCTGTGCGAACTTGTGGTGGCAGTTCTTGCAGAATTTAAAGGGCGTCTTGTACATCCCTGCGCTCAGGGGGCCCCCTGTGTGCGCATTCCTCCAAGGACGTCGAAGATTTCGAAGTTTTCTCCTTTCTTCGTCGTCTCCTTTCTAAAGGTCCTCTTCTCTCGATCTTCTCAGGTCTTCACCGTTGAAGATTTGCTGTATTTCCTTCTTTTCTCCTCCAAAACTTCTGGAGCTTCACGCGACGATCCAGACCCAACGGCGGAAAAAAGAATCTGAAGATGGCGCCCAAGGGTGGTAGCTTCTGCCGGAAGCACGCCGACGTCACCGAAGGGACACCAAATGGTGGGACGTCGACGCCCACCTGGGCTACGACAAAAAAAAAAAAAAAAGAGAAAAAAGACTACGATTCCTGACCCAACCACCAGATTGCGGAATATGCACAGCATAGTGAATCCAGAAAGATTCACGCTGCAAAACCAACCCAACCCCCAAGATCCCAACTTACCTCTCCAAGTGGTGGTCGCACCCTAGAAGACCTTAGTCTTCAAGCCTGCAGTGCTTTTGCAAACCTGAGACTACCCATTGAAAGCTACAGGACTTCTGACTCCAAAACAGCACTTTGCACCCGGCCGCCCCAGTGCCGCTTTGCTCCCACAACCCAGTGGCCTACTTGTCAGCAGCCACGAACCGGAGGCCCCTATCCTCCATTGGATAACATTGGGACTCAGCACTCTGTACCCGGCCGCCTTAGTGCCGCTGAGGGTGTAACAAGAGTATATCCTTGACGCTGGGGTGCCACGGAGTCTAACCCTAGAACACCAACTCCCACAACAAAATACTTACCTTAAAACCAATAACACTATTTTCCTCCATAGGAAAACAATGACTGTTTTTCTATGAAAAGTTTTTAAGTGTGGAGTTGGAAAACCTAAATAAATTCTTTAAAATTGTACTAACAAAATCGATTTTACTTACCTGTTTACAGGATATGTCCCTGTGTAGTATCCATGTATACTACACTGTGTAAGAAAAGTAATCAAAAGTAACATGTAATTTTACTAAAAATCCTATACAAAGTATATGTACTGTATTCTGAAAAACATTGCATTATCAGTAACACTACTGTAATCAAATCAAAGTACATTTACAATTGCAATCCAAACTGTGTTACAACTGTATATTTACTGCTAAGTATTTATCACTGACCTGTGCCAGGCTTGCTAAGTTCTAGGAAATAAAATAACTAAAAGAATATTTTTATACAATAACAATTGGTCTGAAGTTCAGTCTTTGAGTGTGTGAATTCATTTGCTGAATGAGTGTGTACAACAAATGCTTAACACTGTCCGCTGATAAAGCCTTAGTGCTTGACCACACTACCATAAATAGAAAGTGAGGTGCTATCTACTTTACCTCTGCCTACCTTTGGGGTTCCACTGGACTCTGTGCACACTATACTTCACTTGGTATAGTATATACACAGCCAGCTTCCTACACCCATGGAATCCAGATTCCGGCGACCCCGTGATTATGCATGACTCTGCAGGAAAATGCAGACTGTCTTTGAGTGGCCCAACACCACGAATAGGTTTCCCCAGCGATCCTGACCTGGGATCTAGTGAGCTTCGACCTCCCTCAAGCCTCAAGAAGACGGCTGCAGCCTCAGCCTGAAGGGTCACCGCGACCAGCGCTGGTAAGAAAACCCAGCCCGAGGAAACACCCTAGCACTCGACGCCCCACGTACTTGGGTGGCTTTGGCGTTAGTCCATGTATAATGTATTCCAACTCATTAATATGCAATGTGGAAGTCTATTAATAGAGCATTATTAATATCCTTAGAATCGGGACGCTGCGGTCCTTAGCGGCAGCCGCATCCGCTGGTGTTGTATCGTCCAAGTGAGCGCAGATGGAATCTGTGTACACTAAATTTTGGTATAGTATACACAGAGCCAGATTTCTACATATAGTATAAAAGAATGTGACGTATGGGCCAGTACTATTCTGTCCAGAAAATCCGTTAGTCTTTTCAGGCTTCCTAGTCTCCACCATTAACCCACCTATGTCTGGGCGGTCAGGAAACAGCTCCCTCAGCGTCATCCATATAGTTGGGGCCTGTATGTATTCAATGCAGCCCCTCATGCTAGGTGTTTGTCTGCGAACTTGCTGGGATGCAACCTCGGCAAACACCCTGTTAGTCTGCTCTCCTCCTATAAGGCTACTAAACAATTTGAAATCGCATATCGCCAACTTTATTCCCGCTGTATTCTTCTCAACACATAAGATCCACTTCCCTGCTCCATCCAGAAATGGCAGTAACTTTGTCCTTAGCCCTTTTTTTATCCATTTGAGCCAACAGCACATTGAAGGTACCTGACATGCACTCTTGAAGGAGGGGGTACCTATTTATTTTGATAAGTGTAGGAAGCTGGCTCTGTATTTACTATATCAACATAAGGTATAGTGTGCACAGGGTCTAGTGGAACCCCAAAGGTAGGCAGAGGTAAAAGTAGCGAATACCTTACTCTCAATTTGTGGTAGTGGTGGCGAGCAGTAAGGCTTTATCAGAAAGTAGTGTTAAGCATTTATTGTACATTACATGTTTCTCCGAACACCATAAAGCCTGGTCCCGGTTGGACTACTGGCTGGCGTCTCGAGATGTGACTAGCTGGGTGGTGAAGATAGCTCACCTGCCAAGAACGTTGACGGATCGCTCCCCATGCCTTTTGCGGCTGTCGTTCCCTGACTCCAGGTGGCAGGCATTTTCTTGGAGACTCCCGGCACATGCATTGTTGGATGAGGCGTTCAAGGAAGAAATACGGAAAGCTACTTTACTCTTAAAACAGGCTCCGTCGACACTAAAGCGTCTTTGTGGGAGGCATTTTTAGGTGGTTATTAGAGGACAATGCATAGCAAGGCAGGCGGAGGTACTTAAAGCGATTAGGATCCCGCTGTCATCCACTGAGGCTAACATCAAAGATCTTGAAACACAATATTACTTGGATGGTACATCCGCTACACTAGCGGAGCTGAAATCCAAGTTGCTAGACTATGACGAAGAGGCACAGAGGGAGGTGAAGTTTCTTGGGAAAGATGCAGAGGCGCGTAGATTTGGAAAGGGGATAGACCGGGACGGACGCTTGCCAACATGATTTGCACCTCGAAGTCCTCTGCCTATATCCCCGATCTGGTCAGTAGGAATGGTAATTTGGTCAGGGGTCCAGAAGCTATACTTCATGAGTTTTCTTCGTTCTATTCTCAGTTATATACTGCTACGAAATCTAGATGCCCGGACGGCATGCAGGCCTTGGACACCCTTGAACTGATCTGGTTTAATAATTGACACAGGGAGTACATGGACTTGCCATTTATGTTGGAAGACGTTACTAGCATGATTAAGGGTCTGCCCCTGGATAAGGCCCCTGGGTCAGACGGATTGACAACAGCCTTTTATAAGACATGTGGAAGAGCTAGCGCCCCGACTTCTGGCAGTTTGTGAAGAAGCTCAAGAGACTGGTATTTTGCCCCAATCGATGCGAGAGGCGATCATAATTACTCTGCTAAAACCTGGGAAGCTTGACACCGAATTAGATTCATGTCGGCCTCTATCGCTTATTAATGTTGATGTCAAGATATTGGCGAAATTAATAGCAATTCGGGTACAACCAATGGTCCCCCTCATTGCTCGTCCAGACCAATCGGGCTTTATATCAGGGAGGTCTAGCTCTCATAATCATATAACCGTTTTCTCGGTTCTGCATTACTTACACCCGGATGTGCAGGCAGCAGCGATATTTTTGGACGCAACTAAAGCCTTCGATTCGCTTGAATGGCCATATTTGTTTGCGATATTAGAACATTTTTACTCTTTTTATTAAATGGATCTGGCTATTATATACTGAGCCGACAGCTAGGCTACGTACTAATGGTGTTTTGTCTGAGCCATTCCCGATCTTGCGCGGCACACGTCAGGGATGCCCTCTATCCCCTCTATTATCCGTCGCCACGATGGAGCCATTAGCCGCACGCATCAGACAACACCACAAGGCGACGGGAATAGGGTTTAGTACTCATAGCCTCCTTATATCGCTCATTGTGGATGACGTCACTCTGTATATCCTGGACCCAGCAAAGAACATATATGTAGTGCTAAGGGAATTTAGTAAATTTGGAGGGCTGGCCAGAATATCCATCAATTGGGCTAAATCAGTTATATTCCCCCTGACAGACAACACAAAGGCTGTGACCTCTGAGTTCCCACTGAAGTGGGAAGCTGAGAAGGTAAAATATTTGGGAATTTGGATAAGTCGGGACCTACAAGAGGTGTGGAACTTGAATTATGGACGGACCATGAATTGGCTGGAGTAGGTGGTTACTCTCTGGGCTAAACTTCCGTTATCCCTGGCAGGGAAGATCAATCTGACGAAGATGGTCATATTGCCTACATTTTTGTATCTTTTTGTGAACTTGCCGATCATACTCACACAACCGTTTTTCAGAACACTACGCCCCCTGTTAACATCTATGGTTTGGGCGGGTGGACAGGCTCGAGTGTCGTGGGAGCTGTTGTCTCTGCCGCTAAAACAGGGAGGTCTGGGCGCCCCAGACATGAAACTATATGAGCTCTGTGCACAAGCACAATTTCTGCACTATTGGGTGCACCCAATGCCATTTCAGCCACATGTGGCGGTGGAGACGGACGCGTTAACACCGGTTCCTCTCCAAGTGGCCTAGTATCAGCCATATAGACGCCCCACGGACGGAATTGACACTTCTGAAACCCTGCGAGGGGCTTGGGATGGATTGCGGAAGCGTGCAGGAGTCCTGATTTTAATATGCCCCATCAATCCCATTGGCACAAAACCCAATGTTACCAAACATAAAGGACGAGATGAGTAAAAAGGTAGCGCAGAAGATTAAGCTACACACTTTGCGGACCTCTACCCAGGGAACACATTTAGGGACTACCCAGCTGCAGAAGAGGGTCAGGTGGTGCCGTTCGGAGAGATGTTCCTTTATCACAAAATACGAGCTGCTTGCTGAGCGTTGCATAGCGAGTTTCCAGCCCCGCCCCCCCCCAACCCCCTTATCAGCCCTAGAAAACTTGCTGAAATCATCACCACGAAAACTTATAACCAGACTCTACACACAAATGCAAATCACTGCATAATGCACTATCGAGGTGAAACGAGGAGCTCTCTCCCCCACTGACAGAAGATCAATGGCAATATTGTTGTAATCAGCTCACTGAACTTTCACCTAACTATAGACTTCGGTTGATTCATTTCAAATTTCTACACAGATATTACAGAACACCTACAAGTTTACACCGCATGGGATTGAGGGGTGATGAGTGCTGCTAGCGTTGTGGGGTAAGCCCCGCTTCTTTCTTACATATGGCATGGAAGTGTTCTGCACTAACTTACTATTGGTCCCAGATATTTACGCAAATGAATAAGATCCTGGGCATGTCTCTGTCCCTATCCCCAGTATTGGGTCTGTTGGGTTATGTAAAGGACACACGTTAAGAAGCGCAAACTAAATGCCCTACTATTGTTATTCACAAAACGTCAAATTGCGGTTCACTGGGGGAGGAGGAAGAAGCCTACAAATATTGAGTGGGTTAGAGCGGTTACATATGGCCACTCGCAGCTCACTACTTTCTGGGAATTGATGCCTCCCACCTCATGACCTCTGGAAATATGGGAGCCGTTTGTTGCCTGGGCTCTGGAAAAGACAAATGGGGATGAGGAGGTTATGCAAGTTGTGACCATAAGTGCAGATGTGGAATAAACACAATATGCTTATTTGATATGTTGCTATGATGGATGCTGCAGGGTGGGGACTAGTATCTGCCTTTTTAATATTGTATTACTACCTCTGAATGTTCACGGTTTTCATGGATAATGGTCCTGGTGATAGTGGGCAATATCGCTTTTGAAGGCACATAAAGATGTACAAATATTAGGTGTATCCTGAGATATTGTAAGATCAGATAATGTATATGTGGCAGGCTCGTTTGTTGCATTAAAATGTACATTGCCTTTATTTAGAAAAAAACAATAAATAACTTTTTTTTTAAAGCATTTATTGTACACAGTGAGGCGAGAAATGTCACACACAAAGACTGAACTCTGACCAAATTATTTGTATAAAAATGATCATTTAGTTATATTTTACTTTCTAGAACCAAGCTAGGCCTCGTACAGGTAAGTATAATAACACTTAGCAAGAATAATGCAGTTAAATACAGTTTGAATGCAGTTGAATTGGTTACAGGCAAGTCATTTGTTTATAAAGCAGTTTGAATTACTTTTCAAATTGTTTCAAGTTACTTTTTAAGTTACTTTCTCTACTCAGTGTGATATGCCCAGATATCAAACTGGGACATTTCCTAAAGGAAAGGTATGCAAGTCAGTTTTTGTACATTTGCAATTTCTTAAGGTTTTATACAAACCAATGCAGTCCCATGGGGAAAAAATTATGTTATAGACTTAATGGTAAGCACTTCGGTTTGGGAGTTGGTTTTCTGGGGTTAGAACCAGGGTTCCTCCAGGGTCAAGGATGCACTCTCAAAGCACCCTCAGCAGCACTATGGCAGCCGGTTGAAGAGTGCTGATGCCCAATGTCATCCAATGGGGGATAGGGGGGCCTCCAGCTGGTGGCTGCTCACGAGCAGGCCACAAGGTTGTGGGAGCATAGCTCCTGGACTTAGGCTCAGGGCAAAGGGGGATCCGATTTAGCTCAACAGGTGCACCCACAGCGGCACAGGGGCTGCCGAGTGCAGGGTGCTGTTTTGGCTCGGGGCCCTGTTTTCAATGGGGATTCTCTGGTTGCAACAAACACTGCAGGCTTGGGGATGAAGATCTATTGGAGGCGATCCATCGGTTAGAGAGGTAAGTTGGGATTTCTTGAGATGCCGGAACACCGCCAGTTGGGCCACCCAAGGCCGTGGGGCATCGTATGCAGGGGAGTCTTTTGGCATTGGGTTTTTCTACCGGCTCCAGTCGCAGAGAGACTTGAGGTAGGTTAGGGCTCACAAGATCCCAGATCAGGATTGCTGGGGAGACCTCCTCGTGGTGGTGGGCCACTCGAACAAGGGACGTGGGCATCGGGTGCAGAATGGTGCAGACTCGCTGATTTGGCCAGTGTCTGTGGGTGAGCAAATCCGGTGCCCACGGGAGACAGTCTTTTTTGAGAAGTCAGGGCAGGTCCTCTATGTTCTGGGGGCGCTGCTGGCTGTAGGACACGCCAGGATTCCACTGGAGGAGGTCGGAACAGACTGGTAGGGCTGGGGGCAAGGCAGTTGGTGTCGTCCTCTTCTTCCTTCAGCATGGCTCTTCGGTCCTTTTTCTTCTTTCTTCTTGTCTGACGAGGCAAGGCTCTGCGTTGCCCCTAAATACTAAAGTTAAGGGTATTTCAGGTAGATACAGGTTGGGTATGCCCCTATTATGCCACCCTCCAGTGGGAGTGGGCATAAGCCTCACTCTGGTTGGCTGGGTCCCCCCATCTTCAAGATGGCATGAATTGAGAGTTGTGCTTCGCCTCCCCCACATGAGGGGTGGGGTTGGCCAAGGTGGGCACACCTCTCCTCCTATCTTGGTTATCCCACCGATTATCCCGCCCAAAGTGAGGGTCAGAACAGGTGGGAAGCCAGTTGCTGGGAGCAGCAAATGGCTGGGTCAGTTCACGAAGGCAGCAAGCCTTTGAAGCTTCCCCTACGTGGACCCTGCCCATCCTGGGGAGGAAGCTTGACACTTCTGCCCAAGATGAGCTCTGTTTCAGGACCCCAAGAGCGGGAGGTTCTCGAACCAGGGGTCCAGAAACATGTCTAGGGGTGGCAGCTGGCGAGCAGCCAGTTGGGACACAAGTTAGGTCATTTTTCTGGGGCATCTCTAAGAAGCCCGCAGAGTGCATTTGCCATTAAATCCCACACTGGCATTAGTGTGGGTTTAATGTGCTGATTTCCATTATGGTGCTGTGGAGTTCGTAATGACAAACTCCCAGACCATATACTCTTTTATGGCTTTACTGCACTTACAATGTCTAAGAATGGACTTACACTGTAGGGGTACAGGGGCTCATACACATGTACCCTCACCAGTGGTATATATAGTGCACCCAGCTAGAGGGTTGGTTTACCTATGCAATAGGCAGTGGATTGTAGGCATGGCACACAAGGATGTGTGCCATGTCGACTATTCACTTTGCTCTGCATCAAAACAGGAGGCTGCAATGGGCAGTGTGCGGGTGTTGAGGTACAGGGCCTCTAAGGGTGGCACAATATGTGCTGCAGTCCTAAGAGGCCTTCTCTGGTCACAGTACCCATGGTACCTTTTACAAGAAACTTACATGTGGCCAGAGAGTTGCCACCTGGGTTTGCAACAGTACAGATTTAGGGAAAGAACATAGGCCCTGGGTACCTGGTTGGCAGGAACCCAGGGCACACTTAGTCAGAGAGCATCAACATCAGGCAAAAAGTGGGGGGCTACCGTGCAAAACGGGGCACTTTCCTACATGCGTTTACATGGATTAGGGCAGGGAATCCCTTTGAACATACACACTCCACAATTAATAAAGAGGATCACAATGTTCTGAATAATGGTAGATTGCTTGGCAAGGAGATTACATCGGGGAGCGTGTAAGCCCCAAACCAAGATCAGATGTGGGTGTTTTTCTCCAAACATTGTCAACCCCAATGGCCCCACTGGTTGTGCAAATGATTTCTGAGTGGGAAACTAATTGCATGGCTGATGTAATGCTGAATCACTCCCTCCCCAGTCAGATCTGAAACACCCAGATCCGTTCGAGTTGCGCCACAAGGAAAATGCTACTTACCAGTATGCATCTGTTCTTGGCATGTACAGCTGCAGAGTAGTACACTTCGCATTAGATCGCCACCTGGTGTTGGGCTCTGATGATTGCAGGTTGTTGTCTTCTTGGAAGAAGTCTTTGTAGTCACTAGATATGTGACTCCTCCCTAGGACAATACTGCGCATGGTCATCAACTCCATCCTCAGATTGTTTTTCGCCATAATGGGAAATGGAGTTAGTAGAAGTAAAGAGAAAGGATGTCCATGCGTGTGCATCTAAGTAAGATGAGAACTGAAACGGATACAAGTCCCGGGGAGGCGGGTGGGCGTCTACGACTCTGCAGCTCTACATGCCAAGAACAGATGCATACTGGTAAGTAGCATTTTCCGTTCGAGGCATATGAGCTGCAGAGTGTACACTTAGCATCGATTGTGCAGCAGTGTCTCCCCTAGTGGTGGTCGCTTGTATCCGTTGCAGTAGTTTGAAGCAGTGTTCTAAGGACAGCTTGGCCCACTGCAGCTTGCTGCTTGGCCTGCACATCAACACAATAGTGTTTAGTGAAGGTGTGTGGTGTAGACCATGTTGCTGCCTTGCATATGTCCTCTAGTGGTATATTTCCTAAGAAAGCCATAGAGGCTCCTAGCTTGCGAGTAGAGTGCGCTCTAGGAGGAACTGTTAGTGTACGTTTTGCTTTTTGATAGCATATTTGTATACACTTTACAATCCACCTGGCAATCCCCCCCTTAGAAAAGGGGTTGCCCTTGTGTGGAGGAGATAAAGATACAAATAATTGTTTTGTCTTTCTAAAGTATTTAGTCCTATCTGTATAGTATAACAGAGCTCTTTTAACATCTAAGGTGTGTACGGCCCTTTCTGCCACAGAGTCTGGGTTTTGGAAAAACACAGGTAGCTCTACAGATTGATTTAGATGAAAAGGAGTGATAACCTTTGGTAGAAATTTAGAGTTAGATCTAAGAACCACTTTATTAGGATGGATTTGAAAAAATGGTTCTTGTATTGTGAATGCTTGTATTTCACTAACTCTTCTGAGAGAGGTGATGGCAACAAGAAAAGCAGTTTTCCATGTTAGAAATTGCAATTCACATTGTAAGGACAACGTTTAGGTTCCATACAGGAGCAGGTGGTAACCTAGGTGGGATTATTCGTTTCAATCCTTCCATGAATACTCTGATTGCAGGTACTCTGAAGAGAGATAGATGTTGCCTATTTTGTAAATAGGCTGCAATTGCTGCAAGATGCAGGCGTATGGAAGAATAAGCCAAATTGGACCTTTGTAGATGTAAAAGGTAAAAATTATATTTTGAATGGAAGCATCCAGTGGGTCATTGTGATTATTTTTGCAATATATTGCAAGTCTTTTCCATTTAGCAGCATAACACGCTATGGTAGTGGGTTTTGTAGCTTCCTTAATAAATGTTCATACAGTCTGGTGGTAGGTTTAAGTAACCAAACTCTAAGACTTCAGGAGCCAGATCGCCAAATTCAGTTGACTTGGTTCTGGGTGTCTTATTTCTCCAGGGTTCTGTGTTAACAGGGAGGGTGTGAGCTGTAACTTTTGATGTGGAACCAGGGAGAGATCTAGTAGTGTGGTGAACCACGGTTGGCGTGCCCATGTGGGAGCTACTAGTATTAGTTTGAGAGACTTGTCTGAGCTTGCGCACTACTAGTGGAATGAGTGGGAGAGGCGGAAAAGCGTACGCAAATCTGCCTGACCAATTCATCCATATCGCATTGCCTTCGGACCGTGGGTGTGGAAACCTAGCAGCGAAGGTTGGGCATTTTGCATTTTCGTGGGTGGCAAACAGATCTATTTGTGGATGCCCCCACATTTGGAAGAATGGCTGAAGAACTTGTGGATGTATTTCCCATTCGTGAATCTGTTGTGACTGCCGACTCAACAGATCTGCTATCTGATTGTGAACTCCCGGAAGGTGTTCTGCTGCAGATGTATGTTTTGAGGAATGGCCCATCTCCAAATGTTCTGTGCGAGCTGGGACAGTTGCAGAGAGTGTCCCCCCCCCTGTTTTTGTATATAGTAAATGGCTGTCATATTGTCCGTCCGGATTAAGATAGCTTTGTTTTGTACTTGTAGTTGAAAAGTTTTGAATGCTAAGAATATTGCTACCAGTTCTACATTGTTGATATGGAACAGTTTTTGTTGGTTGTTCCATTGGCCTTGTGTGGTATAATGTAAGAGATGGGCTCCCCATCCCGTGAGGGATGCATCTGTCGTGAGCACTATTTGTGGAACTGGGTCGAGAAACGGCCGTCCTTTTGTCAAGTTTTTGGGGTTCCACCATTGCAGAGAGCGATACGTACGGCCGTCTACCAACACCAGGTCTGTGAGCTGACCTTGAGCCTGATTCCACTGTTGTGCTAGACATTCTTGTAATGGACGCATTTGCAGTCTTGCATGTGGAACTATGAAGATGCAAGATGCCATCATGCCTATTAGTCTCATGAACACTTTGGCTTGGAGAGACTGCTGGTGTTGAAAAATGGAGACTAAGGTTTGAATGCTGTGTATCCTGGCTGGACTGGGATACGCTCGAGCTGTAGATGTGTCTATGGTAGCTCCTAGATACTGATGAACATGCGAAGGCTGCAGATGCGACTTGGTGTAGTTTATTGTGAACCCCAAGTTGTGCAACGTTTGAATTGTTTGATTTGTGTGTTGGACACTGACTGAATGATTTGGCTTTTATGAGCCAATCGTCGAGGTAAGGGCAGACATGTATCTGTTGTCTTCTGAGATGTGCCGCTACTACTGCTAAGCACTTTGTGAACACTTGTGGTGCTGTAGTGACCCCAAATGGAAGTACTTTGAACTGGTAGTGCTGTCCTTATATTACAAACCTTAGATACTTCCTGTGAGCAGGATGTATAGGAATGTGAAAATAGGTGTCTTTTAGGTCTAGTGTTGAAAGAAAATCGCCTTGTTGCAGCAGTGGGAGTACTTGTTGCAGAGTGATCATGTGAAAATGATCTGATTGTATGTAATGGTTGAGGGGCCTGAGGTCGAGAATTGGTCTCAGTGTCCCGTCCTTTTTGGGGATTAGAAAGTACAGGGAGTGAACTCCTGTTCCTTTTCTTCTAAAGGAACCAATTGAATAGCATCCTTTTGTAGAAGCGCTAGAACTTCCTGTTAAAGCAGAGTCAGATGGTCTGTAGACATTGGATTGTATGTATGTTTGGGGGGGTTGCTGTGAGTTCTAGGCAGTAGCCATGTTGGATAATCTGTCTCACCCACCTGTCTGTTGTAATGGAGTTCCAGACAGGTAGGAACTGTGATAATCTTCCCCCTACAGGAGTGGAATGCTGTTGGGGGAGCAGAGGGAAGTCACTGTTTGGGAGTGGAAGAGGAGCGGTTGTTGTTACCTCTACCTCTCCCCTTATTATTATTGCCTCTGTATCCTCCTCTAAAGTAGCCTTTGTTAGAGGGGGTTTGTGTGTGCGTCTTGAAAGATGATGTTGTATCTGCTCCGGTTTGCTTGGAGCCTCCTCTATAAAAGGAGCGACGAAAAGAACTTCTAGTCTGTGTGGATTGTAACACTCCCATAGACTTAGCTGTGTCTCTGTCCTTTTTCATTTTTTCTAGTATAGTGACTAATTCAGGCCCAAACAATTGATTCTGATTGAAAGGTTGGTTTAAGATGGTAGTCTGCACCTCCGCCTTAAACCCGGAAATGCGTAACGACGCATGTCGTCTGAGTATGACACTAGTATTGACTGTATAGTATATGCTGTGTCAGCAACATCTAGTGCACATTTTATTGAGGCATTGGATATTAATTTGCCTTCCTGTATGAGGTCTGTTGCCTGATCTTTGAATTGATCTGGGAGGTGTTGCAGTAGTTTTTCCAATGTAGCCTTCCGGGACGGCTATGGCTATGTCGGGTGCCGAGGCGGGGTTCAGCCAAGTCTCCGTCAGGAAAGCAACGTCTGGGGAGGTTGAGTCGAGTAGGTCCCAGAGTTCAACGGCATGTTTTCGGGCGGAGCGGGTGTTGAGAAGGATGCATCTGAGGTGGTTGGGTTCTTTCCTGGTCGGCAGCACGGTGGGGCGGATGCTTGTGAAGCTGCAGTTCCGGCAGGTGAAAGCTCCATGGGTGCGCTTCGGGGCGACCAGGAAGCAGGTGTGTGATCATCCGGTGTTTGAGTGCGTGGAGGGTTCTGGCATTATAGCAGTGTCGGGATAAGAGGGGCCGGGAATCCCTAACCTTCCGTAGATGTTACTGATCAAACAGCCAGGTCTTAACATTTTTTCGTAAACGCGAATAGTTGGCTTCTTTTCGTATGAAGGTGGGAAGTGTATTCCAGATGGATGGACCTAGATAGGAGAATGATCTCCCACCCACTCTAGAAAATTTGAACCTCGGCACACAGAAGTTAGCCGCGGTTTAAGATCGTAGCTGACGAGCGGGTACATAAGGATGCACTAGCGCTTGAAGATATTTGGGAGCGGTACCAGCTTTTATCTTAAACATATAGCTCAGGGCTTTGAATTTAGTGCGATTCTCCACCCTGAGCCAGTGTAGGTCACGTAGGTGGCCGGAAATGCTAGATGTTTTTGGAACCTTACAGAGCAGCCTGGCAGCAGAGTTTTGGATTAGCTGCAATCTACGTACCACAGCCTTATTTGACCCAAGATAAAGGATGTTGCCGTAGTCAAGTCATGATGTTATAAGAGCATTGACTACTGTCTTTTGGGTGGAAACGGGTAGCATCCAAAGAATTTTCTTTAGCCATTTTAAAATGGTGAAACATAGGGCCGCTACTTTACCAGTTTGTTGGTTCATAGATAAAGTACTGTCCACAATAACACCAAGGTTACGAACATAGCTAGTCGGAAGAGGGAGATTTCCCATTTGAGTAGGCCAATGGGAGGATTTCCAAAGGTCTTTATATTGTCCTAAGATAAGAACCTCCGTCTTATCTCTCTAGTTTTAACTGGTTTATGGTCATCCAGTCAAAAATATCAGTAAGACCCTGTTTAAGATTGGAGGAGGCCAATGGACTAGAATCCAAAAGGGAGAAGATGATTTGAGAATCATCTGCGCAGGTCATGAGGGTGAGACCCACTTTGTCTGCTATATCTGCTAAAGATTTAACATACAGGTTAAAAAGCAGAGGGCTAAGAATTGAGCCCTGGGGTACTCCATGCAGTGAAGTAAAACTTTTTGAGCAAGCTGAGGCTGACATAATTTGAAAAGTGCGATTTTACAGAAAATAACAAATCCATTCAAGTGCTGCACCACATACACCAGTGTTTTCAACTGTTTGGCCGTCATCTAGGAGCTTACTGATCTTTTCAGTGACTCCTAAAAGTGCTGTTTCAGTGGAGTAGCCAGCTCGAAAGCCAGATTGAGAAGAATGGAGACAATTGTTTTCTTTAAAATGTGTTAGAAGAGAGTGGAAATGTCTTTGTAAAATTTTCGAAAACACTGGTAAGAGAGAGATGGGTCTGTAGTTGGACAGTACTTCGGGGTCAGCCATTGGTTTTTTTTTTTTAATAAGGGGTTCACCATTGCATGCTTCCAAAGGGTAGGTACAGTAGATTGTAGGAAAGAAGTATTGAGGGTATCAAGAATTAACTCCAGATGGGAGGATCCCATTACTAAAGAAGGCAGGGAAACAAGCATTGTGTTGATCTGCTACCCATTTCAGTAAAGTATTGATACGTAGTCTGCAAGCAGGCTTCAGGTAAGGCCAGTATCTCTGAGGCCAGTCACATTACAGTATGGTGGGGGGGTTAGAAGCAGCCACTCTCACTTTGGTTAGCGGGGGATACATGTTCAAGGTACCACAATTAACCAGACCTAGACTCTACTGTCAAGCACCTCTTGATAAAAGGGAGAGTAATTAAAGTCTACTCACAGATTGTAAAGTTGACTAGCGGAAAAACAAGCAGTTCAGAAAAAAGTAGACAGGTGTATTTTGTTCTGTAGTGACTGTCATGAGATAATATGACATTTGAGCTTTAAGTTGTGAGCAGCTGCAAGCAATAAATCACCATCAAAATTAAAGTGCATAGTAATGCGATTTTCTCAAGTACGATACTGTTTCAATCTCTTGGGACTTCCTGGACGCAGTCCTCCTGCGAGCGGGCTAAGGGCCACCTTTCTGCAAGAAGGTCCACTTCCTTTATAATGGCCCCAAGGCACAGGTCCGGGTGAATGATATTTTGTCCACCCCTCCCTAATCTAACGGGGGTCGCGCCAGGGTTGCCCTCTTTACCCATTATATGACCTAACTATAGAACTCCGACGTGCCTTATGCAATGTGATGCACATAAACAAGGATGGAGGTGGAGGAAGTGGTATTGAAGATCCAATAGCGTTATACACTGAGGACATTCTCCTCCAATAGCGTTATACACTGAGGACATTCTCCTGTTCCTTGGTGACCCTCAGGTCTCAGGACCCTGGTGCCTGGAGGTTCTTCATCTCTACTGTGAAGCCTCTGGCCTCCAGATCAATATGATTAAGCCCATTTTGGGAGACGTGGGGGGATGCCAAGGGGTGATACTGGTGCCTTCATCTGGGATCCACGTGTCCCATCTCCCGGACTTAGCATTGGCCCTTCATTTCCATCACCTGGCCCTAGCTTTCGATCAGGGCTGTGCTGCTGGATTAACTTTCCCCTCAACCTCATGCGGCAAATCACACTCTAAGATGCTGCATCTTACTCACTACTTAAATGTCCTGGTGAACTTCCCCTATCCTATTCCCCAAAGGTGGTTTCACTGCCTGACTTCTAAACTTATAACCTTTATATGGGCTAGTAACGTCACAGAGTGGCATTTCCCTCAGCACGCAAATAACCCTTCGACGAGGGTCTTGGGGTGTCTGACATTTATGTGTACAACCTGGATGCACAATTGGTACCTATTAATGATTGGTTTACTTAAGGCTGGGATGACCCTGCCTACCGCCTGGAGCTCCACCTGGTGAGCTTTGAGGGACTCTCCTGCCTCCTTTATGGCACTCTTCTACCCCAGACAATGCCACCTTCTACCTGGGTGTCGATTCTTTGCTGGAGGGGGGCCTTATGCTTTAATCTGTGGGAACGCTGCCTAATGGGCATGACACCCCTATGGCAGGTAATGTGGCTTCAACTTCTCTCTTCTTTCGAGGGCTTCACCCACTGCAACCGCATTGGAATTACATACTTAGGGTATGTTTATAAGGGAGACAGTCTGATGTCCTTCCAGGACCTGAAGGACCACTATGCCCTGGCCGACACACAGTTTTTCGATTTCTTCAGCTGTGGCATGCTTTGCGGTCACACCTCTCCCCAAACACTCAACTCCCAGATAACAGCCCACCAAGATTTTCCGGTGACGCCTGGGGAAAGGAGCAATATCCGTGATCTACAGCTCCCTGATAATCCCTGCCCCGGACGGCTTTGACTCTCTTCGCCAGAAATGGGTTAACTGGGTGGGTGAATTGGACGAAGACGATTGGTGGTAGGCCTGCGTGGCACCCACTTGTGCACGATCCAGGTAAATTACCTACATGCAGCCTAGATCTCCCCACGCATCAAATATCTACTGCCCAGGCAGCATGCGCGTGTTGCGTACTTTCCGCTGCTGATGTCTTTCATATGCTGTGGTACTGCCCAGCACTGCGATCCTTAAGGGATGGGGTAGGCCAGGAGATTTCAACGGTTTTGTGACATTCCATTAAGTTGACCCTGCATATTTTACTGCTGGGACACATGGAGGAACTTGGAGGCCCGCATGCTTAACGGACCTTTATTGGGATGGCAAGTCTAGTGGTCAAAAGGGATGTGGCCCACTTGTGGAGATTACCCACACCCACCCTCAATCGAGCAGTGGCGCACAGGAGAAGATTGGTGTGCAAAACAAAACAAAAAAAGGTTATGTTGCACATGGGTGTCCTCACAAACATGACTGGAAATAGGAAGGTGGTGATCCTCTGATGGACTCTTAATGTGAAATGACTGATTCTTGCCAAAACCACAATATGTATTGGTATAATTCCAAATGTATAGCTTTCGTTGATTGTGATGATGAAAGAACTTGCTGCATAAACACAAAGTTGATAATAAAAAAATAATTAAAAAAAATGAGTATGATACTGATCCAGTGAAAGCTGTTTATCGTAGATACCATCTGCTTATACTTCGAAAATGGTTTCTCTTCACTTAACGCCCGAGATCACTTCAAACTTTTTTTAACACGTTTATGAAACTTTTACCTGGCCAACTAAACATTTAACCCTGTTTTCCAGTGATCCACTGTCCTAAGATTTATTCAAATAGGTTACATAAAGATTTGGACAGACAACTTTCTTTGCCGCTACCTGCTGGGTCTTCCTGAATTCTTCTAAAATCTTTGCTGCCATTTCATAATCCTCCAAGAGGTGATAAGCTATAGCATAACCAATCCAGGATGCCCGTTGTGCAGGTCGAAGCTGAAGCAACTGGTACCTGGTTTCCTAAAAGATAAATTGAGTTTCATTACTAAATAGATTAGTTACACAACATAGTATCACTTAAGCAACCATAAAGCAGTCGTTGTACTGCACACATGCTCTGGAAGGGACTAAAAACGTTTGCAATCATGGAAATTAATTTTAACATTAACAAGCCAGCATTCTTATCCAAACAATTATGTGCGTGATTGCTCGTTGTGCCACTGGATTCAAGCGAGCCTGCCTGATGAGTAATAATAGGAAACCGGTCCTAGGATGCTTGTTTCCGGTCCAGGGAGGACCTGGCACAGCAGATCGGGCTGGACTGTTCCCATGAGGAGCAGGGTCAAGGCTGATTTGCATATGGCTGTGTCCAAACTGGGGTGGAATAGTGAGCAAAATAACTATGGATTGAACCCAGATCTGTGACTGGGAGGTGAGTGGTTGAAAAGTTTCAGCACTCTTTCCATCATCTTGTTGCGATTGTTGTGATTAATTAAAACCATAACAAATTAGCATGAAATCATCAAGTACAATACAATTGTTTAAAATGAACACGTTGTCAGTACAAATAAATCAGAAATCTTCAAAGGAG
Organism: Lissotriton helveticus; assembly: GCF_964261635.1. Taxonomy (NCBI): domain Eukaryota; kingdom Metazoa; phylum Chordata; class Amphibia; order Caudata; family Salamandridae; genus Lissotriton; species Lissotriton helveticus. The sequence continues at coordinate 1,874,647,896 of NC_136059.1, read as the reverse complement.
GTGTGCAATTCATAAGTGACAGTGTGCATTAATCTGGGATGCTTCCCTTCCTACGAGCCAGAGCATCGGTTCGATCCGTTACCTTTCAAGTTTTCCGATAGCAAGGTCAAAATATTTGACCAATCTGAAGAATTGCTGTACATCTTGACCCAGCACACACAATGCAGTCGCCTCATTAATAGTGTGTATCCCCAATTTTAAGAAACAGTGCCTTAATAAACTAATTCAGAGCCCTAATAAGAGGAGAGAGAGTTTAAGAGGGAATGATTCACAGCTATAGTTACAACTTCAATAATATTTACAGTGCATTGAGCCTTGTTATTTCCAGCTCACTCATACGTCTCCTGCGAGAAGGCAGAACCTGATTTGTATGAATGCAATTCTTTTCTCAGATTTTTGAAGTGACTCTTCGGCTATTTCCTTGAGGGAGATGTAGCTCTGATGAGTGTTCCAATCTTTGTTAAGTCTTGAATCGTTTATAATTCTGGTAAGATTCGTGATGACATTCGTAATATGCATTTTTAAATCAGTACAACGCTACTTCCCTAAGAAATTCTTGAGCAGGCCTACTACAGCTTTTTTTTCCCCAGACACTATTTAATGAAAAGTAAAATCGGCCATTCTAGTTAAATTAGTAAGCCTAAATTCCAATCTCAATTGACTGACATGAACATACTTGGAAGACCCAAATCATATCAGACTGCGGTGGACAAGACTGTCTACGGATCTTTATTTAATTTAGAGCCATATTAAAAGAAGCAATATCGAATAGATGGAAAGAATTTTGCTCTGAACAGTTCCAGGATAGAATCTACACACAGGCTACTTAATTTAAAATACATCTGGCGGAGCGTGACCAAGATGGCGGAGTGAGCAGAGTCACTGCTCCCGAGCTCCTGCCGACGGCCTGAAACAGCACCGGCCTGTGGGCTGTTATAGCCCGTATCGACTACTTTCTGGGGGCTGGAGGGGGCTGGAGAGGTCCCGGTATCAGTGGGGCCAGCTTTGAGTGGAGATGCATACAGATCTATCGGCGCCGACCCTGCAGTGAGCGGACGGCGCGCAAAACTAACGGGGCCGCGCTGGCTCGCTTGGGGCTGCAGGCAGGAAAGCGAGAGTCCGCTGAGGCGAAAGACAGACCTTTGAGCTGCTCGGAGGAGGCGGCCTTTAGTGGAGACATCGGTACGATTGGTGCCGCCGGGGCAGAGAGACTGCGAGCACAGGAGCCTGGTGAGAAGCCGGTGGGAAGTCTGCCCGCCATCTTGGGTGAGCGGCATACAGGTCCTTGGACCCGCGCGGCGACTGCCGTGGGCCACTCCAGGCACCTTCGCGCTCCCCCGCAGGAGAATCGCATTGGGAGCCCGGTGGGGTATGTGAGCAAGGGGCGCGGCGGCCTATCACCCGGACAGAGCAGGTTCGAGTGACGGAGCAGCCGCGGCTGGGCCCGCCCCCTCTCCCCGACTGGGCCTCGGGGACCGCGAGGGCCCGGAAGAGGCCTGACATTATGGAGCTCGGGTGCTTGGAGGAGGCTGAGAGAGGCGCAGACCGGAGGTATGAGACGCCGGAGGCCGCACCCGAGCACCGAGAGTCCCGATCCTCTCCATCTGATCCGGTGGGCCAGGGGCGGACATCGGCGCAGCGGGCCTGCTGAGACGGCACTGGCGGCGGTGGCCTGGCGACTGCCCCGTGGCTGGGAACCGAGGTGGTGCGGAGGAGCGGAGTAAGGGCCGCCATCTTGGGGAGACCTGCAGCGCTGGAGGCGGCCGTACCAGGAGAGCTCTGCGGGCGGCAAAGTGACTGCACTGATCGTGGCTGCCGCTGCAGGAGGCAAGGTTTCAGTGCTGCGACAACTCTCCAGCGGTATGAGCCCACAATAGGGCTGGAGAAGTGACCCGGCCCGCCATTGTGTGCACGACCCAGGAAGTGCTATCGAGTCTGAGGGAGATCGGGTGGCATGCAACTCCAGCAGCGGGCCTACTGCCAGTTCGACATTGTGGGCCTCACTGGAGGAGTGTGAGGTGACCTGCAGCGCAGAGCGACACGGCAGGCCTGTGCAGTGCGGGCTGGGTGTGACTGAGGCAGGGGATCTAAGCGGCAGTACATTAGGTGGAATAGCGGTCAGTGGCCCGGCCTTGAGGAGGAGACGCCCAGGGCCCTGGATCTTTGGAGGGGGGAGTCTGCAGTTGCGGCTGCGATTGCCGAGGCCAGAAAGACAGCGCCATTGTGGCTTTGCGCATGGAGGTGGTGCTGGGTGGGCAGAGACAGTGTCGGAGGCCTGGCCGAGTGAGAGGGGTGAAACCACCGAGGCAGTGGTCGGCGAGGGTGGCGGCCGGAGTCAAGCCCACCAGTCGATCTACACCCAATTGAGGGAGTCCGAGCGAAGCAAGTGGCGCCGCCACATAGCAGCACTTGCCCAGGGGCACGGGAGTCTGCTGACAGAAGAGTGGGGTGAGGAGGCTCTACAGCGACGGGAGCTCACCCCGGAGCCGGGCTGATGGAGTGACTAACCTTGGCACCACCTATTATTTAATCCGATATTGGGCCTCCCCAGAGACTTTGAACTTCAGGGCCAGCACACGCCGATAGGGAAAGTTCACTCCTGCAGTACGATCAGGCTAGTGAGGGCCTCCTACGACTCTTTCAGGTCCCGGGGAGGCGAGCTATGTCCTCCGCAGAGAGACGCAAAGACAAGACCCTTAAAGACTTATTTGCGAAGGAACAGACTGGACAGGCAACCTCTGGCATGGCGACCGACACCGTTGCCCAGACATCAACGCGCACAGATTGTGCAGAGCCCATCACCAAGGCGTTTCTTGAGTCCATGTTTGTAGCTCTGCGTGAAGATATTCACACACTCAAGAAAGAGTTCACCACGGAAATCAAGGAGGTTCGTCGAGACATGGATGCCATAAGAGAACGGCGCGGACTTGGAGGGCAAGGGTGATGGGAGGGACACGGAACTGGCGGCACTACAGCAAGAGGTCCTCAGGTTCCACGATCAACAGGTAGATCTCCAATCCCACCTGGAAGATCTAGAAAACCGCTCCCGTCACCATAACATCCAGATCCGGGGAGTGAAGGTGGACGACGGCTCGAAGGACCTTTTTACCTACACGAGTGAGCTGTTCAACCATATCCTAGGCAGGCCTCTAGAGACAGAATTACGCACAGACCGTGCGCACAGAGTTGGACCACCGCGTGCTCCATCGGCCCCCACGTCGGACATCCTGGTCTGTGTCCAAGACTACCGCACCGAGGAGGCCATCCTGCAAAAAGCGCGTCAAATGCACCCGGTGGAGTTCCGGGGCCAGATGCCGGTTCTGTTTCAGGACTTATCTGCGTTCACTTTGCAAAAACGTAGAACCTTCAAGCCTATCATTCAGCATCTTCAGCAGCACAACATATCCTACAGCTGGGGCCATTCATTCCATCTGGTGTTTCGTAAAGATAAACTATACCAACTACGTTCCCCGAGGGAGGCCTGTGGGTTGCTGGGGGTGGATATCCAGAAGGAAGAGAGTGAAGATGAGATCACTAGGGACGCTACAGCTGACTCTGGGTCTCGCTGGCGCATGCGGGTTGTAGGCGCCGACCCAGGAAACCCCCTGCTGCGGACATCACACAAGGCCAAAAATCGGCTCTTGCGGCAGTCGCTGCGGAATTGGCCAACCTCTCACCGGGCTGACATCGGACATCACTTATAGCTGGCTGTCTGATTAGTTAATGGCCAGGTCGTAGGCGGGAGGAGGGGCGGTTCGTTGTTGGTAGTCTAACCCCAAAGACGTTTTCACTGATCGACGATGGACGATGGGGGACAGTTCCCTCTTTTCAACTGTTCTCATGTTTCGTTGCTGTTTCTTGAAGGGGGGTTTTGAGGGGGTTCTGGGGTTCCATGTCCACTTTCCTTTTAGAGCTAGGCCAGTCCCAATCGCCTGCGGGGCCCTCGGCCATCTGGGCGTCTTACACCCTTGTTGTATCATGAGTGGCACAGTATTTATGCTCTCCATCCTTTTTAGTACCTACTATGCGGGTCACCACGCTTAAGATCTTAACCCTGAATGTGCGGGGTCTTAATCTGGTAAACAATCCGGTAAAACGCAGGGCTGTCCTGTCGTGCCTAGAAAGTACCCAAGCAGATATCGGTCTCCTGCAGGAGACCCACCTTTTAGCAAGGGACTGCAATCGTCTGCGATCCCCGAAATTCCCCACCCAATTATTTTCCTTAAGTTCTATTAAAACAGCGGGGGTGGCGATTCTAGAAGCTCAGCGGTTTCGGGGGGAGGTCCTTCAAAAGGAAGCTGAGATCAAGGGGAGGCTCCTGATTTACCGTTTTGCCATTAGCGGCCTGATTCTCACCATTGGAGCTATCTATGCCCCTAACGAAGGCCAGGAGAAGTTCTTACACGATGCCCTCTCGAAAGCTACTGACACGACAGACCGGCACATCATCCTAGGGGGAGACTTAAACCTAGTTTTTGATAACAATAACAATAGTTTGTGTCAACGCACCCAGCAGACGGGCGCTATTTCTAAGGAGGGGCTTGCCCGGATTTGAGATCTGGGATTGTGTGATCTCTGGCGCGACTTACGCCCTCACGAGCGAGAATACTCATACTACTCCAGTGCACACAAGACGTACGCGAGACTAGACCACTTTTTAGCATCTACACCAACACGCGCACTCACGTCTGTGGTTGAGATAGGAGTTGCCTCCCTATCGGATCACGTACCGGTTATTGCCACTCTCACTCTCCCACCACTATCTTTGCCCTCCAGGGTGTGGCGTCTTAGGGATCCACTCCTCCATCGGGCAGATGTAGTTAAGCGCATACAGCATTCCATTACTGAGTACCTCTCACATAACGCCAAGTCTGACATAACCCTTGCAACACAGTGGTCAGCGCTGAAAGCCGTCTTGCGGGGGAGTTCATTGCTATTTTGGCAGCAGATAATGCCGAGCGCAAGCGTAAAAGGGAAGACCTGACACAACAAACTAGGGAACTGGAGAAGATACATCAGAGGACAGGTGCCCCACGAGTATGGCGACAACTTAAGGCCGTGGGCCATCAGCTAGCAGCGCTTGATCAAGATAGGGCAGAATTTGCAGCGCTCTGATTAAAACACTCCTATTACAGCGGTGGGGATCGGTGCGGACGTCTCCTAGCACATAGGATGCACGAGGCCCAACAAAAGCAGGGCGTTCCTGAAGTCCATAGAGCGGATGGTACATGTGTATCAGAGGATAAGGCGATAGCTGAAACATTTTGCGATTTTTATGCCGCCCTCGACACTGGGGACCCATTAGACGGCGCAGATGGGATTGCCTTTCTGGATTCGGTCACCTTGCCAGTTCTAACCCAGGCCCAAGCCAACCACCTCGACAGGATCATACACACGGAGGAGGTCATTGCAGCCATCTCCCGTCTTAAACCGGTTAAAGCCCCAGGGCTGGATGGCTTTTCCGCTAGTTTTTATAAGACGTTCTGTGTCATCCTTGCCCCTTTGCTCACCAGACAGTTTAATTCCTTCGCCGACCCGGGGGCGATGCAGAGTGACCTCTTGGAGGCCTCTATAGCAGTCATCCCTAAGCCCAGGAAGGATACATCTAGGTGTGGAGCATACTGCCCAATCTCTCTCCTCAACATAGACCTTAAATTATATACCGGCACTCTCGCTGCCCGCCTTGGCCCGCATATGCCGGTGCTTATAGACCCAGACCAAGCGGGGTTCATTCCTGAGCGCCAGACGTCCGATAACACCAAACAGGTTCTCCATCTCATCGAGAAGGCCACACGTATCCCGGGAGAGTATATGATGCTCACTATCGACTCTGAGAAAGCGTTTGACCGCGTTCACTGGCCCTACTTGCATCAGGTCCTGGAGCGCACGGGGATGGGAGAGCGATTTCACACATACATCCTCAATTGTTACAAGTGGGATATTCTTGATCTTCAACTCTATTTTCAGGCCACTCAGCTGCGATACTTGGTGGAGTGGAGCCGATGAGAGTCAAAGAAGCACTGGCTGTTTCAAGACCAGGCGGTAGCTGCGCGAACTCTGCAGGAAATTCCCTTCCTGCGTAAGGCCCACAGGCTCCCTAATTTGAATGCCTCGTATATTACATGGGTTCCCCTCAAGGTATGGGACGCCACTAATTTCAAACACGAGCTTACGTCCTTTCCATCTCCACTTACCCCACTGATGAATAACCCTGAGTTCACTCCTGGCATGGATGCGGTCGCCTTTGCAAGGTAGAGGCCTGCCAGGTGCTGCTTTCTGTATCATGTATATGGTGCTGAAGGGGTCATTCCTTTGCCCCAGTTTAGGCAGGCATACGGGCTTCCAGTGACAGAAAGGCTCCGATATTTACAAGTTAGACATTGGGCGCTTCAACCCCAAGTACGCTCCGAAGCGGATAGACTCCTTTCCCCTTATGAAAGATTGCTACTCACGCGCACTTCAGATAAAACATTCATCTCTGATCTGTATAAGATGTTGCAGGTACGCCTCACACACACAAATAATCTCAGTAAGGCGGATGGGAGAGGGAGCTAGGCAGGGTGTTTAGCCAGAAGGAGTGGGACAACATAAACTACAGGGCACGACATTCCGCATACCACATGGGGCTCACCGAGACCCTCACGAAGGTAGTAACATATTGGTACACCACGGAGCGCTTACACGCAATGGATCAAACGCAGGAGGCGACATGTTGGCGTGGCTGTGGCCAAGTAGGCACCTTAGTACACTTATTGTGGGAGTGTGAGCATGTCCGGTCCTACTGGACTTGGATGAGGTGGACAAGCATTTTGAGATTGAGATCCCGCGCTCCCCAGCGTATGTCCTGCTCGGCCTCCCCAAACCTCTGATGTACCCGCTGCGGTCTCGTAGAGGCAGGCAGACAGTGTAGTGCAGTTCCTATATTCCCAATAGGCTTTGCGCATTGGAATAATATATCCTGCAGCTTAGACATAGGACTTATGTCGACTAGGTCTCTGCCGAATATATTTAGACTTAATTGTGAGTGCCAGCTAGCTCAGAGGTCACTAGTAATTTTCTCGAAAGTACAAGAAGGGATTAGTCTCTGACAACCATATAACATGACAACTTTGTTTCCCCAGAATGAAACGTATCTCTAGAGTCGCGGAAACAATAGACGGCTATTTCACCCAGTCAGATGTGCATGCTTCGTTTCACCAGAGTTGCTTAGAAATAGAGAGACGGGCGTGTTCAATAAAAGTATTTATTGAACAGTTTTATTTGTTAAGCATAAGAAATGCACTGCTACAATTGAAATGCTAGTTAAGAAGTACGATGCATATAATACGAATAGTATTATAAAATAGTACTGTAAGAGCATGATATGGTTTCTAAGCCATAAACATAGAATACATAAAATACATAGTGATAAAATAGTGGCTAAAAGTACTCAACTGGTGCTTCTAAAATACGCCTACCCCAGTGTACCTAACCTAAGTCTAGTACGAGGGAGGAGTAAGTGTGGTGTAGCTAAAGTCTAGTAATTTTCTGCCAAGAATCTGTTCCAAGAATTCTCTACGGGTCTAATCGGCTCCGTACCTTGGTTTTAGAATGATAGAGGTCTTGTATCTCTCTCTCAGGACTCGAACTCCCAGCAACCCGCAAGGGTAGCCTGGAAACACCGGAGCTGGATTTCTCGGCAAGAGAAAAGACAGCGTCTTCTCAGTGCGTCAGTTGGAGGGTCGGTTTCCTTCGGCACTTGCAGCAGCAGGGCGTCGGGCAAGTAGTTAGTCGATCTGCTCCTAAACCACTGTGTGTTTGACTGGGAAAATGTAGGCATATTTATATTTTGAAGGTGCAGAGTTTGACGTAAGATTGGACTTAATATCGTCACTGTGCCTCAGTTCCTTGAAAACTCCAGGAGTTCTTGGATAAATTAGTATTCAAGCAGGGGGAAGTGGCACGTTTTCATCTGGCTAAGCACCCCAGGAAAAGAGATGCCTCCGCTTCATCAAATAGGTCTCTGCCGAAAGAACAACTGCATAAGATTTTGGATGGAACAAAGAAGATGGTTTTAGTTGTGGACACGTTTATCTTTAGATCCTTATTAGCAATGTACTTGGGTAGACAAGCAAAGGAACATGAAAGACCAATGGGAGTATGGTCCAGAACAACCATGTCATCTGAATAGTGCAGGGCTGGAACGTGTAAGGTAACCAGTTTGGGAAAGATTAACCCCCTTTTTTTTGCAAGGTATTAAAGCCAATGTACATAAATTAAAAATAATCTGGGGCTAGCATGCATCCTGTTTCAGACCACTGTTAGTTGGAATCTTTCTGGATACTTTGTTGTTTCTTCATCCACATCCATGTGTCTGTGTACAGCTGGATGATCAGAGTAGATCTGGCATGACCCATATGCTTAGTTTCCCCCCAGAGTACACTTCTCTTTACTTTATCGAATGCAGCACCTAAATCTAAGTAGTCTAGTGTTTCAGAGTCCTTCCGGAATTTTTTCCCTCCAAAATTATTTACTTAAGGACATAGTAATTTTAAGGAATTTTAAAACTTACTCGAATCATCATGCAAGAATAAAGTTTTAATAACCTTGAAGATAAGGTTGGGATGATTTGGTTTAATTTGTGGTAAATGTTTCCTTTCTCTAAAATGCAGACAACACTACTACCTTAACTTCCCTAGCTTTTACCAGGTCTTGCACACATTTCTTGTGGGGACTATTACTCACTTTTATATTCTTTTCACTTTTTTAGCACTACTTGTATTAATCATATGAATTAGACCATTTGTATTTATTTATTTATTTTTATTATTTTTTTTTTTTTGTAAAGACCTTTATTGTACACTTGTAGAAATACACAGCGCAGGGCCTACAACCTCAATGGCCGGCCGCAAACATTTGTTGGCACTCATCAATGTTTTTGGTGTTGAACCACAGCCGTGTGGCCGACAACTCTAGGGTCCGGCGGCGTAATATCATTAAGAGTGCGTTTAGCTTTTTGATAGCATATTTGAATGCATTTAACTATCCACCTGGCTATTCCTGATTTTGAGATGGGATTACCTTTATGTTGTGGGGAAAAGGCAACAAACAGCTGCTTTGTTTTCCTAAATGATTTAGTCCTGTCAACATACTATAGCAGAGCTCTCCTTACATCTAGTGTGTGTAGGGTTCTTTCAGCCACTGACTGTGGGTTTTGGAAGAAAACTGGCAATTCTATGGATTGATTGATATGGAAAGTGGATATGACTTTTGGCATAAACTTAGGGTTAGTCCGAAGTACTACCTTATTTGCATGTAAGGTTCTTGAATGGTTAGTGCCTGTAGCTCACTCACTCGCCTGAGGGAGGTTATGGCAATCAAGAATGCCACCTTCCATGTTAGAAATTGTAATTCACATTAATGGAGTGGTTCGAAAGGAGGTCCCATAAGTCTGGTAAGTACTATATTTAAGTTCCAGACTGGTGAAGGTGGGTGCTTTGGAGGGATTATCCTTTTAAGACCTTCCATAAAAGCTTTGATTGGGGGTACTCTAAACAGGGACAGGTGTTGTCTGTTCTGGAGATATGCTGCTATAGCAGCAAGATGTAGCCTTATGGAAGAGTATGCAAGATTGCATCTTTGAAGATGCAAGAGGTAACAGATAATGTTTTGGATAGAAGCATCTAATGGATTGATTTGGTTATTATTGCAATAAATTACAAATCTTTTCCATTTAGCTGCATAGCATGCTCTAGTAGCTGGTCGTCTTGCCTCCTTGATAATGTTCATGCAATCAGGAGGCAAGTTAAGGTATCCGAACTCTAAGACTTCAGGAGCCAGATCGCTAGGTTCATCTGATTGGGATCTGGGTGCCTGATTTCTCCATGGTTCTGGGTTAAAAGATGGGGCGAGAGGCGCAGTCTTTGGTGGGGAACTACTGAAAGTTCTAGGAACGTTGTGTACCATGGCTGTCTTGCCCATGTGGGAACAACCAGGATCATTGTGAGTGACTGCTGGCGTAGTTTGCGTGCCACCAGCTGAATCAGTGGGGCTGGTGGAAAAGCGTACGCAAATCTGCCTGACCAGTTCATCCATATCGCATTGTCCTGTGACAACGGATGTGGGAACCTGGCGGCAAAGTACTGGCATTTTGAGTTTTCGTTTGTGGCAAACAGATCTATCTCCGGATGCCCCCATTCTTGGAAGAATGGTTGGAGAACTTGAGGGTGAATCTCCCATTTGTGTAGCTGTTGGCTGCGTTTGCTTAACAGATCTGCTATTTGATAGTCTTTCCCTGGCAGGTGTTCTGCTAGGAGAAAAATGTTTTTGGGAATTGCCCACCTCCATATGCTCTGTGCTAGGTGAGACAGCTGTGGAGTGTGTCCCTCCTTGTTTCTGGATGTAATACATGGCTGTCATGTTGTCCGTCCGGATCAACACAGCCTTGTTGTACAAGTATTTCTGGAATGCTTTTAGTGCCAGAAATATTGATAGCAACTCTAAGTGGTTGATATGCAGTGTCTTTTGTTTGATTGTCCAGAGCCCTTGGACGGTGTAATGAAGTAAGTGGGCTCCCCAACCTGTCAGTGATGCATCTGCTGTTAGTACTACTTGTGGAACCGGCTCTTGAAACAGTCGCCCCTTGGAAAGGTTTTGTGGGTTCCACCACTGCAGAGAGTTGTAAGCGCGACTGTCTACCAACACTAGGTCTTTTAGTTGTCCTTGAGCTTGGTTCCACTGCCGTGCTAGGCATTCTTGCAATGGACGCATTTGAAGTCGGGAATGAGGGACAATGAATATGCAGGAGGCCATCATGCCTATGAGCTGCATGAACACTCGAGCTGGCAAAGAGTGTTGTAGCTGAAACTTTTGAATGAGAGTCTGCCTGTTGGCTATCCTGGCTGGATTTGGATATGCCTTTGCAACTGAGGTATCTATTGTAGCCCCCAGATATTGCTGTATGTGGGAGGGCTGTAGATGTGATTTTGGGTAATTTATGGAAACACCCAGACTGTGCAGCAGCTGGAGTGTCTGGGACGTATGGCTTGCACACTGCACGTACAAGGTGGCCTTTCTGAGCCAATCGTAGAGGTATGGAAACACGAGGATGTGTTGCCTTCTGAGGTGTGCTGCTACTACCGCTAGACATTTTGTGAAAACTCTTGGGGCTGTAGTCACCCCGAAGGGGAGAACTTTGAATTGATAATGTGGACCTTCTATTGTGAACCTGAGGTATTGCCTGTGGGCTGGATGTATAGGTATGTGAAAATATGCATCTTTGAGGTCTAATGTAGCAAGTAAGTCGCCTTGCTGGAGTAACGGGAGTTCCTGTTGTAGAGTAATCATATGGAAATGCTCTGAGAGTATGTATGGATTTAGCGGTCTGAAGTCTAGTATGGGTCTGAGGGATCCATCCTTTTTTGGGAATTAGGAAGTATAGAGAGTATACCCCTGTTCCTTGGTGTTGAAAAGGGACTGATTCTATTGCTCCCTTTTGAAGAATGGGCGTGACCTCTTGTTGTAACAATGTGATGTGTTCTTTGGACATAGGACGGTGTTTGGGTGGTATGTTGGGAGGAGTAGAAGTGAGTTCCAGGCAATAACCATACTGGATAATTTGTCTCACCCACCTGTCTGTGGTAATTGTTGGACCCGGCCTCGTGGCGTGGTCCTACCCCTCCCGCATGGCGGGCCCCGGACGACATCGGCCCTCCATCCAGCCCGGGTCGGCCTCGGGCACACCTCTGCACGCCCTCCAAACCACCAGATCCGCCACCCGGCGGCCCACAACCACTGACACGGCACCCTCGGGCCGCCCCAGCATTACCGGTCCGGTGCCCACCCCGGACCCTCATTCCAGGCCCGACGCCATCTTGGGCCCATCACGTCACAGACACGTGGTCCCGGACCAGCCGCGGCCACGGACCCAGCGAGCCCGCCATCGAGGCACCAAGAACCCTCCGGGTGGTAGAGTGGCCACTCCACCAGAGACAAGGAGAGGGGAGTTTCGATGGCTCCCCAACCATCCCCTCCCTGGGCTCTGGCTCCACCCCCCTGCTGGGTGTCTGGACACCATCATCCCGGCCCCTCTGACCCCCAGGCGAGAGGGTCCGGACATCAAAGGACTCCAGACCTATATCTGGGCCAGCCCCGGAGTAGGACGGCAGTTGTATCCCGGAGTCGAGAAGCCCTGCTGACGCTGTCGCGGCTGACCCTGAGACGAACTCCCCTTGCTGTTCTACCTGGAACCTGCTGGCGCTGCCGCGGTCCATCTTTGCTGTAACCATCTTGGAGCCTGCTGGCGCTGCCGCGGTCCACACTCGCTGAACCATCTTGGGACCTGCTGGCGCTGCCGCGGTCCATCTTTGCTGTAACCATCTTGGAGCCTGCTGGCGCTGCCGCGGTCCACACTCGCTGAACCATCTTGGAACCTGCTGGCGCTGCCGCGGTCCATCTTTGCCGTAACCATCTTGGAGCCTGCTGGCGCTGCCGCGGTCCACACTCGCTGAGCCATCTTGGAACCTGCTGGCGCTGCCGCGGTCCACACTCGCTGAACCATCTTGGAACCTGCTGGCGCTGCCGCGGTCCCCACTCGCTGAACCATCTTGGAGCCTGCTGGCGCTGCCGCGGCCCAACCTCCCGGAGCTCCCCAGCTCGAGGATTGAGAGCTGTGCGTAGAGTCTCCTTGCAACCGACCATCTATAAGACTGTCCCGCTACCTTGCCCCTTGTCACGAGACTTTCCAGATCTCGGGATCTGCTGTATATATTGAAACGATACTTATTGCCAGATAAAGATTGAAAACTCTATCTACGTGTGGTGTACATTTGTAGGGCTGTGGTTACTCTGCTGTACGATTCTAGGAGAGGGCCCTCCCATCGGAGGCCTCTCGACATCGCTCGGTCCCTTCTCTGAAGGAGGGGTAGACCTAGGGGTGGTCAGTCAGACACCTTCTGCCTCCCCCGGGTTCGCCTTTCTAACAGTAATGGAGTTCCAGACTGGTAGAATTGTTTGATTCTGCCTCCGACTGGTGTTGGATGGTCTGGAGGGAGTGTGATGAAGTCACTGTTTGGCAGCAGTGGAGGCTCTGGTGTTATTGCCGCCACGTCCTCTGCCCTTGTTATTGTTGCCCCTATAGCCTCCTCTGTTGGAGCCTTTATCAAAGGAACTTTGGGTGTTGCTTTTGTATGTAGAGGAAGTTTGTGATGTGTTGCCTCTTGCGGAGCCTCTGTAGGAGGAGCGACAAAAGGAACCTCTATGTTGTTGAAACTGAAGCGCGCCCTAGACTTAGCAGTTTCGGTATCTTTTTTCATTTTGTCTAAGATGGTATCAAACAGGAAGTCTTGGTTAACTGGTTGGTTGAGGATGGTGGATTGCACCTCGTTTTGAAAACCAGAGATGCGTAGCCCCGCGTGTCTGCGTAGTAATACGCTAGTATTAATGGACCTGGCTGATGTGTCAGCTGCGTCAAGCGCACATTTAATGGAAGCATTAGTTATAAATTTGCCTTCCAGTATGAGGTAATTAGCCTGAGCTTTAAAAGGTTCTGACAGGTGTAGCAGTAAACCTTCAAGTTAATCGTAATGTGCTCTATCATAGCGTGCTAGTAGAGCTTGTGTGTTCGCAATCCTCCATGAATTAGCAGCCTGTGAGGCTACTCTTTTGCCTGAGGCTACTAATATTTTAGGCTCTTTGTCAGGCGGGGGAGCATCTCCTGTTTGTGAGTTAGCTCTTTCGAGCGTTTGCTACTACTAGCGAGTCTAAAGGCAACTGGGATTTAATATAAGTAGGTTCTGTAGGGGCCGCCTTATATTTCTTCTCAATCCTGGGATTGAGTACACGTGCTCTGGCTGGATCTTTGAATATGTCTGGCACGTGTTTTAGTATCCTTTTTAACATACGAAGTGTCCTGACAATTTTCTCGTAAGTATGAAAAGTGTCAAATAGAAAATCATCTTCTATTGGGTCAGTGTGCTTGTCGACATTGTGGTATTTTGCTGCCCTATCCAGCAGTTGGTTAAAAACAATGGTGTCCTCAGTAGGCGACGGCTTTGTAGGGTATGGGGAGGTGTCTGGGATGGGTTGTGGGTCATATGGATCATTCTGGTCATCCCATGTGTCATCCTGGGCATGAGGATCCTCTGGTTCATTAAAATTATCCTGAGGATCTTCCCCCATGTTATCCCCATCATTATAATCTGAATGTGTAGGAGAGTAGGGCACAAAAGGCATATTAGGAAAGAACGGAGGAGGAGTAAAAGGCCTCGAGGGAGATGTACCGAAGTCTTTTTTCTTTGGAGGAACAGGGGAAAGAGTGTCCGATGGTCTCTTCTTCCAGTGATAAACTGTAACATGTCCTGTTTCAGGGTCTATATACAGTTTAGGTTGTTCCTCAGTTACTGGATCAGGATGGAAGAGTTCTTCCTCAACTGTCCGTAGCTTTGGCGCCGATGTTTTTGGCTTAGTGACTTGTTTGTGACATTTTGGCTCCAGGGCCTTTGGTTGTGGAGCTTTTTTCGGCTCGGCTGTTGCTTTCGGGTCGGTAACCTTTTTCGGTTCGACATCCTTTGTTGGTTTAACAGTCTTCTTCGGTTCGGCGACCTTGTTTGGGTCGACGACCTGTTTCCGATCGACCGGAGCTTTTGGTTCGATACGTTTTTTATGCTCGACTGCTTTTTTCAGCTCAATTTTTTTTCCGTCGAGTCAATGGGTTTTTTCGGCTCGACGGGCTTTGTAGTGTGATCCTGTTTTTGTTGATCGACACTCTTTTCAGGATAGACGGCCTTTTTTGGGTCGGGTGTTCTTTTTGAATCGATGACCCGTTTTGGTTCGAGGCTCTTCTTTGGCTCGATAGCTTTCGACTCGATAACCTTTTTGGGGTGGGCGACCTTCTTTGGTTCGACCACGTTCTTCGGTTCAACGACCATTGGTTCGACAACTTTCCTCGGTTCGACGACCTTTGGTTCGACGACCTCCTTCGGATCGACAACCTTCGGCTCGACAACCCTTTTGGGGTCGACAGCCTTCTTGGGGAGAATGTTGCTCGGTCCTAGGCTATTAGAAGGCCTGGTTTTGGGCTTCGGAGCCGAGCCGGAAGGCGGGGCTTCTGAAGGAGCTTGTCGATCTCGGCTAAGGCCTTTAGGCGATGTTTCGACCGGAGCCTTATCTTTTGGGGTAAGCGGTGTTGGGGGCTGGGTACTCACTTTTTGCCCCGGCGTGATCTTGTCCTCGGAGTCCGACTGGTCCTCAACGGTGACGATTTCTAGATCCCAGTCTGCCGCTTCTGGGAGGTCGTTTTCATCATCGAAGATGTTCTCCGGTTCCGGTGCCGGCCGCTGCATATCTTGCCTAGCGGCCTGTCGATTCCGGACGGTCTTCTTCGAACGGAATTGGGCACACGCTGGTCAATTTTCTTCGTTGTGCTCCGGTGATAAGCACTTGTTGCATACTGTATGTTTGTCAGTATGCGGGAATTTGGAGTGGCATTGTGGGCACCTTTTGAACGGGCTCCTTTCCATCGACAGCAGGCCCACGTGGCGTCGAAAGGCCCAACGGCCAGCGTCGACGAATGGATCGAGACGGGAAGTTTGGTTAAGTCAAGTAGTACTGAACGAGAACAATACAGTCGAAGTAGAAGGCCTTTTGGCCTTAGAAAGTAGTTTAGTTTCGATTCCGAAGTTGGAGTAGAGGAATAACATCCGAACTCAATGGCGGAAAAAAACAATCTAAGGATGAAGAAGATGCCCATGCGCACTGTAGTCCAGGGGAGGAGTCACCTATCTCGTGATACTTCGAAGACTCTTCCAGGACAACAAGGTGCAATCAGCCGGACCGAACACTAGGCGGCGATCTATGCTAAGATATGAATTCAGAATCCCACATGCCTCGAACCCATATTTAGGCATAGCTCATGCAGTCCAAATACGGCAGGGCTACTTCCACTAGTTCCGAAAATCCACAACGATTTCTTGGAAAAACCCGCCTTCAGCAGTCAGGGACTTGCCCTTGCTTGAGCACTGATTTATCCAAGAACTCATGGAGTTTTCAAAGAACTGAGACTCTTTGATGACGTTATTATATCCAACCATACGTCAAACCAGGCAGCTTCAAGGTATAAATATGCCCACACTTGCCCAAGCAAACACATGGTGGTTTGGAGCAGTTCGACTATCTACTTGCCCAACGCGCCCTGCTACAGCAAGTGCCGAAGGAAGCCGACCCTCCAGCAGACGCACTGAGAGAGACACTGTCTTTTCTCCTGCCGAGAAATCCAGCTCCAGTGTTTCCAAGCTACCCTTGCGGGATGTTGTGAAATCGAGTTCCGAAACCAGCCTTCTCCATTCTGAACTAAGGTACGGAGCGGATTAGACTCAGAGAAATCTTGGGCAGATTCTTGGCAAAAGAATACTACATTTATGTTAAATACTACATTTATGTTACACCTCACTTCTTCCCTTGTACTAAGCTTAGGTACACCGGGGTAGGCGTATTTTAGAAGAACCAGTTGAGTACTTTTAGCCTCTGTTATTTACGTATTTGTATATGGTTTAGGAACCATACAATGCTCTTGCAGTATTATTTTATTCTACTATTTATACTGTACGCATTATATTTCACAAACTGTGTTACGATTGTAGCAGTTCATTTCTTATGCTTGAGAAAGAAGACTGTTCAATAAATTTTATTGAAAATGCCCATCAATCTATTTCTCTGAAGATGTGTTTTATCTTGGGGAAACAAAGTTGACTAATCCCTTTTTGTGAATTCGAGAAAGTTTCTAGTGACATCAGAGCTAGCTGGCACACACAATTAAGTTTCGTATATTCGGCAGAGACCTAGTCGACCTCAGTCCTACATCTAATCTACAGGATACATTATTCCAATGCGCAGAGCCTATTGGGAATATAGGAACTACA
The DNA here is from genome assembly GCF_964261635.1 of Lissotriton helveticus. Taxonomy (NCBI): domain Eukaryota; kingdom Metazoa; phylum Chordata; class Amphibia; order Caudata; family Salamandridae; genus Lissotriton; species Lissotriton helveticus. Next base: position 1,874,631,001 of record NC_136059.1, on the reverse strand, counting down.
CTACATGGCGCCCAACGTTTGGTAAGGTACTAATTTAACGCTAGATATTAGAGTAACTCAGTCGTGCTTTTCACAGAGACCCCTTTTTCCCGTAAAATACTCCAATAGACATCTGGAGTGGGTTAAAGGATAAAATATCCACCTCATACTGAGCAGGAGGAAAAATCTTATATATTTGTTTTTGTTTTTTTCAACGTTGAAGGATACAGTGTTCCAAAATATTGTGCACCTTATCTTTATTTCCTTGAAACTTGCTCTGCAAACATTCATAAAAAATGACGGAGAGTGATGCAGAGTTAGCTAGAGCTGCAACAGCAGCACTTGCACAAAACCTAGACGAGACAGGTCTCCAACAAAATGACCCGGATGTTATACACATCCCGGCAAATGTAAGGAAAATTATAACTTACAAACTCATAAATAATGGAGTATCATCGAGAGGTGGTAAAGTAATATTTATGATAGAAGCACATGAATATCGGCAGACAGAGGTATTTTATTCATGGGTTGTCTTTCCACAAGCAAATCCAGTAACACATGAGTTCCACTACTATAAAAAAGAGGAACCGTCAGCGGAATACGTTCCTTTCGAGGACGTTGAAATTCCACTTACTTACCAAGAGCATAGGCTCTGGTTTAATGGCATCCTACAACATCAAAATCACATTACCAGGCTCGGTCCACTATGTAGACCAGGAGCTACATGGCCGGTATAAGCCAGCTATACACCACATCCTGACATTGAAAGAATGACAGATGTAGAACTGTTAGCTCAACTAAAACAATTAATTAAAATACATAGACAATTGGTACAATATGTCATGCAGACTTTAACAGTCCAACCAGCTCTAAGAATTCCACAGCACACCACTCATCAGGGGAACACAAACAAAATCACACCACAGACTATACAGTCAGTAATCTCTAAGTTGCCTGCAAAAAGGGAACAAATTCCATTCTGGTTAGCCCAGAAAATTACTCAAATAGAGGCAGTATTTCCTCGATAGTACACCTCATGAGAAACACAGGATTCTAAAAATCTGTCTACCAATGGGGGATTGTACCACACGTAGAGGACTGTGACACTTGGGGTACAGTCTTTGCTTCAATCTACACAAAAACACATGGTGTCCCGTCTATGGCGGTAATACCAGACGTTCTAAGACAGATTCAAAATGAATATGGTCCGGAACAAGCCTTAAATCTTGGTATGAAATTAATGAAAGATATCAAACAGGTCTCGGCTATACTATTAGCCAACATTAAAGGTGAAGCAGCATCTGTGGCAATCCGCAAAAAGCTAAAAAACAGATATTACTGAGCAACCATATGAACTTGCCAGAATTATTGAAAAATCTTATGAAGAACTAGGTAGAGATAATTTGGGAGGGCAACCTGTAAAGCCCGAACTAACAGAAAATCCTGAAAAAGTTTTTATCAAAAATAATCTCACTACTGCTAAAAAGAAGTGGGAGAACGAACACTTCCTAAAAAGAAGCGCTATCAGTCCAGAGAAAGGTCTCCTCAGAAGGAGCCCTCTGAGAAGAGATATAACCTTAGAAATAGGGATAATATAAGAAAACCTGATAGATATCAAGATACTGATACACGATCCTCTCGTACCCGCAGAAATCCGAAACAAGAACGCGTGAAGTCCAAAGACGGCCAACACGTTCCGAAAAATAAGAAAGCCCAAGTCACCAAAAAGAAGGTAGCAAGTCTAAAAATCAGACATACCGAGGATCTTGAGGACAACTCAAGAACGGGAAGTGGGCCCAGACAATGCTAGACACCGCAGCAGAGGTCACCATAGCTCGCAGGATCCTAAAGGATCATCTGGAGACAGTGGGTCTGAATGAATACAGATGAATACAAATCATTATGCCAGCCTTCTCTAATCATATTCCTATTCATAAAAAATACACCTATGCCAGAAAATGGGCTGTGGCCGAGGCTCCAGCATTATATAAAAATCATGTGGGAAGGGATGAGGATTCTCCTCACCATAAAATCCAGTTAAAAAAATCAACCTACTGCTCAGAGGAAGTATCACAGGAAGTAAAGCAGGAAGCTAAAACACAACTCAGGGAGATCTTAGATCAACTTGAATACCACGGGGTGATTGAAACATGCAGATGCACCTCGTCAATGAACAATCCTTTGTTTCCTGTCTCCAAACCAGACAATACATATCGTCTAGTTTTGGACTAGAGACATTTAAACTCTTGTAGCTAAACTTTTGCAGTACAAAATGCACACAGTGCAGCACTGATGAATAACATCGTGCGCAAAAAATACAAAACGACATTAGACATTTCAAACGGTTTCTTCTGTCAAAACATTGCCTCAGAAAACAGGTACTTGACCGCTTTCTCAATCATTGGGACACAGCGACAATTTTGCAGTCTTCCCCATGGATTCAAGAATAGTCTAGGATTATTTTCAGCCAGAGTAACAGAGTTACTACAAATGTTTGATGATGAGGCATTATCTTATGTTGATGACATCTACCTTACAGAAGATGATTTGGACAGGCACTTGAACAGGGTGAATACCATAATACTTGGGTTCGCCTCAAAAGGGTATCAATTCAACTTTAAAAAAATCCAGAAATGCCCACCTCAACGTCCTATTCTTGGGATATGAACTTTCAAGTGAAGACAAAAGCCTGGCAGCAAACTTTTTAGAAAAATGTGCGCTGCTTTAAACTCTAAAAACGCTGAAAAACGTAGTCAATTCTAGGATTCTTAAACTTCGAAAGAACTTACATTCTAAATTTCGCAGAAAGGGTTAAACCTCTCTAAGAACTAATCAAACCTGATTTCAAACCAACTAATTGGACTCAGAAACACATAGAAATTTTGCGTTCAGTACAAACAGACATGTTGGCAACAACACACTTACAAACACGCGACAATGTTATGCAACCTTGTAATCCGAATCATCCCAGGGAGATGCGGAGTCACATACCTCACCTTTAAAACAAAGGTGAAAAGGTACCAATAGCTTACAGGTCACACTTGTATACACAAGCTGAAATGAAATTCACTTCAACAGAAAAAATTCTGACAGCGGTTCAGACTGCTGTAGCAAAGGAGAGAGCCCCCGCACAGGGTAAACGCATTAAAGTCGTTACACGTGTACCTGCCTTAGAGGCAGTGACGAAGGCTAGCATTCCAAATGCAAAAGCTCTACATCCGAGATGGATACAATGGGTTAAGTCTCTTGCTGCAACAGACGTTGAATACATTTCTGACCCTTACTTGAAGACACAAGAATTTCTCCAATACGAACAAGAATGTCCTCTGCCTACTGAAATTCTGCCTCTAGAACATTACGTCTGTGTAATATATACAGACGGATCAGCATAGCCCGCGATTGGGGGCAAACAAGCTTACAGTGCTGCGTGCGCGATTGTTAAAGGTCGCTGGCACGATGGTAAATTCAAACCTATGGTCACAAAAACTAAACCTCTCAGAGACTGTACAGCTCAGCGAGCTGAACTACAGGCATTCAAGATGGCGCTTGAAAATACCGATCGCAAATTCCTCACACTCCTAGTGTGCGATTCGTATAACTGAGTCAGAAAGTACAATGAATATCTGCAGACCTGGGTTCAAAATGGATTTAAAAAATACAAAAGGTGGCACAATCAAGCATAAAATGCTTTGGGAACAAGTAGTTCTTTTGCAGAAAGAACTACAAAAGACTCACGTGATTCATACACTGAGTCATCAACGTGATGGCGTTCACGTTGCAGGGAATGCAATGGCTGATGCAGCCGCGATGGCAGCTGTGCAAACGGCTTCCGTAGCTACAATCAATCATTCAAAAACAACGGTAGAAACCATGCTCGCTGTCAATGCGACCAGCAAAGGCAGTGGAGCCGCGTTACCTCTAAACTATCCACTCGAATATAAATACATAATTGATGCAAACTCTGTTCCTTTTGCTCGAATCCCTGGAGTGGGGGATAGGGTAATTCCAAACAGGAACAGGAGAGGTGCTCTCATTTTCGAAGCACATATGGGAGAGGGTCTGATACATCAAGGGATCTCTAAATCTCTACTAGAATTAGAAGAAATGTACTGGTGGCCAGGAATGAAAGCTCATGTATACGAATTCGGAATTAATTGCGATGACTGTTACAAATACCACAGCTTTAAACACCACCAGATACCTGACTACAGAGTAGCCAGCCCAGTTCAGACACCACTGTTAGACAGCATAAGGCTATCTACATGCGGACGTCCGAATAGACTGATGCAGTCCCACAAATATTAAGACAAGATTCATTTGGATGTGGCCCCAGCACTCAGCTGATGCTCAAACTATTATAAAAGATTTGCGAGTCTTTATCGGCACATACGCAATCGGCATGCTGCATTCTGATCAGGGTCCTGTGTTTAGCTCTAGGGCTTACAAGGAGGCCATGGCCAGCTTGGGCGTTGCATTGCGATTTTTGAGTCCATTCCATTCTGAGGGAAATTCGGTTGTGGAGAGAAAAAAAAGGTGACATAAAGCAATCTATAACAGCTAGGGTATTAGGTTCGGGTGATGGGTGGGTCAAACATCTAATAAATGTCCAACGTAGTCTTAACAATTCTCTGGTTGGAATCACTCCATATGAAATCCTTTTAGGTACTAGAATGTTGGTCGAAGATCTCGATTGTCACACTTCAGTGATGGAACAAAAACCCTTTGATATCAAAGATCGTTTGGCTGTTTTACAGGACTTAAATGAAACAAGAAGAAGTCTAAGCAATACCAGCGAAAAACAAATGACCACTGAAGAAAAACCACCTATCCCAGCAAGACCTGTCTGGATTCCAAAGATTGGGGATCTGGTCAGGGAGAAAATAGCGGACAAGAAGGAATTTGGGCCTTCTTACAGAAAACCAGTACCTGTACTAGCAATCCACTGATCAGGAACAGTACTACTGCCACCCCTTGCTGGAAAAAAGGAGAACCGGTCTGTGTCAATTGACCTGGTAAAACCACACCATGTGGCCGATAAGTAGTAGGCCCAGTGGACTCCCAAGATTTAGCAGACGACCAAATCTTGCTACTATCCAAGAGGTTCAAACTGAAAGACTTATCACCTTTGATAAACCTGCCGTGAGAAAAGAAGGACTATGCAACAAAGCCATGGAACTTGTGTCTCTTGATACCCAAATAACAGTTCATCAAGAAATTCCCGTCTAAAATGAGGTAGCATCTGACTATACAAACATGTCAAGGGAACAAGCAGCCCCAGCGATTTCAAAGAATCCGGATGGAATGCCAACAATTGACAGAACTGCCTCTGGCTATTTTATCAACTTCGATAACTTTTCTGAGGATCCCAGTGAATCTGAAACTACGCCAGTAAACAAATCTTTCAAGGAAAAAGTAAAGGAACTTGGTCAAGAGCTTACAAATACAAATCTGGTTTCACCTTGGGTTGAACTTTGGATTGTGTTAGGTGTACTTTATATCCTGCTATGGCTCATTCTTCTGTTAAGTTTGGGAAAGCTGATAGATGGAAAGCACATTAAAATGGACACAGCAAGTAAGAACATCAACTTGCTCCTTAAGCCACACAAATCTCATCGTGAACAACGAGACCTGTCATCAGTGAACATCACAGCGGTCAAAATTTAAAAAACAGGAATACTTAGAAGGTTCATCAAATTATGAAGAAATGTATTGTTTTAATCATTTTGGCCATCATTACTTGCATAAATCTGCAAATCCTAGAAATGTTTTAACTTATAATCAATGTGAACATTATCCAACACCTCCAAAAGGTAGTTCTAAAACGTTTCTTCGAAAATTTCCATACTTTAAAGGTTTTAATGTTACAAACCCAGAAAGTTTTTACTTTAAACATGCGAATAAGACAGGCATTAAAAGTATGTTGACGAATACTTAACAAATTTATTCTGCTGCCTTTTATGCTCAATTGTCCACCTTAGGCTTTGACTTTTGGAAAGACAACATTGAAACAAAAACTGTTTGGGGCACTAAAGACTGGCAGGTACAAGGTTTAGAAGCATTGTTCAGAGCCTGCATCATCCCAGAACAAATGATGTTCTTAAATGACACTGTTCAACAGACATCTTGTCTTGGCATTGCTAAGACAAAAGATTTAAACAAACCGCCCGTACCTAAACCCACGCCTGATAGTAATTTAACTTCAGATGAGGAGGTAGACGTAAATTATATTTTACAACAGAACAGAACAAATCCTGAATGGAAAAAATGGTTAATTTGGCCCACAGACACGAATAACTGTCAAGATAGATTCCTGAACAAGACACAAGGGTTCACAGTAACTCGGCCAGATCCAAGATATATCCAAAGACAACATCCAGGGATAACAACTTATAGTGTAGGAAAACTATGCCTTGAGTGGCTGCAGAAATCCACACTTCCAGAAATAAAACACTTATCTTTGATTAAAGATGGCGCTGATTTACGAGAATTCTTACTAGGTCCTCGTAATCCCATGCAAATGTGTGAATCTCTGCGTCTGTGCCGTACTATGGACATAGGAGCAGGCGCATATAAGCTGTCAGGAGGTGCTCTGACAGTGTGCCACAAAAAGGTGGTGCACTGTCAGTGTGTCTCCTGATGGCAGCCATCTGGAGGGGGGTCATACCCCCCCCACACATCCCTTTGCAAGTGGGTGCAGTCTTTCACTGCACCCGTCTGCTGGCAGGATCTCTCTCTCCTCTGTAAAGTGCATTTAGGTTGCCACTGGCACAGTGACACACGGATGGACTTCGAAGCATTCGCTCCGTATTCCACTTGAATGCGCTGCCCCGACGGGAGTACCAGGTTAGCAGCTGCCCTGAGGGCACCGCATTTAACCTAATAGACGCACTTTCCAAGTTGGAAGGTGCGCCGTGGAACAAACAGGGAAAGTGGGCCCTATACATAATAGGGCCTCATGTGATTATAAAGGAAAAACAGATGCGCACCGAAGGAGTGCCTAGGCAAGCCCATCTGCAACTCTCCAAGCCGAGAGCCATGGGGTACTCCCAGGCCGCCTACAGACGCCTCCTTAGCGCGTGAATCAAGATTCTTATCCTTCCTACAGCAGTGCAGGATTACATATGACAGGTCAATAACGCCTTTTCCTTACCCAAAACCCTGAAAGATAAGCTCTACATGTTGCATAGTCCAGGGATGCCACACACAAATTTGGCAGTTCACTAAATTACTTGTCACTTGTTCCAGAATGCAGCTACGCGCTCCCTATGTAAAGATTCTTCTGAACGCTCAGCTCTAATAATAGATCATAATCTCGATCTATTATTTGTTATTGAAACGTGGCTGAAGCCCTGGTTAGTCTCCACATGTACATACTCCTCTGCTCGCCTGACTGCAGGGACACGCAAGCAGGCCATCTGACAAGTGCAATGGATGCGTTGCTATTCTCAAAGTAAAAAAATACTGCTTTAACCAATTCACCCTCACCATTATTAACTAATTCAGAAGCCACGGATGAATGCCTGGTAGCTCAGGGGGGTGATTGTTTATATTAATATGATAACTGTAATGTGTACTATGCTTGATTTATTGCACTGAAGTGTTAACCATATAACAATAATATGAAGTTCTGGAAGAGCAATGGAATGTGCCGCAATGTTATCCGCCAGATGCCAAGTTATATGCTGTATATGTAGAAGTGTAAATGCAGTTTATATCAAATGCTAATAAAGAACTGGTTACAAAAAAATTCAGAAGCACTTTCCATTACATTATCTTCTGCCTCATCAAACAGTTTTTCATTCTAATTTCCCGTTCTCTTGGCTCTGCTCAACTCTTTTTACCAGAATTCAATGAAATATTCACAGTTCTTCGAATGAACACCCCATAATTTTAAGGGATTTTAAAATCCAATTAGACAAACCATAACAAAGACTAGGCTCAGATTGTGAGCATCATTCTTACCTGCTCGCTGGAAATTTTGTGCATTTACCCACTCAGGATGCTGGCACAACCTTACATTTTGTAATAGGTACTCAAGCCAACATTACTGCTATAGACACTTTTTCTTCTGGATGGTCGAACCACTCTACCATGAAATTAATATCCCTTTTATCTCAAAACTGACTATTATCCCTAAGTGGAGTTGGGGGTGTCTCCATGAGAGAACAGAACAATATAAAGTGAGATGCAATACCACTTTGCTTGATTTGTCCTCCATCACCCCGAATTAGCCATGCTCAACGTAGCAGCCTGACTCGAAAATACCTAGAGTTCAACCACCTCCAGGTCCTCCCCAGCCCTAGGAAAATGGGAATCCTCAGGGAGGCAAGAAACCAGAGTACACAAAGGTGCTACACAGCTAAGTTGGTCAGATAAGGACCACAAGAAACTAGAGACAAAGACGGAGGACAACAGCACAGTGCTAACATACTCATCCACCTACTGGGCAACAGCATGATTTACACATCACGGAATCTCCACCTGGTCACCACAGTTGCATACACCTGAGGAATAACTGGGAACAGCTCCTTCACCCTACTTGTGGTGAAAAGATTCCTAGAAGGAAAAAATAAGTATCATCACCAAGAGCTGCACCAACACCAGAGTGGAATTTAAACACTGTACTCACACAGCTGATGACAGAACCCTTTCAGCCGATGTACAGGGCAGAACTAACATTCTTAAGTCTAAAAACCGCCTTCCTAATAGGTATCACATCACTACGCAGAGTGAGCAAACTTCAAGTACTCACCACCCTAGAGTCCAACCTACAAGTCCACAAGGACAAAGTGGTACTACGAACAAACCCTCAGTTCCTACCAAAGGTTGTATCACAATTCGACGTCAACCAGAGCATCCAACTACCGCCCTTCTCCTAGAATCCAAAGACTCAGGCTGAAATGGTGCTGCCTACCTTGGACGTGCAAAGAGCACTTATGTACTGCCTACAAGAAACAAAAACAATCAGAAAGGGTAACCAGCTCTTTGTCTCTTTTGCAAGGGCAAGCAGGTGCACACCATTAATGAAAGGAACCATCGCACAATGGATTGTAGAGACAATCGAAACCTGCTACACCGGGGCACTCAAACCTTTGCCTACAAGGTCCAGGACACATTTCACAAGAAAGAAGGGAGCAACCCTGGCCTAGCAAATGTGACCATCAGCTACATCTGTATGGCTTTCATATGCTTATCCACACAAACCTTCAAATAACACTATTGTGTAGATATCCAGAAAAACAAGGAAGCACAGGTGGGACAGAGAGTACTACAACTCCTGTTTACAATCTGAAGCCCATTTCAACCCAACCTCCCTAGAGAGACAAATACTGTTATAAAATCAAAGCACAGCATGCGGTGAATCTAAAAAAGGATTGATGCTGAAAAACCCTGCTAAACTCTCCCTATGGTTCAATAACAAGCTTTAAATCCTCAAGGAGGCAGTCAAACAAGCCCAACGCAGTAAAGTATCTATGATGATGTCCTGAGAATTAATGTCAAAACCATTCTGCTAACTTAAACAATCTATAAAGGCTGTAAGCAGTCCTATTGCTAAAAAAAAAAAAAGATAGCAATGGCAGGAAATAAAAAAGAGCTCCTGAATAATCAGTTAACTTTCACTGGTCAGCACCTCAAAAGAAAAACTAGTGCTCTCAGTCTTCTTGTAACGAACGGTCAGACTACTTTGATCAGAAAATTGCACTTCTCATTAGAGACATTGCAAAACATTGTTGACTAACTAGCCTTCTCCTTTTCTTTTGCCACAGCTTACATGGGTATCTTGTTGGTTAAGATTCTCTACTGTATAGCTAATCTGCTCTGCTTCTTTTTGTAAGCTAATGACATACTAGACAATGCGCCAGTTCGCTTCCGCTCCTACCGAGCGCTAATCGGTACAAGACGCCCTTTGCCAAACAGCAGACAGTAGCCATACAAGTGTCCCAATTCTTTTAGAGCGGTCTTCTGCTCTTCACACCACTGAACAAAATTTTATAATTCACTGGTTTTAAGGATAAGGCAACAAACTAGTTTCATTCTTAAGTGCACACAGACAACAGCTGACATTGGGACACCTTCACTCCGCAACTACTGCCTGTTCCTGCAGAGACATGCCTGGTTCCATCTTCTCACCTTACTTTGGTTAAGCTTTATCTGAAACCTCTTGTTGCAGTCAACCATTCCCATAGTCTAAATGTTTATTCATAAGTGGATGACACCCAACTAATTTTCAGGTCTTGTCTGAGACAGAACATGCAATGTAGCTAGCAATGATCTTTTGTTAACTTAAGAGAGGGCTGAGGGGGAGCTAGAGAGGGCTGAGGGGGAGCTAGAGAGGGCTGAGGGGGAGCTAGAGAGACCGAAGCAAGATGGCTGCACATTAGTGCAGCTCTGCTGGTCGGGGCTACAATCCGCCCACTATCCTTTACCTCCCCAGGGCGTCTACGGTGAAAAGTCCGCGCATTTCAATCTGCTTTCTTAGCTGAATGAGGTGATTTCTGTAGCAGCTGGCTCTGTGGAACGCAGATATGCTGCTTCTGATGTTTTGCCTGGGAAACGGCGGCATGAGGGTGCCGTGGTGAACACTGAGGCATCCTGTCTGCATTAGTGCCCTATCTGACTGCGGAGAGAAACCCGGGTGAGGTGACTACCGGAGACATCGGGGGCGCACGTCATTGGTGAAGCGCTGCGCGGACTTGGCTTTTGGACGGTGAGAGCGCTGCTGATCTCCGGCGGACAAAGCTCGCGAAGCTGGCTGGTCCGTTGCGGTGTGGTTTTACCTCCGTAGCAGTGGGCCAGTGCGTGTGAAACAGACCCGCTGGTAGTGCGGCTGAAGGTCGCGCCACTGCCTGGAGGGGGGCGGCAGAGAGAACAGAGGGCTCACGGTGTCGGCGGGAGGCTGTGCGGAGGCCTGCCAGTCAGTGGAGACTTTTGGGCGGTAAGAGCGCTGCTGGGCTCCGGTTGACAAAGCGAGTGGCGGGCGGCTGGTCTGTTGCGGCCCTGTAGTCGTGAGTCGCGGTGCCGGTGAAGAAGACAAGCCCGCTGGGATTGAGACTGCTGATAGCGGCGCTGCCTGGCAGGGGGAGGCCGAAATAACGGGGGCCTAACTGTGTTGGCAAGAGGCTGAGTGGAGGCCCAACAGTTGGTGGTGGCGAGGCCTGGTTGCCGCTGCGGTGAGTCCCGGTGAGGAGAGGCGGCTGGGTGCCCTGCTGGCGTTGTGGGCACTGGGGCGGCGCTATGGATATCTGGCGCTTGGCTCAGAGGCACTGACTGGGCTATTGGGAGTGCACTGGTGAGCCGAGCAGTTCTGCACACAGAGGGTGGGCTGAGGCCTCTTGTTGCAGTCAACCATTCCCATAGTCTAAATGTTTATTCATAAGTGGATGACACCCAACTAATTTTCAGGTCTTGTCTGAGACAGAACATGCAATGTAGCTAGCAATGATCTTTTGTTAACTTAAGAGAGGGCTGAGGGGGAGCTAGAGAGGGCTGAGGGGGCGCTAGAGAGACCGAAGCAAGATGGCCGCACATTAGTGCAGCTCTGCTGGTCGGGGCTACAATCCGTCCACTATCCTTTACCTCCCCAGGGCGTCTACGGTGGAAAGCCGCGCATTTCAATCTGCTTTCTTAGCTGAATGAGGTGATTTCTGTAGCAGCTGGCTCTGTGGAAGGCAGATATGCTGCCTCTGATGTTTTGCCTGTAAAATGGCGGCATGAGGGTGCCGTGGTGGGAGCCCGCGGCACCCCGATTGTGGCTCTGACCACTCCGGAAGGGAACGAGGTTTACACTCAGTCGGAGATCAAAGGCCAATTTTTCGCGTATTACGCGCGCCTCTATAGGAGCGCGATGCCAGGTGTGCCAGAGGAACTGGATGAGTTTCTCCGGGCGGCGCGGCTCCCCCGGCTTGACCCTGAACACGTGGATCGCTTGGGCGGGAACATCTCTGAGGGCGAAATTCGAGTGGCCATTAAACAAATGGCTCGCCGCAAGACTCCCGGCACGGATGGGCTGCCGATCGAATTTTATGCAGCCTATGCAGATATATTGGTACTGAGGTTGCTTACGGTATACCGAGAGGCCTGGGAAACTGGGACCCTGCCTGCAACTACCCGAGAGGCCTTGGTGATCCCCTTGCTGAAGCGGGGCGGCGACGCTACCTCACGCTCAGCCTACCGTCCGCTGTCCATGCTTACAACGGACTACAAGATCTTGAGCAAGATTCTTGCGACGCGGCTGCTGGCCCACATGCGTGCCTTGGTGCATTCTGACCAGGCAGGGTTTATCCCCCAACGCACCACTGCCACCTGTGTGCGTAGGCTGCTTCGGGTTATAGGGGGCTACGTATATGGTCGACCAGGTGCCGCTGTCCTGTCAACCGATATTGAGAAAGAGTTCGACAGCGTTGAGTGGCCATACCTGCTTCGCGTGCTGGAGACCTTCGGCCTGGGCGAGCGGTTTGTGAAGTGGACCGCCCTGCTTTATGCTGCGGCCACAGCCCGAGTCAAGACCGGGGCTACTGTCTCTGCCTCATACAGGGTAGGGCGAGGGACCCGGCAGGGATGTTCCCTGTCCCCCCTCCTGTTTGCTCGCTATAGAGCCCCTGGCTGCTCACGCCCGCCTGGGCCACGCGTACGAGGGCCTTCAGCTGAGAGGCGACGCCCACTACATATCCCTTTATGCCGACGATTGCCTACTGTTCTTGGCTGACTCGGACGTTGCCTTGCGCGGGGCTAGACGCCTGCTGTTGGATTTTGGCCGCTTATCGGGACTGAGGGTCAACTGGGGGAAGTCCTGCCTCTTCCCATTGGTGTCGGGAACGGAGGACTCCCAGCCGGAGGGTGAACTGAGATGGGAATATCATTGTCTCCCTTATCTAGGCACGCACATATACCGGTCACCGTTGGACCTCCTGGAGGGTAACATTGAGAGAGCGATCCGGAGCCTACGTGGCTGCATGGGGTTCTGGCGGACGCTCCCGCTGTCGGTCGCGGGGCGAATGGCGTTACTAAAAATGGTGGCGTTGCCCCGTCTACTGTATTTGTTTCGCACGCTACCGGTCTGGATCCCGACTTCGGTGTTCACCAGACTACGCTCCTTGCTTACCGAGTTCATTTGGGGAACGGGCAGGAGGCGAGTGGCGCTGGCCACATTGATGCGCCCCAGATCGGACGGGGGCCTAGCTGCCCCGGATTTCGAATGGTACTATTTGGCGGCCCAACTGCAGTGGCTTACCCAAGTGGTGGCTTTAGAATTCAGAGGCCAGGAAGGGACTGCAGGCGGAATCCTTCCGAGACACATCATATCCTTTATAATTCTGGCCCAGAAATTGGACCTTTCCCAACTCACTGGGGAGGAGCGAACGATTCGAAACTGCTGGCTGCGATGCCATAGGCGATCCGGCGTCACTCGCCCATATGCCCCCGAGATCCCACTACGGATGTGCACCGCCTTCCCACATGGAGGGGATTGGTCTGCGCTGGCGACTTGGGAGGAACTTGGCCTGCAAATGATTGGTGATTTGTACAAGGAGGGATCGCTGCTTTCGTTTCAGGAGCTGCGCGACGCTTCCGGCCTCCCGAGGGGGGACTACCTGTTGCACGCCTCGTTGGTGGCTAGTATCCGGAACCATTGGAAGAAGGACCTTTCTGAACCACCGACATCTGAGAGCTGTCAATATGTGGTCATGGCGGCTGGTACTTACAAGGCCGTCACCTGTCTCTATCGGAGGCTGTCGACAGAAACGCTGCAGCCCCTGGACGGGCTGAAAACCAAATGGGAGGGGGATATCGGGCGGCCGATCCCTGACTCCACTTGGCCGCAGCTTTTGCGGCGAGCATGGAAAGGCACTAGGAATGCCAGGTTCCAGCTGGTCCAATTCTTCTCCCTCCACCGAGCTTACTTGACGCCAGCTAAGATCTCGCAGTATTTTGAGGGTGCATCTTCACTCTGCCCTAGGTGTGGGGTGGAAGGCGCGGATTTTGCCCACATGTTTTGGTCTTGTGTGAAGCTCACTGATTATTGGGAGGCGGTGGTGGCCTGCCTGAATGCTGTTACGGATCGGCAAATTGAAGCGGATATGGGCGTTTGTTTATTATTGTGGTTCCCTCACACCCCCCGCACTCACATCACCAGCAAATTTTATGACTTGGGCCTGATACTGGCCAAACGGGAAATCACCATGCATTGGAAATCCGACCGGGGCCCCAGCTATTCGCGTTGGAGGTCCACCCTGGAGCGGTGGGCGAAGGCAGAGAGCGCGTTGCCAGGCGACTAGATAATGACAGGGCGTTTGAGACGGCCAGGGCGTGGGAGGCCCTAGTGACCGCGCTGCAAATGCCTGAGAGTGACCAAAGCGAGGATAGCGGAACAGCAACTCCGTAGGGTAGCTTGGCTGTGAGGTTCCCCATTCCCGGTGCGGTGCACCACTGTCACGAGTAGCGACGGAGATCCCGAGAGTTCAGGTCCCTCACTGGTATGCATTACCTACCTCCTCCCCTCGACTGGTTCGAGGAGGTGACGGATTGTTGCTTATTGGCTGATGAGAGAGAAGACAACGGCGCACTGACTAGGGGGGTGGGATGCAGGGAGGGATTAGTTGCGGGATTGTTATCATAAAAGGCATATGATCAGAAGAGGACTGTTATCCTATATTCTCAGATAATCTTACAAAATTATTCGTTATACCGCAATGTTCTAATCTGAAATGCCAATAAAAATTGTTTTTACAAAAAAAAAATGAGGGTGCCGTGGTGAACACCGAGACATCCTGTCTGCATTAGTGCTCTGACTGCGGAGAGAAACCCGGGTGAGGTGACTACCGGAGACATCGGGGGCGCACGTCATTGGTGAAGCGCTGCACGGACTTGGCTTTTGGACGGTGAGAGCGCTGCTGATCTCCGGCGGACAAAGCTCGCGAAGCTGGCTGGTCCGTTGCGGTGTGGTTTTACCTCCGTAGCAGTGGGCCAGTGCGTGTGAAACAGACCCGCTGGTAGTGCGGCTGAAGGTCGCGCCACTGCCTGGAAGGGGGCGGCCGAGAGAACAGAGGGTTCACGGTGTCGGCGGGAGGCTGTGCGGAGGCCTGCCAGTCAGTGGAGACTTTTGGGCGGTAAGAGCGCTGCTGGGCTCCGGTTGACAAAGCGAGCGGCGGACGGCTGGTCTGTTGCGGCCCTGTAGTCGTGAGTCGCGGTGCCGGTGAAGAAGACAAGCCCGCTGGGATTGAGACTGCTGACAGCGGCGCTGCCTGGCAGGGGGAGGCCGAAATAACGGGGGCCTAACTGTGTTGGCAAGAGGCTGAGTGGAGGCCCAACAGTTGGTGGTGGCGAGGCCTGGTTGCCGCTGCGGTGAGTCCCGGTGAGGCGAGGCGGCTGGGTGCCCTGCTGGCGTTGTGGGCACTGGGGCGGCGCTGTGGATATCTGGTGCTTGGCTCAGAGGCACTGACTGGGCTATTGGGAGTGCGCTGGTGAGCCGAGCAGTTCTGCACACAGAGGGTGGGCTGAGGCCTGGACATTGGGACTGCGGGCAGAGGCCTGGACGTCAGGAGTGCGTGAAGAGTCCTGGTCATTGGAAGCAGACTGCGCGGTTGAACGCCAGGGGGGGCTCCTGTGTTCGCCCTCTGGAATCGATTAAAGGAGACAAAGTGGGCTGTGTGGCGGTGCTGCTGTGAGCCCCTACTTCTGCTGGGGATCCCAGTCTCGAGCTAGTAATCCTGGCGGCGCCTACCGAGTTGGAGAAACGGTGGGGCCAGTGCTGATTTTTCATGTTCTCCTTTGGACGCTACTGCAGTGACTGATAGGGCCTTTCAATTTTGTGGTTAGATTGAACGAATAGTTTCTTACCTGTCGGTGTAGTTTTGCAGCTTGAAGATCTTTCTGGATTCACTATGCTGTGCATTATTCCGCGGTCTTGTGGTTGGGTCCGGAATCCTGGTCTTTTCTTTGTTTTTTGGGCTATTTTTCTCGTAGCCCAGGTGGGCGTCGACGTCCCACCTTTTGGTGTATTTCGGGTGATGTCGGCACGCTTCCTGCGGAAGCACCCACTCTTGGGCGCCATCTTCGGATTCTTTTTTCTCGTGTTAGTTCTGTTACCGAAGTTATGGCAATGTTCAACTAAGTTTTTCACCGCTTTAACCTCTAAGGTTTCTTTTCCAAGCAATGTCTCTCATTCAACCACCTTTTCTCTCCAGCCTCCTCTTTCTGGCGGAGGTGGGTGGGTTCACTAGTGAATCCAGAAAGATCTTCAAGCTGCAAAACTACACCGACAGGTAAGAAACTATTAGTTTTGCAGCGTGAATCTTTCTGGATTCACTATGCTGTGCATAGACTTTGTAGCGGTTTCTCATGTTTGTGGCGGCTGGGTGGAAGATGAGCGCTGGTTATTGAATATGTGTTGAAGCACCTTTTGTCCGACTTGTGCTTCCTTGTTCATCTGTATATCCACGCAGTAGTGCTTCGTGAACGTGTGCACTGAAGCCCATGTTGCCGCCTGGCATATATGTCCTGAATGGGTGTGTTAGCTAGGAAAGCTATTGTAGCTCCCTTTTTCCTGGTAGAGTGGGCACGTGTCCCCTCTACTAGTTCCTGTCCTGCCCGCTTGCGGCAGAACTGTATCGTTTGGGCGATCCATCGCGCAATTGTTCCTTTAGTTACTGGTTTCCCCATGAAACTGTTAGCGAAGGACACGAAGAACTGCTTTGTTTTCCTGTGTTCCTTTGTTCTCTCAATGTAGTGCATGACTGCCCTTCTGGCGTCCAGTGTGTGCAGTGCCCTTTCTGCGCTTGTGGCTGGTTTCTGGAAGAAACTTGGTATTTGTATTGTCTGGTTGATGTGGAACCTTGACACCACCTTTGGCATGAAGTGTGGGTCCGTTCTCATCACCACCCTATCGTTGTGTATCTGGATGTAGGGTTCTTGTCGCGTTAGCGCCTGTAGCTCGCTCACTCTGCGCAGTGAGGGGATTGCTACCAAGAAAGCTGTTTTCATGGTCCGCATTTCTAGGTAGGCCTTGTGAATTGGCTTGAAAGGCTCCTTCATGAGTTTCGTTAGGACTAGGTTAAGGTTCCATGCAGGAGGTGGCACCCTCTTTGGTGGTGCGATCCTATTTGCTCCCTCAAGGAATCTCTTAACCTGTGATGTGAAGAAACTCTTGCATGTTTCTCCTCTTGTGTAAGCGACTATCGCTGCCAAGTGAACTCTCAATGAGGATGAGCTTAGGTTTTTGTCGAGCAGGTGCGTGAGGTACTTTAGCACCGTTGAGTCCTTCTTCATCTTATTGTGTAGCTCTTTCCTCCTGCACCACAGTGTAAATCTCCATTTCGAAACGTAGCACTTTAGTGTGCTGGGCCTTCGTGCCTCCCGAAGTACCCTCAGGGTGCTTTCTGGCAGTTTCAGACGCGCAAACTCTATGTCCTCAGGAGCCATGCTACTAGGCTCAGGCTCTCTGGCTCTGGGTGCAGCACCTCTGCGTTTTGGATGGAGAGTAGGTCTTTTCTTCCCCCAAATCTGTGGGGTGCACTCTGTGCCATCTCCATGATCTGTGAGTACCATGTCTGCCTGGCCCACTGCGGTGCGACCAGTATCAGGGTCATGTTGCTCATTCTGCACTTGCTGAGTACTTTGTGCATCAGCGGTATCGGGGGAAAAGCGTAAGCAAATGTCCTGGACCAGTCTATCCATAGGACATTCCCCAGGGACCCCTCCCCGGGCTGCCTGGATGCGAAGTTTTGGCATTTTGCATTTTGTCGTGTTGCAAATAGGTCCACCGACGGTGTCCCCGACCTGTCGAACAGCCTCCTTGTTTCTTGTGCATTGAGCTCCCACTCGTGGGATGGCGATGTCTGTCTGCTGAGCCAATCTGCTTCTACGTTGTCCTTCCCTGGCAGATGTATGGCTAGCAGGTCTATGTTGAGAGGGATGGCCCATGTCCATACCTCCTGCGCCAGCTTCGAAAGCGTGGCCGATTGTGTTCCACCCTGCTTGTTGATGTAGAACATCGCTGTCGTGTTGTCTGTCTGGATCAACACTCTCTGGTTGTACAGTTTTGTCTGGATGGCTTTTATAGCGAGGAAAACTGTCTTCAACTTCAGGTAATTGGTGTGTTTGACCGCATCTGCTGGTGTCCACAGACCCCTCACTCTGAGTTTCTTCATGTGAGCTCCCCATCCTTTCTGGGATGCATCTATGGTGATGGTCACCGTTGGCGTTGGCGGCGTTAGAGGCTTTCCCCTTGTCAAGTTCTCCATGTTCCACCATGCCATCTCTTTCTGCACACTGTGTGTGTTACAACCACTAGATCCTCCCAACAACCTGTAGCTTGTGACCATTGTTCTTGTAACCACTCCTGTAAGGGTCTCATGTGCAGCCGCATATTTGGCACTAGGTGTATGCATGATGCCATCATGCCCATGATCTTGCTCGCTGTTCTCACTGTCTGAGCTTGCCCCCTCTGGTAGAGCTTTGTCTCCTTCACCAGTGCTACTGACCTCTTCTCGCTTGGGAACACCTTGTTCTGTACGGTGTCGATCTGAGCTCCCAGGAAGATCTTTGTTTGTTCTGGTTCCATTGAGGATTTCCCCCAGTGTATGGAGAATCCCAGGTCCATCAGCGTTCTTGTCACTCTCTGTGCATGCTCCTTGCACATCTGGTATGACCTTGCTTTTATTAGCCAGTTGTCCGGGTAAGGGTATACGTGTATTCCCTCCCTTAGGTGTGCTGCAACTGTTGCTAGGCACTTTGTGAAGACCCTTGGCGCCAACTTTAGACCGAACGCCAGGGTTGTGAATTGATAGTGGTTTTCTCCAATGGTGAATCTGAGCAGATGTTTGTGACTTCTGTTCATTGGTATGTGTAGGTAGGCATCCTTTAGGTCTATGGTGACCATGAAGTCCCCTCCTTGCAATTGAGGAAGCACCTCTTGTAGGGAGGTCATTTTGAATTTTTGCGTTCTTATGAATTTGTTTAAGAACCTTAGGTCCAGGATGGGTCTCATTGTTTTGTCTACCTTTGGCACCAGGAAGTATGTTGAATACACTCCCCTGTTCCTTTCTCTGTAAGGTACTGATTCTATGGCTTGTTTTTGCAGGAGATCTCTTGCTTCCTTTTGAAGTAGCTGCAGCTCTTTCCTTGCTAGCTGCCTTCTTTTTGGCTTTCTGCTTGTTGGTGTCTTTTCCAGTTCTATGCAGTATCCGAACTGCATGATGTTTAGAACCCATTTGTCCGAAGTTATTGCCTTCCACTCCTGGAAGTAATGTTTTAGTCTTCCTCCCACTGGTCTCACATGTTCGCAGGTGTTCAGTGCGCTTGACCCTTGCGTGTGGTCCTTGTGCCTCACCCTGGGAATTCTTATTTGGGTGGGCATATCTTGCTTGACCAAGTCACTTGGCGGGGGGTTGCTGTCCTCCCCTCCTATTCTGGCCACGTCCATTGCCTCTCCCGCGAAAGGACTGGCCCCTCTGCTGGTATTGCCAGGACTGCTTCTGCTGTCCTTGCTGTGCTTGGTTCTCCGCCTGGTGGGATTGTTGGAATGCCTGGTGCGATGTTCCTGGTTGGTTACCACCCCTGCCGTTGGGCCTTCGCGATGGGGTGCCCCTTTTGGACCCTCTGAACTGCAATGCCCCCAGGGACCTTGCTGTCATTATCTTTCTTTAGTTGACTGAGCTTTTCGTCTACTGAGGCCCCAAACAAGGTATGTCAGTTGAACGAGGTGTTCAGGATGCTGTGTTGTACTTCTGGCTTGAAGCCTGACACCCTGAGCCAGGCTTGTCTCCTTTCTGTGATGCCCATCATCATGAGCCTACTGGAGGTGTCCGCTGCGTCCAGAGCTGTCTTGATGCAAGAGTTTGCCACATTCTTCCCCTCTTCGACTAGGTTTTCAGCTCTGTCCCTGAATTCCTGAGGCATATTCTTTATCAACTGGCCCAGTTCCTCCAGGATCTGGTACTGATGCCTGTTTAGTAGTGCGTTGGAATTGGCCATTTGCCAGTGCATCGCGGCATTCATTTCAATTTTTCTCCCTACCAAGTCCATCCTCTTGCTCTCCTTGTCTGGAGGTGGCCCTGAGGTAGTAGGCACATTAGCCCTTTTCCTTGCTGTGGCAGCAATGATTGAGTCAGCGGAGACCATGCCCTGGATATATGGTGGGTCCTTGGATGAATGTTTATACTTCTTTTCAGTCCTTGGGGTGACTGCCTTGCATGTTGCAGGTTGCTTGAAGGCTTCTTTCCCTTGTGCCATGACACTTTCCAGCATTGGCAGGTACTGGCTCCTGGTCTGTCTGGGGAGCAATGTCTCGAGAAGGAAGTCCGCCTTCTGCTGCTCTTCGTGGCGTTTCACCTTGAAGACAGCTGCTGCATTCCTGATGACTGTTGTACACCCCAATGTCATCTGGCGGCGAAGGCCTCGAAGGATACGTGTCGACGCTTTCTTCAGGACTCTCTGTGTCGACTTCTTGCCAGTCTATCTCCCGAGTCTCCGAGGTCGCCGAACCGAGGAGAGTCCTGCGGTAGTCGTCCTCCTCATAGTAGTCGAAGGCGGCCTCGTCTTCGTCCGGTTCGTCGAATGCTTCGACGTTCTCCGACTGTTCCTCGACTTCATCCTCTTGCTCCTCGACCACCTCGGGCACCTGTGGCTTGGGCTTCGTCGGAATTATGAAGTCTTTCATCCTGGCGTCGAAATCCTTCTTTCGTTGCAGGATGTTTCCCATCTCGGCTTCGAGAGGCCTCTTCTTCTACATTTCGGCAGCCAGATCTGCGTCCAATGGTTCGGTCGGTCTCGTCGGCGGAAAATTCGGCGCCGAACCTATTTTCGGCGTCGAAGGTTTTGGCGCGGAGCTGATTTTTGGCGTCGAAGTCTTTTCCGGGTCCTTCTCCCTCGGCGTTGGACGCTCCTTTTCGGAGACGATTTTCGGCGGCTTTTGCTGTTCTTTAGCTCTCGACGCCGGGGACTCCTCAGAGGATCCGTTGGGCCTGGGTTTAGGTGCGGGCGCCGAAGTTTTCGGCACCGGCGCTTTCGGGGGTTTTCCCTCGATCTTTCGAGACTCAGGGTCTCTCGGGGCTTTAGGGGCCGTAGAGTCTCCTACCTTCTTTGTAGTCTTCGTAATATCGCTCTCTACGACCGTGTAGCCGTCGTCTTCGGCGGCGTTGTTGTCTTCGTCTGAAGATAGTCCCAGGTCTCGAAGGGATGGAGGCTGGCCCTTGCCCTGCATTGTGGCGTTGGCTACTCTCTGTCTCGCTCGAACTCGAAGAGTCTTCGGCGTAAAGGCGGAGCAGGCGTTGCAGTCACTGCTCTTGTGGTCTACCGGTAGGCAAAGGTTGCAAACTGGGTGCTGGTCCTTCTGCGCGTACTTGTGGTGGCAATTTGCGCAGAACTTGAAAGGAGTCTTCTACATCTTATGCGTTCAGGGGGCCCGAATTCGAAGTTCTTGAACTTCCTTTCCTCCATCGTCGTTCTTCTCGATGATGTAGTCTCATGAAGTCTTCTCCAATGTTTTTCGTCCCAAAACTGCGTGTTTTTCTTCTTCTTTCTCCAAAAATGTCTGGAGCACTCTCGGGAACGATCCAGACCCAACCGCGGAAAAAAGAATCTGAAGATGGTGCCCAAGAGTGGGTGCTTCCGCAGGAAGCGTGCCGACGTCACCGGAAATACTCCAAAAGGTGAGACGTCGACGCCCACCTGGGCTACGAAAAAAAAAAAAAAAAGGACTACGATTCCGGACCCAACCACAAGACCGCGGAATAATGCACAGCATAGTGAATCCAGAAAGATTCACACTGCAAAACTGGGGTGCCACTTTGCTGCTGGAAGAGGCTGTTGGTGCGAGGCCTGTTGGGGACCGGGCCGCCTGGGGTGCCATCTGCTGGAGGACGCAACTGCGGCATTGCTGTGTCACTACGAAGTGCCCTGCTCGCTTCCCCTCTATATCCGGGCCTTGTGGGTCTTCAGTGTCATTCAGGAGCGAGCCTGGAGAGTGTTAAGCTTCCAGTATCACATGAAAATTACCACTGGACTGTTTCTGGTGTGCTGCGGACGGGTTGAGGGTTGCGTTGTGCGGTGTGACTGCCTGCACTGACGGCATCCTGCCCTGGCGACGTGCGGCCTGGACGATGCGTGGGACCTCTGCATACTCCTGTGGATTGTCCAGTGGGTGTAGTCCACAATCAACGGATTGACTGTACGTGAGGCAAGATGGGGAAACCGGACAAACACCTGCAATCCACGCTATCCTTTGAATCAAAACGTTTGAAGAAAATACAAAAGCATGCGACATCTGACACAGAGTCGGAGATGGAGTCTGGAAGTAGCTCTAAGCTGGACCAAACATTTGCAATGCAATAGGTCTCGCATTAGGAAAGTGTGAGCTATTGGTATTGTAAATTACAATTTTTTTTTATATGTGTTGGCTTTGAAAATATATAAATTAATAGCATTGATATTCACAAAGCCAATAGCTTACACTTTCCTAATGCGAGTCCTATTGGCTATGGCAATGCTTGTTGGTAGCAAGCAAGGACAGTGCTGTTGTGGTGCTGAGTGATGTGGTTTGGCTGAGTGATGTGGTGAGGTGTCCCAGAGTGATGTGGTGAGGTGTGCGAGGGTGAGGTGTGCGAGGGGGGCGAGGGTGAGGTGTGCGAGGGGGGCGAGGGTGAGGTGTGCGAGGGGGGCGAGCGTGAGGGGGGCGAGCGTGAGGGGGGCGAGCGTGAGGGGGGCGAGCGTGAGGGGGGCGAGCGTGAGGGGGGCGAGCGTGAGGGGGGCGAGCGTGAGGGGGGCGAGCGTGAGGGGGGCGTGTGCGAGGTGTGCGAGGTGTGCGAGGGTGAGGTGTGCGAGCGTGAGGTGTGCGAGGTGTGCGAGCGTGAGGTGTGCGAGGTGTGCGAGGTGTGCGAGGTGTGCGAGCGTGAGGTGTGCGAGGTGTGCGAGCGTGAGGTGTGCGAGGTGTGCGAGGTGTGCGAGGTGTGCGAGCGTGAGGTGTGCGAGCGTGAGGTGTGCGAGGTGTGCGAGGTGTGCGAGCGTGAGGTGTGCGAGCGTGAGGTGTGCGAGGTGTGCGAGGTGTGCGAGCGTGAGGTGTGCGAGCGTGAGGTGTGCGAGCGTGAGGTGTGCGAGCGTGAGGTGTGCGAGCGTGAGGTGTGCGAGCGTGAGGTGTGCGAGCGTGAGGTGTGCGAGCGTGAGGTGTGCGAGGTGTGCGAGGGGTGCGAGCGTGAGGGGTGCGAGCGTGAGGGGTGCGAGCGTGAGGGGTGCGAGCGTGAGGGGTGCGAGGGGTGCGAGGGGTGCGAGGGGTGCGAGCGTGAGGGGTGCGAGGGGTGCGAGGGGTGCGAGGGGTGCGAGCGTGAGGGGTGCGAGGGGTGCGAGGGGTGCGAGGGGTGCGAGCGTGAGGGGTGCGAGGGGTGCGAGCGTGAGGGGTGCGAGGGGTGCGAGCGTGAGGGGTGCGAGGGGTGCGAGCGTGAGGGGTGCGAGGGGTGCGAGCGTGAGGGGTGCGAGGGGTGCGAGCGTGAGGGGTGCGAGCGTGAGGGGTGCGAGCGTGAGGGGTGCGAGCGTGAGGGGTGCGAGCGTGAGGGGTGCGAGCGTGAGGGGTGCGAGCGTGAGGGGTGCGAGGGGTGCGAGCGTGAGGGGTGCGAGGGGTGCGAGGGGTGCGAGCGTGAGGGGTGCGAGGGGTGCGAGGGGTGCGAGCGCGAGGGGTGCGAGGGGCGCGAGGGGTGCGAGCGCGAGGGGTGCGAGGGGCGCGAGCGTGAGGGGCGCGAGCGCGAGGGGTGCGAGCGCGAGGGGTGCGAGCGCGAGGGGTGCGAGCGCGAGGGGTGCGAGCGCGAGGGGTGCGAGCGTGAGGGGTGCGAGCGTGAGGGGTGCGAGCGTGAGGGGTGCGAGCGTGAGGGGTGCGAGCGTGAGGGGTGCGAGCGTGAGGGGTGCGAGCGTGAGGGGTGCGAGCGTGAGGGGTGCGAGCGTGAGGGGTGCGAGCGTGAGGGGTGCGAGCGTGAGGGGTGCGAGCGTGAGGGGTGCGAGCGTGAGGGGTGCGAGCGTGAGGGGTGCGAGCGTGAGGGGTGCGAGCGTGAGGGGTGCGAGCGTGAGGGGTGCGAGCGTGAGGGGTGCGAGCGTGAGGGGTGCGAGCGTGAGGGGTGCGAGCGTGAGGGGTGCGAGCGTGAGGGGTGCGAGCGTGAGGGGTGCGAGCGTGAGGGGTGCGAGCGTGAGGGGTGCGAGGGTGAGGGGTGTGAGGGAGGGTGAGGGAGGGTGAGGGAGGGTGAGGGAGGGTGAGGGAGGGTGGGTGAGGGTGGCGAAGAGCTGGCATCATCTGAACAACACATTGACTTTATTAAGAAATTAATACAAAACACTGATTAATGTAATAGTCCAATTCGTTTTTCTGCATGAAATTCAAAACTATAGGCATTTTGTGCTGTTCTTGTATTTTTTCCAAAGTGGATTCATTAAAAAGCTGCATGGGAAGTGGTGGGCTAACTGTTTGAAGCCTGTTTGACGTGATGCGCTCCAAGCTGTTACTGGATTAAACATCCACCGTACACTACTAGTACAACAACATCTACACTACTAGTACAACACCACCACGTGTTAAGAGTTGTTTGGCACCAGTCCCAGCCCCGCTCCCTGTCTGGATGCTTAATTCCTGGGAAACTGGCTTCACCTCCCAGGCCGCCACATTTCACATGGATCATCCGAACTGAGAATGTGTTCTAAAAATAAGCTTAAAAGAAAACATTGAGAAAACCGATCTCATTCAAACATCATTAAAAGGCATTCCTATTCCCATTCTGATTTCATAGTAAAACAAACTTCACCACTTCAAAATAAAAAGGGAAGATAACCACTGAAGTCCATTTTATGTTTTTTTCAAAACTGTAGACTTAAAATCAGAGTAATGCCTTAGATTTCACTTATGAAAATATGTACTTGAGCTAATGGCAGCAACAAGAACGAACACGTTTTGCTCGGTCTTTTTTTTTTGTTTTACATTCCATTCATCAGCAAGCGCACTGAAGAATCGCATTTCCGCACAGAAAAAGTAAGACAAACTCCATTTGTGAACCCGAGTGAAAGATTGGCAAGTGCTGGAAGTGGCTCATGCATGGGTTTACAACACTGGGAAGAAAGAGCTGAAGGGAGAGAAGATGAAGAAGCAGTTCCAGGGAGAGAAGAGAGAATGGAGCGGGCACGAGACAAAAGCGAAGGAAAGGGAAAAGAGTAAGATGTAAGATGATTAAGTATAGAATAGGACACAAGAAAGATAGGCAAGAGTGAAACGGAGCAAGCACCAGGATTAGAGTAAGGAACGAGAAAAAAAAGGAAACAAAGCAAAAGAGAAATGTGACAAGGAAAAAAAGTGAAACAAGACAATGTTAAAGAGATAGATGAAAAACAGGAGAGAAAATGAGGAGCGACATTAAGAGGAAGGCAAAAGAGAAATAATCAGAACCCGAAACAGTGGATAGGGAAAACACGCATACCATACTGATGAGAAGATAGACAGCAGAGAGTACGTGCGGGAGGGAATGGTATAACAAGCTCTCGGCATTGCTGTGGCGGGGGGAAGCTGCAGCCTTTAAAGTCTGATGCCGAGGCACAGACAAATGGTGGTGCGCAATGTGCACGCGGGGGGCGGCAGTCTTTGAAGCCTGATGCCGAGGCACAGACAAATGGTTGTGTGTTATGTGGCTGGCGATGGCGCGCAAAGATCACATGAACTGTACGTGATCCGCAGTTTGATAAGAGTTTTTGAACTGCTTACTATAATCTCGCCTATCTATCCCTGCGGGATACAATAGTCGAGACCTAAAAAGTGCTAATGTCAATGCAGCAGAGTCTTCAAACTATAGATGGCAAGATAGATTATTTGAATTTGCGAATGGACAACATGTCAGCTAAGATAGACAAATACGGGGTCCGTCTGACGGAGGCGGAACAGCGTCTCTCCACGGCCGAGGACAGGGTGGAACGTGTCATGAAGTCCTGCTCTGAAATGGACAAGATCTTGGAGGTTATAAGGGCCAAGAATGAGGACTTGGAAACGAGATCGCGCCGTAACAACTTGCGCATCACGGGACTGCCTGAATCCAATACGGGCAAGCTGGAGCTCTATGTGGAGGAGATGCTGAAAACCATGCTGGGGGCGGAGCATTTCTCTAAGGTTCTGGTGGTGAAGAGAGCGCATCGGTCGCTGGCGCCGCGTCCCGTACCTGGGCCCCACCGCGTCCACTTATCGCGAGACTTGAATTATCACGACAGGGATGTGGCCGTCCGGCGTGCCAGAGAACTGGGCACCACCAGTTATCAGGGGGTGGAGGTGGCGCGGTCTCCGGACTTTACTGTAGCTGTCCAGTAGGCCCGGCGAGAGTTTCAACAAGTCAAGAAGAAGTTGTAGGTATGGACATACAGTATGCCATGTTGTATCCTGCCCGGCTTAAGATAATGTATGGGAGCAAGCCTCGGATCTGCATGACCCCGAAGGACACTATGCGGTACGTTAAGCTGTTGGAAAAGCGTGTCGAGACTCGGTAGGCTGGAGATGATGCGGACAATGAGGATTAGCTGGTTGCTACAGGTTGTATGATGTTCCTATATAATACGGATGTGGGACATTTCCCGTTCGTTTATTGTCACTAATGCCCTTCCTTTCACGGGCGACTCAACACAGTAATGGGACAATGGTCATCCTCTGATGTGTTATTTGTGGGACGGGGAGTGATGGCTGCTGGACATTGTGAGATGAACTTGTATCACTAACAATTGGTTGCTGTTGCTTCTCCTAAAGGGTGTTATTGTTTGTACTGATCTGTATACGTGCAATGGGCCTGATATGGAATTGGGTGGGGTCAGCGGCAGTGGAACGTACAGTTTTGCATTGTTGCACGGATTTGTATTGTGCTAGGTTCGCTTTTCTTTGACTTCTACCACTCCGGGCGGGGGCTTTTGAGAACTATTTTATGTTGTCTGATTGTGGAGGGAGGTTTTTGTGCGCTCGAGTATATATCAGATGCTGGCAATGTCTAGTTGTTATTGTTGCTATGATGACCGTGGGAAGTGCGGGGGAGAGAATGCCGGCATGCCCGGACCCCGCTCGGTACCACCTTGGGGTTGGTGGGCGGCTGGTGTCCTCCAGGAGGGAATTACCCAAGTGTTCTTTTTGATATGGGGGTAGATAGTGAGAAGACTAGCTTCTCGCGATGAGTGGGGAGGGGGGGCTTTGCTTCTGTATTTTGTGGTGTTGGGGCTCCTTGGCATGTTTGGGAAGCTTAAGTGGGTGGGGGGTTTGTTGGAGACTATGTCTGGTGATTTCATGTGGTCCAGGGCGCAGAGGCCGTGTGGTTTTATTGTATGTGGCACAGGGGCAGGGGGCACAGCTCTTATTCTGGTTCTAAACCTCCTAGATACTGGTGGAGGGTGGTAAGGTGACATGCATAATGTGGAATGTCAGGGGACTGAACAATCCAAAGAAAACTAGGCAGGTTCTTGCTTTTCTGGATCGGCACAATGTGCAAGTTGCGCTATTACAGGAAACGCACTTAAGGAGACAGACTGCAGATAATGTCACTAGATGGACGGGTGTTAAATTTGCATCGTCATATTCCTCATATGCGAGGGGGGTAAATATTGTGTTCGAGCCGTCACATGTAGAGGCGGATACGGATGGACGGTACATAATAGTGCAGGGGAAATTATGTGGAATGATGGTCACTCTTATGAATGTCTATGGCCCTAATGTTGATGACCCTGCCTTTTATGTTTTATGGGATAAAGTTTATAGGCTACGGCCGACCGCCATTATTTGTGGTGGAGATTTTAATGTCCTCTTGAATCCTGATCTAGATAGGCATACTAAATCTGACCCAGTTGTTAAGAAATCTGTACAGGCGGTTCAGACTGGGATACACAACCTGTCCCTTATAGATATTTAGCGGCTGAGATACCCTGCGACTCGAGAGGGTACTTGCCATTCCTATACGCATCAGTCCTGGTCCCGTCTGGACAATTGGCTGACTACTAGTGATGTGCACTCGCGGGTTACGTATTTTGCCCATTTGCCTAGGACACTTTCTGATCATTCCCCTGTGCTGTTCACTATGCTGATACGTAGTTAAACCCCACCGCTGTTTCAGTGGCGATTACAATCCTCAGCTCTGCAGGATCAAGTGTTTCGCGAGGGCATCAGGTAAGCTATTACTCAGTACTTTGAACACAATTTAGGCACGGTGGAAGGCTTGGATACCTTATGGGAGGCGTTCAAAGTAACTATTCGTGGGGTGTGTATTGGTCTCCAGGCTGGCCAAGGGCTCCAAATTAATCGGATCCGATCTATGAAGACCCTTGAGGTGGAGCTCCTTGACCTGGAGAGACAGTATGACAATGGCATGGATGTTGCTACAATAGCGACCATTAGATCAAAGGTCACGGAGTAGAAGGAGTTAGCAGATATGGAAGTTCAACACCAAGCGTGGAGATGGACGGTTAGGTATTATGGGGAAGAAGGGTGGCCTGGTAAGGCACTGGCGAAAAAAATAAAAAATAACTGAACACTGGGCAAAAAACAATACGGTGGACTCAATCTGTGTGGATGGGGTCAGGCGTTGTGACAGTGAGGGTATTCTAGCCTCGTTTGTTGAGTATTATGAGGGTAGGTGCAGGCAAACTGCTGAAGAGCCAGAAATAATAGAATATCTAGATGACGTAGCTTTGGTGTGGTTGTCCAAAGGGCAGCAGGATTTTTTAATGCATCCGTTTACTTTAGATGAGATACGCGATGAGGTCAATGGTTTGCCCAATTGCAAGGTAACGGGCACGGATGGACTCCCTGCGGAGTTTTACAAAGAGTATCTGGATATTCTGGCACCTCATGTTCAGGCTATGTTTGAGGAAGCGTATGAACAGCAGAGGCTGCCGGCCACGCTCCGCGAAGCATTGATTGTGACTCTTCCTAAACCAGGAAGGATCCTGCTAGGTGTGACTCATATCAGCTTTTATCGCTAATGAATACGGATGTAAAAATTCTGGCTAAGGTGCTTGCCACTAGATTGCAATTGTTACTGCCCGTGATGGTTCTACCGGACCAATCAGGCTTTGTCCCGACCCGCTCCACGGCGCACAACTTATGAATGCTATTTGCAGTGATGCACCTCCTCAAGCCTGAGCTAGCGGCCGTTCTACTGGACGCTGCAAAAGCATTTGATTCTATATCTTGGCGGTACATGCTGGCAGTGTTGCATCGGATGGGTGTGCCCTGTAAATTCACTAATTGGATTAAGCTGCTGTACACAGCACCGGTGGCTCGTGTGAATGGTAGAACCTCAGACACATTTCCGATTGGACGAGGGACAAGGCAGGGCTGTCCCTTATCACCGCTTCTTTTTGCCCTTATTTTGGAGCCCTTGGCCTGCCTTTTGCGGCAGCGGCATGCACAAGCAGCGCTTCAGTTTCAGCAGAGGACATTGGCGGTGTCAATGTACGCCGAAGATATGGTCCTATATGTCCGTGAGTCTGAGGTGCATCTAGAGAAAATGATACGGCAATATATTAGATTTGAATGGTACTCAGGGTTGGGGATTAATTGGGATAAGTCAGTGGTATTTCCTTTAACAGAGTGTACGAAAAGAGTGCAGCTTGAATACCCTGGGATATGGAGTGATGAGCCTGTCAAATACCTGGGTGTTTGGGTGCACAAAGATCCGCAGATTGTTGTGCGTGAAAATTATGGGACTGCGATAGTGCATCTTGAAGACAAAGTTGCTAAATGGATACGGCTTCCGTTGACATTTGCAGACAGGGTGGCGTTGATAAAAATGGTGGTCCTCCCGAAATTTCTATATTTATTTGTCAATATACTCGTTATCTTGAGACAGCATTTTTTTAATGTACTGCGGGGGATTTTAATCACCTTGGTATGGGGAGGGAGAAAGCCGCGTGGGAGGTTCTGACACTGCCTTATGAAAACGGTGGGTTTTGTGTGCCAGACATGCAATTGTATTTGTGTGCGCAAGCGCAATATGCATCATATTGGCAGACTGCGCCGCCCTTCACGCAGCACGTAGCGGTGGAAGCAGGGGCTGTACACCCGGTGCCATTGAAAGCTATGGTGGTTAATGATACCACGGTCTTCGAGAACGATGAAATAGATACAGTACACTGCACGCGGCACGCATAGAAGACACTTGGGAAACAGGCTGGGAGGTTACCTCTGTATGCACCAGCCATGCCGCTGCTTCATCATGGGCAGATCTCAGTGACCTGTGAAACGGGAGCGTTGAAAGTTTTGCAGTCTGTGGATAAGTGCACTATGGGGGATATTTATTCGGGTGGTGAATTTATTGGAATGCAGGCTTTTCTGGGAGATGGGGAAGGCTCCGTTATGGCTACATTTGTCTATAGTAGGTTGAGGGCTGCGCTTAAAGCTTTATACCCTGGCTACCCTGCGGAGCCTCCTATTCTTACGGCGTTGCAATATCTTTATGCTGCACAATATAGGGCAAAAATGTTCACCCGATTATATAATGCATCGCAGGCTGACGTAGTGGAGGAGAGTGTGGGCCCACTAGTGAAGTGAAACACTATTTTGCCACAGGCACTGACAGAGGATGAGTAGGGCACATGTTGTAAATTGACAGGTCAGTTCACTGCTAATGGGAATTTGCGCCTGGTTCACTAAAAGTATGTGCATCAAGTATATTATACGCCTGCACAGCTGTTTAAATATGGGCTCGAGGATTCAGATCATTGTAGGCGCTGCGGGCGGAGACGGCTGATTTTCAGCATTTGGCATGGAGCTGTGGCAGGGTATCGGAGTTCTGGGTGAAAGTCACTGAAGGATTGACAACAATGGTTGGGGAACCTGTGCTTTGTACCATGGCTATCTGCTTGTTAGGCAATGTACTACATCTTAAAGCGTGTAATCGCAGGCTTGTGGCCCTGGCGCTGTTGTTGGCCAAGCGTAGGGTGTCGTTGCACTGGAACGGGAGGGCTGCTCCTAGGCTTCCGCAATGGTTGAAGGATGTTGCCTTTTGCCGGGATCAACTTCTGTGCTATTGGGAGGAGTTGCCAAGAGCATCTAGACCTAAGGACATCTGGGGTCCATTCACTGCCTATATTACAGCTCAAACACCTGACTGTTAGAATTTTATATGTTTATGGGAAGGTTCATGATTCATCTGCAAAATCTCTGATATGCTATGTTCATGTGTGTTGGAGATTGTGCCTCTTTGTGGGAAAGCTGTGTGCCACTGTACTTTGCACTCTGCCATGTATTGTTGCTGACTTTATCAAATGACATTGTGTTCATGTATTTCTTCTAGAAAACTGAATAAATAGAATCAAAAAAGAAAAAAACTTAAGAGGGCTTAGAGCCCGCCCATTCCTTACCATTGGTTGGCTTTATCACATATTTCCTTGTTTCGCATTAAGCAGCGTGTCCAATTTAACTTCCTTTTCGCGAACCTTCTTGGCTTTGATGGAGCATGGACCAAGTACTGATTAATTTCGTTATAGGCGTCTCCGCTGTTTGCACTCAGATTGAGGTACTTTTTTTTACCTCCCACTCCGTTGCTTGTTGCCCCCGCCCCTCCAGCCCACTTACTTGTTGCCCCATCGCTTTATATAGATAGCGTATACTAGGCCAATGGCATTGGAGTGCTTAAGTGATCAGTTACATTACACAAGGTTTCATTAAATTATTAATTACAGGGCAATTAATATGCCCAGGATCAAAGAATGCTGAGCGGACGCCAGCAATCAAACCTCCTGGTCCTGTTCCAAAGCCAGAAAGAAGCCCTGGCTTTAACGCCATATCCTTTGCACCACTCTATTTTCTCTCAAGTTGCTCTGCCTCTGAGGAAATCTTGCCATAGTTGGGAGTTTTCATCTGGATCTCTGACTTTTGCTCTTCATAGCCTCTGGTATTTTCCTGCACTGCTACAAAGAAGTGGTTGCAGAGGTGCAGTAGAAGAAATCTTCACAGGTGCCAGGTATATGGCTAACCTACGGCTCTTCCCTCAATGGAATCTCTCAACCCTTACTGCTACTCTGACCTCATGCCAGGTCTAGGGTTGGCACTCACTTCTCCAGCAACGAGCATGAAAAGAGAACAGTGCCAGCTAGAAGGACACACTTAGGGGAGAACGAAGGCACTTCGCAATGATTCTTTACAAGACCCATGAGAAGGCCCCTGGGGGTAGGCGCAATCTCCTAGTTTCATTTTTATGGGGGCGTATTTGGAGCTCCCTCCCTAAAGTCAATCCTGCTACCGGGGACCCCATCGCCCAGGGGGAGACGTAACCTAGACAGGCACCACACTGCAGATTCACACTGTTTTCTGGGGGCCTCCAATTCCACAGGACTGAGAAGACAAAAATTGTGCTCTCCTCCCGACCGCCCCCACATTGCTATGTCTGAAGGAGGGGGGAAGGCACACAGGGCTCAGCATTCTTCCCGCCAACATGGACCACAGGCAGAAGAAAGAAAAGAATGCTGGCTACTGCAAGGAAAAAGAAAAAAAAGGGACTGTATGTGAGTTCCCTGGATGTATGTGATAAATCAAATTGTGGCAAAAGTACAGTAAAATGCCTGCAGCAAAGCCGCTACCTACATATTCACAAGGTCATGATCAGCTGAGCAATGGAGCACCCAACCAGTCCCAGAGTTGGATCTCTGTTGCATATTTTTCTGCTGTGGTGTCCCAAGAAGAGGCAGGAGCACTACCATCATTTTAAAGCATGTTTTGTGGGCTGCCGAAGTAGGGCAGCAGCCCCACACAAACGTTTGATTAACATTTTTTTAAAATTAGTCTTGGCGGCATTGTAATTATGACCCCAGGAGGGTCTCGCCGCTATTTTAAAACACTCCTGCGGCAGGAACTTTTGCTCTGGTGTGCAGGAACCCTGCTGGTTGATCCTTTGGCTACAGTAGCAGCATGATTAAAGTAAAGACACTCTGGGACATGTTATTTCATTTAAGGCTTTTGGTTAACAATGGAAGATTTTACAGCACAATGTGTGCTACTGAGTGTTGGTCCTACCCCAACTGACTTCAATGGTGGGCTTAACATGAGATGAGTAATGGTACTGCCCCCATTGACTTTAATGCTGTTGTATTGGCAAATTATAACAAGTGGTGACTTATACTGATGTGGTGGCATGCTGACAAAGCCAGGATACCTGCCTTATAGATAATGAATGAAGGTGGTGTGTGTGTGTATGTGTGTGTGTGTGTGTGTGTGTGTGAGTGTGTGTGTTGGGGAGTGGGGGAGGGGTGTGTGTGTGTGTTGGGTAGTGGGGGAGGGGTGTGTGTGTGTGTGTGTTGGGTAGTGGGGGAGGGGTGTGTGTGTTGGGGAGTGGAGGAGGGGTGTGTGTGTGTTGAGGAGGGGTGTGTGTGTTGGGGAGTGGGGGAGGTGTGTGTGTGGGGGAGGTGTGTTTTGGGGAGTGGGGGAGGTGTGTTTTGGGGAGTGGGGGAGGTGTGTTTTGGGGAGTGGGGCAGGAGTGTGTGTGTGTTGGGGAGGCGTGTGTGTGTTGGGGAGGTGTGTGTGTGTTGGGGAGGTGTGTGTGTGTGTTGGGGAGGTGTGTGTGTGTTGGGGAGTGTGTGCGTGTTGGGGAGTGGGGGAGTGTACCAACATCACCCAACCTTCCCGAGTAGGCCTTGGACTGTGCTGCTTCGCTACCCAGAGAGCCAAGTGCTACAATGAGGTACTTGGTTGACAGTAAAATGGTAACTGAAGACTTACTACTTGTGAATGACTCGCATCCCTTGCATGTACTAACCCACTTTCTTACAGAAAGTCACAGACTTCATATTGGGCAAGAAATTAACCAGTATATCCAGAAAGATTTGCTGTATTCCTTTGGGAGGGGGGTGGGATTGTTTTTTAGGCCTGAAATATTTATTAAAGGGCTTTATAACTCCCTGTATTGAGTAAAGATATTGGGGACACGAATGGTTGAATGTGGACTTGGTTTTAGGACTGTGCAACAGCTTCCTTTTATGAGGGACCCTGGTTTGAGCCTTAGAAAAAGTATTTGAGGGAAGTTGCAATAAAACTCCACTGTGAGGGTGCTTTGGCGGGTGGTGTTGGGGATGGTAAGAAAGGATGGACTATCAACATAGTCATGCCCACTGGGTTTGGGAAGGGAAGCTCCCTTTTGCTTCAATACAATAGTGACTTTGCCCTACAGAAGCAGTAAAATAAAAGTGGATAGAAGGCGAGCCAATTTGAAGGGTTGCTCCGGTAACAAGTGTGTCATTTCTTAGATAATATCATTCTCAAGCAAATTTACATCTCAGGGATGAGAATTTGAGCTTTTATGGTATGAAAGGGGAGCCCTTTGAAGTCACAGAGGGAACAAGCATTGGCATAGCCAATAGGTCTCGCTTGTGGGACCTTATAAGTATTTCGTTTTGCAGCACAATATCCTTGGTGCAACAACATCAGCTGTTGCACGGCTAAACCTTGTACCTTATAAGTGTTTAGGCATGCAACAGATGATGTTGTTACAGCCGGTGAAAGAACAAGGCTGTTAATGAGGGGAAAGAAGAAGCGGTTCGAGTCAATGAGGGAGGTGCTGCACGACCGGGGGGGGGGGGGGTTAATTTTTTCCTGAAAGGAAGGAGGTTGTGTTCCTTCCGATGGCTCTCAGGCAGGTTGTTCCAGATGGAGGGGATAACTGATGAGAAGGGCAGTGTGTGAGGGGGCAGTGTGAGAGGGGTCAGTGTGGAGGGGTCAGTGTGGAGGGGTCAGTGTGGAGGGGTCAGTGTGGAGGGGTCAGTGTGGAGGGGTCAGTGTGGAGGGGTCAGTGTGGAGGGGTCAGTGTGGAGGGGTCAGTGTGGAGGGGTCAGTGTGGAGGGGTCAGTGTGGAGGGGTCAGTGTGGAGGGGTCAGTGTGGAGGGGTCAGTGTGGAGGGGTCAGTGTGGAGGGGTCAGTGTGGAGGGGTCAGTGTGGAGGGGTCAGTGTGGAGGGGTCAGCGTGGAGGGGTCAGCGTGGAGGGGTCAGCGTGGAGGGGTCAGCGTGGAGGGGTCAGCGTGGAGGGGTCAGCGTGGAGGGGTCAGTGTGGAGGGGTCAGTGTGGAGGGGTCAGTGTGAGGGGGCAGTGTGTGAGGGGGCAGTGTGTGAGGGGGCAGTGTGTGAGGGGGCAGTGTGTGAGGGGCCTGATGCAGGCGACTTGCGTGTGTTGGCGTCAATAATTTACACGTAAGCAAAGTCACAGCCATTTACAACTGGTGTGCCAGGAGCAAACATGTTTTTCGATTTTAAGTGCCACTTTAAAAAGTTAGTAGCTGCCAGTATTCGCAGACTGTTAAATTGTTCAGGGATTTGCATATATTTGAAAATGTCTGTTTTTTAAAACAACTGCATTGTTGATCACACCTCATCTGGGAGCGCTGTCTGGGCCTGTGAGGATGGGTGCACTAGGCACTTCCCGAGCAGCAGAGATTTTAGAAAGGTTTCTTTATGGCATTCCCTCTCGGCCTGCTGCAGGATAAAGAGGCGAGGGTGGCGTGGGGAGTGGAGAGGCCAGCAGAGTGACGCGATTTGTTTCGGTGGAGGGGGAGGGAATTGAAGCGTGAATGGAAAGTGCACAAACAACGCACCACACTGCAAAGAGAATTAGAAGCTTGCAGCAGTATCTAGGTGAAAGCATACGTGTTTGGGTGCGTGAAGTAAAAACATTATATTAAAAGTAAATAAGAGAGGGATGCAGAACACAGAGGCAGGAGAGTATTGAAGTCGAGGGCAGGCAGCAAGACACACAGAGGTGAATCATGGATATTGTCCATATTGTCTCCTTCCTCATCAAGGAAAAAACCAGACTTAACTCAGTTCAACCCACTAAGCACAAAGTGTGGAAAAGAGACTTGAAGAAACTCAACCCAAACTCCCTACCACCCAACAGCTGCAATCGGCTACTTCCCCCTCCCGGCGTTACAGACGTTCAACTTCTGACTGACCACTATCTCAATACTATGTCCACAATAATCGATGAGGTGGCGCCCATGCAACTAAAAAGAGTCTCGTCCAAGAAGACTTCCAACCCATGGTATGACGGAAGCCTCAATGAGGATAGACGGGCGATGCGAATGGCAGAGCGCACCTGGAGGTCAGCCCCCTCTGCAGTGCACCTAAAAAGTCTAAAGAAACAGAGAAACGCCTACTTCAGGAAAATAAAACGCTCAAAAAGAGACTTCTTCAGCCTCCAGCTCGCCCAAGCTAAAAACCGTCCAAGAAAACTGTTTGAGTTAGTCAGAACACAATCCAAAGAGCAACCCCAGAAAATCAGCTCCATGGACGTTACTCCTTCCTGCGAAGACTTCTCTGCCTTCTTTATCCAAAAAACTGAGAGAATAAGAAGCGATCTCCTCAATGACGCTATCCTGTACTCCAACCCCCGTCACACAGCAGTGCCTCAACCTAAGAACAATGCTACTTGGTCATCCTTTGACACTTACTCCGTAGAAGAAATTGGCAGACTGCTCAGCGCCTTGAAACCTTCCAATCACCTCTCTGACCCCCTTCCTGCTAACGCTGTAAAAGACTTTTCCCCCTGGCTTCTCCCACTCTGGTCTAAGATTATCAATAGCTCTCTTCAACAAGGATCCATCCCCAACGCCCTCAAAGTAGGGCAAGTCACACCGCTACTAAAAAAAACAACAGCAGACCCCACTGATCTAAACAATTACCGACCTATTACAAACATTCCCACTCTCGCTAAACTGTTGGAAAAATGCGTACAACTACAATTGACTAAACACATAGATAAGTTTGATCTCCTTAACGCTCATCAGTCAGGCTTCCGAGCAGGGCACAGTACCGAAACTGCCATGACTCACATAGTGGACGATGCCCTCCAAATCCTAGACCAAAACAATACCTGTCTCCTCATCCTTCTGGATCTCTCCTCAGCATTCGATACAGTTAAACATGAGAACTTACTCGAACTGTTAAACACAAGAATGGGCATATCTGGGACTGTTCTAAAGTGGTTCACCTCATTTCTACACAACCGGACACAAAGAATCAAAAGCAACAACCTCTGTCCTCTCCGGTACCTGTATCGCTAGGCGTCCCTCAAGGATCCTCCCTCTCCCCAACACTGTTCAACCTCGTTATGGAACCTCTCACTACGTTGTTACAGGCCTCTAATGTGCACTTTCACATGTATGCCGACGACACCCAACTTTATCTCAAAATACAATCTCCCAAGGACATCACGCTGCTGAACACCACGATCAGAAACACCCAATCCTGGCTTGCTGAGAATCACCTCAAACTCAATGCTCTGAAGACCGAGTTCCTCCTGATCTCACCTCCCGCTAAAATATCCACGGCTCAAACATGGCTTAAGCAATTAACGGCTCTAAATGTACAGCCCATCGTAGTAGACTCAGCAAAATCTTTAGGCATAACACTTGACACCAATCTCAACATGCAGCTGCACATCAGCAAGGCAACCAAAGGAGCGAACTTCCAATCAATACCCTGAGAAAACTTAAACCTTTCCTTCCTGCCAAAGACTTCCAAACTGCAGTTCAATCTTTAGTCATCCCGCACATAGAATACGGTAGCACCGCCCTCTGCGGGCTCCCCCTAACTACAACGGCACCCCTAAGAGCGTCCCTTAACGCCGCAGCGAGACTCGTCACAGGCTCAAAAAAACACTCGCATATCTCCCCGGACTTTAAATCACTGAACTGGCTACCTTTTGAAGCCAGAATTCAACTGAAAATCGCATGCATGACACACAAGGCTGTGCATCTGAATTCACCCGCCTACCTCACTCAAAAGTTGACAATTTCGGGTGGCTCCCGAACTACTAGAAGCACAAACAATCTTTTGCTGAAACCTCGAAGATTTCGGAAGGAAAAAACGTATAAACGCTCCTTTTCAGGAATGGCACCCAGGATCTGGAACTCACTCCCTCCTGAAACAAGGCTCATCTCCTCCAACACAATCTTTAAGAAAGAAGTTAAAGCGATCCTCATGGCAAAATACACATGACCTATTACTCCGTATCACTCATAAATCTGCTCTGTAAGGCCTGCCCGACCTTGGCCTATTGTACCACCCGTATTATCGAATTATGTAATTGTATACGCTCACTCTTTGTATTTTGTTATAATGTTCGATGCACCTGGTTGATTATGTATATTGTTATATTGTTGACGCACCTGGTTGACTTTGCACACTTTACCCTCTCCACCTCAACGATCTTTACATCCCTTCTACTGTCGCACCTGTGGGACTATACATCCTGCACACACCCACCTCAACTTGGCCCACCTTTAAACTCTAAATACTCTAAACACGCTTAAGCAAGTATATGCTCCTTGGTATCGCACTTTATGCTATTGACGCAATTGTTTGTCTACTCTCAGTGTACCTACACTACCACACCTGTAACCTACCTCATGTCCTTGGACCTACCTATGTAACTAGCACCTTGTACCTAACTACCTCATATATCACTTTGTATATACGCTTTATTACTTTGTATTTTTACTTTGTATTTGTACTTGTAAAGCGCTCTGATATCTGCAAAGATCTTGTTCGCGCTGTATAAAACTCTCAAAATAAAATATCAGAAACGGGGAACCTAATTATAATGTGGAAAGCAAGCTAATCTAAACAGACATTAACGACTTCCTGAAGACTAATATCAAGTTGTGTCCCCATTTGAACTGCAACAGTTTTGGCGATGCTTGGCTAGACATAACATGGTGTCAGAGATAGATTAAAACCCCGAACACGAACTCAAATCTACGTGTAAAGCAGCTTAGGTGAGGAGTAACGGCAGGGAAAGGTTGAAATGTTGTGTCTAAGCTGACTGGGAAGACACACGTTACACCCTGCGGGCAATGTGGACAAAGGAAAAAAACTACTGAAAGACTTGTGCTGCGAAGAAGGAAGGAGATTCAAAATGGCAAGAAGGCTGAGATAAGTGTTTTACGTGACGATGCAGTGAAGTGGAGGAATTGAAGCGCAAATGGTAAGGATAGCACAGCTGGGAGTTTAGCCTATGAGCGCAGATCCAGAGTAAAAAAGAAATCAGACAGTTAATTGACGAAAGCTGTCGCGTTAAAAAAAAAACAGCTGTAAGGCAAGCGAGCAGCGTAATGTAATTGTAGCACTGTTGGAAAGAACACACATTGAACTGTTGCGCAGCTTAAATTTGAAATGTAAAGTATGGCATGTCCAAGAGCAAGTGCCATAAGCGCAGTGGAAAAGGCATGCAGAGCGAGCAGCGACCCGTTGATTTATTGTCACGAAGAAACTAGAGTGCTGCGTAGGAAATAAATCGATGTCACAAGCGCAAGTGGATAACGAGCCAGAGTGAGCAGTGAGGAGTTATTTTATGTCACGCTGTAAGGAGAGTGCAGTGTGAGAAAAGACGTGGTGCCTTAAGCGCTGGAGAGGAACCGGACAGAGCGAACAGCACGCAAGTGAAAAGGGAAGCGGAGCGAGCTGCGAGCTGTTCTTTTGAAGTCACGCATTGAGGAGAGTGCTGCGCATGAAAAGTCTCAGTGGCTGATTTGACTATTAATTAAAGCAGTGTGGTTAACAGCAAATGTGTAAAGACTAACCAGACGTTGAGAGCCAAATAAAGTAAAGTAAAACAACCTACTTACAGTAGAAGCTCACTCTGGACGGCAGGTAATACTCTGATGAAAAGGACGCGAAAACAATAAATAAAATAAAAAAGACGCGAGTGGTGCGCGGCCGGGAAACTGAAAGTACGGCCCATGATTAATTAGGGGAGGAGAAGCCGCAGAGCGCACGCTGGGCGAAGCCCTTTGATGTGCTGTGCGGCGGCCGTTAAAAAAAATGCAATTAGGAGGGAGGGAGGCTGATGCGCGTGCTTGTTTGATCAAGTGATTCACGTGAACTTAAACAAAACCGCACGAACGAAACCCTTGGTTTCACGAGCGTTTCCAGGACATGAATTTGCGCGCATTGATAGGTCGCGAGACCTAAAAAACTAGAGGGCTTTTCTTTGGAACAACAAAATGGAGAGGGACAACCTGTTCGGACTCAGTTGAGGAGTCCACTTTAGATGGGACAAAAGTATGGATTTTGGATGGTGATTATTATTGTACAGGTGTATTCGTTGATCTTTTCTCAAACTGAAAAATCTAAATGAAATGGGGGCTGAGGGGTAATTAAACATTTCTCAGTTTAAAAGTTTTATTTTCCCATTAAAAGTCAAGGCAAATAGCTGACCATACAGTACTTACCCGATAACCCTCAAGATCCCTCATTTGAATTTGTAATAGAGAGAGATCCCTTAGAATTTGAAGATTGTCTTTATCCCACTTCAGTGCATTTCTGTAACATTTGATTGCCTCGTCATACTTCTTATCAGACCTCTGAAGAAGACCATAGACATGCCAACCTGTTATACTTGTTAAGGAAACAATAGAGACGTGAAAACAACAAATATTCACAATTTAAGAAAGACCTCAGCACAGAAGCTCAGCAAAAACAGAGTAGTAGAATATGTTTCCATGTGGTCAGCCTACAACAATTCATGGAAACTTTAGACAATATACGCGCACAATTAATACATACATGCCAATCACATTCCATCCCTTTGTCTACTTGATTGTCAACTCAAGATATTATTATAATCACAGATTTTCATAAGTTGTTAGGGGGAAGCCCCCTGTTACTGGCAGTATCTTTTGTACTGTTCTTACCCACTGTGGTGCCAGATCCACAAGACTGATGCACTCCCTGCTGGGTAACCAAGTCTTTACTCTTAGCTACCTTTCTCTCAGGCTTGAACTCATTGAAAACATGCATCTCAGGTACCCCAACACTAAAGAGATCCAGGGGAATAGAGAATTGACAGTAATATCTTCCTGCCCCAGGAAGACTAAAGGGAATGAAGTACTTGAGAGAACATTTTTTTTAAAATTGGACAAACATCTTTAATGTGGTCTCCATTCCATCCAATGAGGATGAGGGAGGTCCAACAACCACTGATAGAAATCTTTGAGATGTGTACATTTAGAAAATAGATGGTTGTGCTATGTTTTCTCCTACGCCTGGGAACAACAACGGGATTTCATTTTTGGTTGCTTTTCAATTTCTCTAAACGCACTGTACCTAGCTTATTGTCTAAGAACGCACAGAACCCATAGAAAACTCATATATGCCTAATAATGTCACCCTCGCGTAGCCCAAAAGAACACTGATGGGGGTCAAGCCTTAGCATAGATATGTACATACGGGACGGAAACCAGCAGGAATGACCATGTTTCAAAACAAAAATGCTAACATTTTGCCAAACTTCATGTTCAGTGGGCCTTAGCAGCTAGCCAAGTGACAATATATATTTTTTTAAACTGTGACCCAGATAGGATTGCGCAGAGAAAAGATTAAATTGCATGGTTCAGGTTACATTCTAGATTGTAGAGATACTTATTTGGAAGCCCAATTTAAGCAGCCAGTAGAAGTCTAGCCTTGACATGACTGATAAACATGTGGATGATTAAGTGGAAGGATGTCTAGAAGATATCTGTATCTTCAAATAAAAACCAAGAGTGGTAGATGTGATGGGTGCATTTAGGTCATATGCAAAATCACCATCTTCTGAAAGGTGAGCAAGAGCCAATGGTGTTGCTTTCAGTTCAAGACTTCTTTCAGTCAGTTGGCTTCTACTATCTGAAATGTATGTCTGGACAGAGTGCTCAGATAAAATGTTAATCAATTTAACTGGCCTGTATCATACAAGAACCTAAAAGAAAATTAAATTACATTACTGAACTCTCCGCTTAAGACATTATTTAGACAAATTATCAGTGGGGAAAAATCGGTTTTAGATCTAGCACAATAATAACTCTTCAAAATAGCATGTTAAAATACTAATCCCTTGTAAATAAAACTACAATAGGACACACATTTATTAAATAAAAAAAAACTAGGGTGAAAACCCATAGATAAATGCGATGCTAGACTCCTAAAGCCAAGTGAAACATTTAAAAAGGATACAAACATGACTCTTCAAGTCGTTGCGTAGACCCCTTCGCACCAAGTCATAAGCTTCCTCCTTTTTTCCTAAGCAGTTCAGTGTCAATCCTTTCATTGCCAAAGTTTCTAAAGTCAACAAAGCAATAATTTTAAGAACACACTACCAATATTATACAAAAACCTTAAACATTAACCAAATGGAAAAAAAACAATTAAGGTATGCAGAATGTACAGAAGTATCAGCTTACAAATTCCTAAATAGAAGCCTGAAAGTCAATAAAACGTTACTTACCTGTAGCATCAGTGGTTTGTGTGTCTGTTTCTCGCTTCCACCATTGCCAAAGCGCCTGAATGCTCAGAGAATAGGATGCAGTATGTGTTTAAGTAATCTCCAACTTCAAAACACCCTCAGTAAAATTATGTGGCTTAGTTACAAATCTAGAGAACGTTTTACATGAATATCTACACACAAACATTAGATTTTGTCCTGTGAAAATGTATGATGATGTTGACACCAAAATTGATTTGTATTGGTTCATTAGGCAGTTGAAATAAAAAAAATTTTTTACAAATGGAGATCGCCCAAGTACAAATGTTGTATGTGAAAACCCACAGGTATCCTGTACTATATCAGACATTAAGAATACTGATTTGTTGTTGTCAATTATTGAGAATGAGGAAGACCCAATAACGATGCACAAATTACTACAAGATCTAGAGTTACAATATGACCACAGTGAGGACAGTGGTCTCAAGGTGAAATCGCGGTGGACTCCTCAGTTGTCCAGTGGCAATAGCATTGATATGTTTTACAAAGCCATCTCATCAGATATAGATAAATGGAGAGAGAATAAGAGTACATATAAGAACTATCACTTTAAAGATAACTTGACTAAACATGAAAGGGAGGCTTTGTATGATCTGGCACGTGATCAGAATATTATTGTTCGCGAGGCGGACAAATGTGGATGCATGATTGTTCTGAACAGATTATGAGAATGAGATCCTAGAACAACTAAGTGATAGCAAATGTTACATCAAACTGTCCGATATTTGAGATTACTCGCACTATAAATTATCATTTGAAGAACTGGCGTGAAATGAGGATGAATTTAGGTTTCTATTAGTAGATAGACCTAGGTTCCCCTGTATGTACACCTTGCCAAAGGTGCACAAACAATTACAATTTCCCCCCGGGAGACCGTTATTATCGGGGATAGGGGGACCAACGGAGAAACTTTCGCAGTTTGTTGATGTGTACTTACGACCTTTTGTCTCTAATTTACCATCTTTTATACGCGACACAAAACATCTATTGAATATGCAGTGTGATGTTAAGTGGGATTTGGGAATGACCCTGGTATCATTTGATGTTGTATCACTCTACAAAAATATAGAACATGAGAAGGGATTGCATGCCGTGGAGTATTTTTTGGACAAACTGTCAGTTGAATATTGTGGAGAAGTGTGGCTCAGGGGTTAGAGGCAGCAGACCCGGAAGCTGAGATCGGTCCTGGACCAGGGTTCAATTCCCCGCCTCGGTGGGGTCTTGGGCTAAAAATTCCACGGACTCGATAATTCTCGCCCCGGTGCCTCCTCGACTCACGGGTTCACACTCTGCGACTCTGGGCAATAGCTTGCTTAATCTCCACAACGGCCCCTCGCGGCGGGATG
The DNA here is from genome assembly GCF_964261635.1 of Lissotriton helveticus. Classification (NCBI taxonomy): domain Eukaryota; kingdom Metazoa; phylum Chordata; class Amphibia; order Caudata; family Salamandridae; genus Lissotriton; species Lissotriton helveticus. Next base: position 1,874,587,423 of record NC_136059.1, on the reverse strand, counting down.
CCTGACTTTCACCTTGTGGATACCCTGCTATCTCACAGGGGAATACCAGGAAGGGTTCCCTAAGCAAGCGCCGGGAAACCCACTGCGGGTAGCTGTGCGCTATATAAGCTCAACTACATACATACACATTTACATATATGTCTCATACCAACATGCTTATAGAAATGTCAAGGTTAATACTCAATAACAACACTATCCTCTTCAATGACAGTTGGTACAAACAACTGTGTGGTACCGCGATGGGTTCCAGATTTGCATCGTCTTTTGCCAACCTGTTTATGGGTTGTTTCGAGGCGGTGCACATCTGGGGGCCTCGTGGCCAGGAGTGGGTAGGAGATATCCACTACTGGGGTCGATTTACCGACGACTGTATAATGATCTGGACAGGCTCATCACTGAGACTTGATGCTTTTTTTTGAATTTTTAAACACTAATGATTATAATATGAGGTTTACAATGACCAACAGTAGGATGGAGTTGGTATTTTTGGATGTGGAATTGTATATTGAAAGGGAGAAAATTCAAAGTCGTATGCACCGCAAACCAACCTCTTGTAACTCAGTGTTACATGCAGGGAGTGCACATACTAAGAGCCAGATTAACTTGATCCCGTATGGCGAAATGCTGCGGGCTCGCAGGAATTGCAGCCAAGAGGATACTTTTGATCGTAACTTACAAGACATTAAGACACGGTTCCTTACACGAGGGTATGATGGGGACGTAGTGAACAAGGCCGAGACCAGAGCACGGAATCTGAAACGTAGTGATACATTGAAAGAGAAAACTGTGGTGAACAAAAAAGATGGCACGGTGCGACTAATTACCAACTATCATCCCAACTCGCACAAAATGTATAGTACGCTGAAGAAACACTGGCCATTGTTGAAGATGGATAGGGATTTACATGACTGGGTTAAGGAATGCCCGAGTATCACATATAAGAAAGGTACATCGATATGAGGAATTGTCAGTCCTAGCTACCCTCCAGTATCAAGGACAGGGCTCCATACCCTGAGTAATGGTTCATACAAATGTGGAAGGTGTAGCATGTGTAAATTAGCCATGGATGGTATCAAAGAATTTGATTACAATGGTTCGAACAAATTTAAAATCAGGAATCACATTGATTGTATGACCAAATATGTGGTGTATGTTTTGATCTGTAATTGTAAAATGATCTATGTAAAGAGCACCATTCGACATATGAGGGAAAGGATTATTGAACACCTCAGAGCTGTGAAACAAAATGATATGAGATACCCATTAGCGCAACACATGAGTGTCTGTAATGCCCAGAGTAAACAGCTGCAATTCAGGTTTCATGGCTTGCAAACAATCCCTATTGGTAGAAGAGGTTGGAATAGGGAGTTGAGATTACGACAGAATGAGGCACGGTGGATCATGGCTTTGGATTCTGTGAAATATTGACTTAACCTGGATCATGAAATGCAATACTTTCTAGGTACCTAAAATGTGGTTGACTGAGAAATACAACTGATAGCCACAAGGTGGGAATATGAGGTCTGTTTCAACCTCATATCCATGTGTGACAATTACATGAGTAAGAACCAATTTGTGTCACGTTGTAGTGTAGAGATAATGTTAATCTCTTATTAGATGTTAATGGTCCTTGTAGGATAGCTGGACTATAATGTCAACTTACTGATAAGAATGTCTGCTTCTTCATTGTTTGATAAGGTCTGATTCTTAATCAATCCTATTACCTGCTGTGTATATTTGTTTGTTGTATATTATAGGAAAAATATTTACTGTGAATTTCAATACAGCAACCTTTGAATGTGATTTTTGGTCGCTATACCCAAGAATGAGTAGAGGTTAGATCTTGTTTTCCTTGAAAACAGAGTTTTATGTGGTCATGAGACCATTGAATACAAGATTGGGTAATACCTGTTGGTGTTCCATTTGTGACGAGTTCATGATTAATTATTATCGTAATATAAAATTTTGAGTTATCCGGTTTTTACATTTGGAAACGGAAGGGTTTCATGTTGGACCTTACTATGGGGCTAATGGGTTCTATAATGTAGAGAATCGTGGTCGCAGTCTATTGTTAACATCCTTTTGATTATACAGTTGATTAATCGAGACTCACTGGCGCCTGGATTATAGGGATAACAATGATATGAGTATAGGGATGAACAATCGTACGGGCAAGTATTATAATAATTCGAGTGATAAATGTTCAAGTAGATTAATTTTTCCGCACCAACGGTGTACATTGATTAAATATTACTGTATACAAGTGCTGGGTATACATACCCGTGTCGATTGTCAATGAAGTTTTATTGTGTGAAGAATGACACATTCACATTATGATACGTAGGGTAAATACATAGCTTGGTTAAGTTTGAGGAATTTTGGCGGCCATGTTGAGTAAGGCGCGAGTATATGATTTATCCAGGTCCTGATCTGATTTTGAGCTTATAAATATACGCTTACATTTTTATAATTTGGTGGTCTTCCAAAATGGGTCCAAGCGGAATTTGGACCGATGCCTGTATAGATGGGATTGGTAATACGCGGGCTGACCACTGAAACGATATATAAAAAAGATAGGAAACCTAAGATGGCGCTTGATCACGCAGCAGGTTGTTTCGGATGGGGAGTACTCTCTGCTGTTCGGGTAAGTTTTCGCTTACATGGCTATTGATACATGACATGGACTAATGTAGATGCGATAAAGTATACTGGAATGTGTGTATTTTAGGGTTAGACTGGATAACGAGTGAACTTGGTGATTTTAATGAGTTAAGCGAGTGAAACACGGTACACTGGGGTATTGCACTTTTAACTTTATCGAGGCTGGATAGTTAAGATTAATGGTTACGGAAACCAGTTATTTATTTATTTTGAAAGTTTTATATAGCGCGGACAAGATCTTTGCAGATATCAGAGCGCTTTACAAAAAAACAGGGGGGGTAAAGAAACAAGGGGGTGATTAACAGACTTTTAAGCAAAGAGTAATTGTATGTACAAGATGAGTAGCAATATAGGGTAGGTACATGGGGGGACATAAAAATCATTAAAAACCAATGATACAAATCGACAATCAGACAGAACAATAGTGCAGATAGGTGCAGAGTCTCAAATAGATCCAACGTACAAGTTCAGGTGAATTTAGTCATGAGGATAGCTTTTACTTCTTTCTTAAAGAATGTAGTGGAGGAGATAAGTCTGGTTTCTGGAGGGAGTGAGTTCCAGATCCTGGGTGCAATTCCTGAAAAGAAGCGTTTATATGTTTTTTCCTTCCGGAATCTACGAGGTTTCAGAAGAAGATTCTTTGTGCTTCTAGTGGTTCTTGTGCCACCAGATATTGCCAGCTTCTGAGTGAGGTAGCTGGGTGAGTTGTTGTGTACAGCTCTGTGCGTCATGCAGGCAATTTTCAGATGTATTCTAGCTTCAAGAAGTAGCCAGTTCAAGGATTTTAGGTCAGGGGTAATATGTGAGTGTTTTTTTGATCCGGTGATGAGTCTTGCTGCAGCGTTCAAAGAGGCTCTCAGGGGTGCAGTTGTAGATAGAGGGAGTCCACAAAGGGCTACGCTACGCTACTGTAGTCTATGCGAGGAATGACTAGGGCTTGTACTGCAGTTTGGAAGTCCTTGGCTGGTAGGAAGGGTTTAAGTTTCCTCAGGGTATTGATTTGGAAGTTTGCTCCCTTAGTTGCCTTGCTGATATGCTGCTGCATGTTGAGGTTGGCGTCAAGTGTAATGCCTAGGGATTTCGCTGAGTCCACGATGGTAGGTTGGACATTGAGTGCAGTTAGGTGCTTAAGCCAAGTTTGAGTGGTGGAGATTTTCGAGGGAGGTGAGATCAGAAGGAACTCAGTTTTCAGAGCATTGAGTTTGAGGTGATTATCGGCAAGCCATGATTGTGTGTTCTGAGCGTTGAGTTCAGTAGTTTGATGTCATTGGGGGATTGTAATTTCAGGTATAGTTGGGTGTCGTCTGCGTACATGTGAAAGTCTACATTAGATGCTTGTAACAAGGTGGTGAGAGGTTCCATGACCAGATTGAACAATGTTGGGGATAGAGAAGATCCTTGTGGGACGCCTAATGTTACAGGCACTGGTGGGGACATCAAGTTGTTGCTTTTGAATTTCTGAGACCGGTTATGCAGAAAGGAGGTGAACCAGTTGAGAACAGTCCCAGATAGACCCATTCTGGTGTGTAACAGCTCAAGTAAGTTCTCGTGTTTGACAGTGTCAAATGCTGAGGAGAGGTCAAGAAGGATGAGGAGGCAGGTATCGTTTTGATATAAGATTTGGAGCTCATCATCAATTGTGTGTCATAGCAGTTTCAGTACTGTGCCCTGCTCGGCAGCCTGATTGATGAGGGTTGAGGAGGTCAAATTGATCAATGTGTTTTGTCAATTGGAGTTGTACGCATTTTTCCAACAGTTTTGCAAGGGTGGGAATGTTGGTAATAGGACGGTAATTGTTTAGGTCAGTGGGGTCAGCTGTTGGTTTCTTGAGTATAGGTGTAACTTGTCCAATTTTGAGGGAGTCGGGGATGAGTCCTTGTTGAAGAGAACTGTTATTAATTTTGGTCCAGAGTGGGAGGAGTAATGGGATGAAGTCCTTTAATGCGTTAGCAGGAAGGGGGTCTGTGAGGTGATTAGAGGGTTTCAATGTACTGAGCAGTTTGACAATTGTTTCTTCCGAGTAGGTGTCAAAGGATGACCATGCAGCATTGTTCTTTGGTACAGTGGGTGTTATGATGTGGGGGTTTGAGTAAAGGTTTACGTCATTGCGGAGGTCGCTCCTTATGTTGTCAGTCTTTAGATTAAAGAAAGCAGAGAAGTCTTCACAGGATGGTATATCGCCTATTGTGCTATGTGAGGGTTGGGGTTGTTCCTTGGATTGTGTTTTGATGAGTTCAAATAGTTTTCTTGGCCGGTTTTTTGCATGGACGAGCTGGAGGCTGAAGAAGTCTGATTTTGTGAGCTTGATTTTCCTGAAGTAGGCGTTTCTTTTTTTCTTCAGAGTTTTAAGGTGCAGTGCCGAAGGTGTTGATCTCCAGGTGCGCTCTGCCATACGCATGGCTCGTCTATCTTCATTGAGTCGACCATCGTACCATGGGTTGGAGTTCTTAGTGGAGACTCTTTTCAATTGCAAAGGGGCGGCCTCATTGATTATTGAGGTCATAGAGTTGAGGTAGTGGTCGGTCAAAGATTGAACGTCAAGAGTGCCGGTAGGGGGAAGGAGGAGATTACAGCTGTGGGAAGGTAAAGAATTTGGGTTGAGTTTCTTCAGGTCCCTTTTCCAAACCTTGGATTTAGTGGTTTGAACCGGGTTAAGTTTAACTTTTTCATTGATGAAGAATGTGATAATGTGGTGGTCTGACCAGTCACAGGGTTGGATTGACCCAAGCTGGGTAGAGTTCTCTTTGGAGATGATAAGGTCGAGGATAGAGCCTTTATCGTGGGTCGGGCAGTTGCATATTTGGGTGAGGTCAAGAGCATTTAGGTAGTTTTTGAGACTATTTACCACTGCGTCATTGTGATCGTTCCAATGGAGATTGAAGTCACCAAGAAAATTTTGAGTGTTTTGCCGTCCGGAAAAGGTTGAGATTGTGTCCATGAGTTGTTGAGTGAAGATGAGGTTGTCCCCAGGTGGGTGGTAGATGACGTGTAGAGCATACAGGTTTGCTCTCGCTGATGACATCGAGGCAGATGTATTCGCAGGAGGTGAGTGAGGGGGAGGTGACTCTAGTAACTGAGAGGTTGCTCCTATAAATACATGTGATTCCCCCGCCTGTCTTGCTGGACCTGTCAAGTCTAATGATGTGGTAGTTGGGTGGAACTAGGATGTCCATGATAGGTGATGAAGATTCGGTTAACCAGGTTTCAGTGGGAATGGTTAGATCAAGGTCCAGTGTTTTGATGAGATCAGTGATGTCGGAGGAGTGTCTAGGGGCCGACCTGCAGTTGAGAAGTATGCATTTGAGCCTGGGGGTGTATAGGGTGGTAGATGGTTCTAGAGTGAGGGGGACTTTTTTAAGGTTGTTTGGGACGGAGCCTCTGTTGTTGTTTTGTGTGGAGTGCCTAAGGGGGTTAGAGTGAATCGTGGGGATGGAACGGTGTGTGGTGGCTAAGTGGTTTTGGGGAACTTGGTCATATGAGCGGAGGAGGGTGCGTATGTCGTGGTCTGTGAGTGGATTGGTGGTGCATCGGGAACTGTTGGTGGGATTGCGAGCGGGGATGGAGGTCCAGTGTGGGGAGTTTTGTGCGGGAGGGTGAATAGGATTGGTGGGGCATTTGTTTGGGGGGGAGGTGGTGGATAGGGGGTGTCTGGATTGTGTGAAGAGTAACTGAGGGTGTGGAGATCTTCTTTGACTTGGAGGAGGGTGGACATAATCATGTCCAGCGTGGGATTGGGAAAGGGGTTGGGCACTAAAGGTGTGTAGGAGTTTAGGTTACTGAGGTGAGGGGGGAGGGGTGTGGTGCTATTGCAGGCGTTGGTGATATTAGTGGGTGGGTTGTTCGGAAGGATAGGGAGGTTGGGGGGAAGGGTGTCGTTGAGTAAGGGTTAGGGAGGATGTTAATGGTATGGGTAAGGGTGTTGGTGGTAGGAGGGGTAGGAAAGTAGGGCGGAGTGGAGTGAGAGGATTAGTATGGTGTCGGTGTTATTGGGCTGGTAGTAAGTGGTAAAAGGGGGTGGGACGTTGAGGGATGATTGTAGGCTGGGTGTTGCGGGGGTGCAGGTGAGGTAGTGTGGACTGAGAGTGGGGGGGGGGGAATAGGTTGAGGGATGAGTGAGGACTAGGTGTGTCCAGGAAGCAGGTGGAGTAGTGGGGACTGAGGATGGGGGGGAGAAGTTGATGGATGAGTGAGGGCTAGGGGTGGCGGGGGCGCTGGTGAGGTAGTGGGGGCTGGGAATGTTTAGATGAGTTAGATTATTGGAATGATTAATGTGGGGTTTTTGAAGAAGTGGTGTGACTAATTGTAGCATGTTAGACATGAATTAGATAGAGACATGAATAATGCAGAATAGGTATACGAAGTTGATTAGGACTATTGTCGAGTTGTACAAATGTGGGTTTTTTGATTATGGAATGAGACTGATTGTTGTCTTTTTATGTATATATGATTTACCGGTAACAGATTACACATTCTGTTAAACTGTTGTCCTGAATGAGGACTACATGAAAACGGACGGTAAAGATGTATACCATATGTTTATTATTTGAGACTTGGTGTGTTCTATATTACTATCGGTGGAATGGAATAGTTAGATATATTATATTCTTCATTTTTGCTCCAGTGGAACGCAATTTGCTATGCTGAGAATTTTTACCTTGAAGTACGCTGTACGTAGTAAGTAAAATTGTGGACGGATATTCGAATAGGTGAGCTCGTCTCTTTTGGAACATCAGCAGGGGTATTTTTAATAATGGTCTTGGGGCCTATGACTCATACACATTTTAATTAGAAGTGAGGTTTATACACTGTGTTTAAAGATTGTTTTTGCACATGTTGAGTTGTGTTCACATTATTACCCCTCTATATAAAATCAACTTTGGATGAAGAAATACATTAAGATGTTGATTATTAAGTGATTTAGTCACTTGAAATTCACCTTGTGATCACCGTTGAGCAACAGGATTGGGTCAGGTGTGCACAATCCTATATTCAGTAACAGAGCGGTGACATATTAATCACAATATCTCATATCAAAAATTGATGTTCAGCACATATATATCCTTCAGATTTCCTTTCATGAAACAGGAGAGCACAGTCAAGGCTCCACTTGATCTAGTACTTTCCTGGTTTTTTAGTTGAGATCTCGACCGATACGCCTACATTGTTGCTCTATACACCAAATCTTGCTTATTTTGAATTATATCGGTCATTCTCTACCAGTGGACTATATACTCATCTAGCCTATGTTTGACGCCAGTTGATTTTCTTAAACACTGTGCCAACACTGACAGTTAACAGCTTTTTCGAGCCCCACGCCTCATTGAGGTCTTCTTGGTCAAGGACGCTCTTTATTCTTCATTATTATCATCCTACTACATCCTAACCTGTTTGTTTAGCCTTGAGGAAGTTGTGGTACTTGTTTGTACTGACGAAACACGTGTCGGCTGTTTCCATTTGAGGATAATTCTTTGAATAAACAGAATAACGGATATAAAAAAAAAAACATTGACTTGACTCTGAAACACAAGTCCTATGCACACGCTAGGTATACCGTATTGTAATCTCATTCATAGTCAAATGAACAGAAGCAGGTAAGGAGACAAGTTGGACAAGTTTGAGGTGTTGCTTTCAAGTGAAATATATTATAACCATCCTGGTAGGAAGGAATGATAACATCAAGGCAAACAACCAGCCGACACGTGTTTCGTCATACGGGTGCTGTACCCGTGACTCTTCAGGGCTGTATGATGAATGTCAAACAAGGGATTGGTATGTCGGTGATATTTCCAACCCGACAGTTACGGGTATAATGGGAATCGAAAGATAAGGTACATCAAGTGAAAAGGCACGGTCGGGTACGGCCTTCCATATGTGCATCTGCGCCGGTGCGCTTCCGTCCAGAAGGTGATGTCTTGTAAAAAAATTTACAAGACACCACCTTCTGGACGGAAGCGCACCAAGTGTCGGGTAGAGGCAAAAGTATTGCCCCTAGGACAATACGTTTTTTTTTTTTTACACTCGGATCAGCAAGGATACCCTGCCACGAGAAAGCTGCAGACGGAGACACATAAGCAAGCCGCGCAGCAACTTTAAACGGATACTGGAAAACCCACTATAAATTTAGCACGTGGTAGAATAGTTCAAGCTCACGGAAGAATCATATCCCCAACTGTAGCAACCTGGCGAGGTGAAAAGCCACACCCCCTAAATAATCTTTATATATGTGGGATACAAGCAAGACCCGTTAAACAAAGACACAGCTTTTTTTTTTTAAAGTACACAATAAAGTGTTGAAGACAAGAATTTGAGTCCAAAGAATCCCCCGATACAAATTCGGATAGAGTGATAAAGGAAAAAAACTATGGATAAACATGAATAGAGACAGAAAATTATGGTTTTGATAAAGATGGTGTTATAATTTGGAAACCATCGAAACGCGTCGACGCTGTTGATAACATTATTCAAGGACTGACATAATTGGGTTGAATATCGATTGGATCAACATATCAACTGTGGTGTTTCTAAGTCCAATTGAATGTGTAGTGGTATTTGACAAGCTTTGTGTCATACATTTCTTTGTCTGTTATGCTGGCCATAATAGTAAAAAAAAAGTAGTCAGTCAGTCAAAAATTCTTTTATTTGATTCATTAAAAAAAATCATAAAAGGATGGACAACCATCATAAAACGCAGTGCTTTAGAATATACATTTTTAAAAACCTAAAAAGACTTAAGGTCGATGTCAGAATAAGGAGATGCTTATTAGTTTTAAAAACAATGACAAATATAACAAAGCATTTAGGATAAATCTGCTAATTAGTTAGCTGCTTGGCAGAGTCGCATTTTGCCAGTTCTTTTGCTGCGATTTTCCATAGTGTAATGGCTCTACATGACAGGGGAATTGACGACCCTCCAAGACATTTAATGACTGCTGCTCTACATGTTCTTGTTTGTTCCTTCCTTAGAGCCTCCAGGAGGATGGATTTTCGGGCTTCCAATAAAAAAAGAGCAAGTACATAGAAAGTGAAGTAGTGACTCTTCCCCTTGACCACAAAGACGACACTCCTTGGATGGCCATATTTGTTTCCATTTTGGGGTCAAATCCTTTGAGGGGAAAGACCCCATGCGTATCAAAGTCAGAAAATGTTTTTTCTGATGGGAGAATTGTTCCAATAGATATTGTTGCGGCTTCAGCCTCTGGTAATCCTTTATCACAGCCCAGGCATGATGTTTTTTTGCAAAGGACGTTTTATCAATTAATAAAGAGGTCCGTTTGATAGAGTTATTGACTACGATTTTAAATCCGTAAAAAAAAAAAGTAAGCAGGATTTTTTTATTTTAAATGTATTGCATGCTTTCCATAAAAGAGAAAATTGTTTTTTATGTACTTTGAGTGTAAAATTTGATGTGATTTTAACTTTAGTATACTGGTACGATAACGAAAAAATTCTCTTTTTAAGAAATAAAATCCAACTATTACACATTGAATGTAAGATTCAATATTTTTATGGACGCCTGACTATTGGGTTTGAAGCAATTGGGTCAAGGGAACTGTTTCTTGTGTTTGGTTGGAGTACCTCACTTCCCTTGATAATATTAAGGGGGCCACCACATTTACACTACTTACAATATATTACCAACATTGCTGCGCCTTGATTATAGAAACATGTAATACATCTTGAACGTGCAGTTGTAAAGGACATTTTTCGCCTCTGCACATAAAGGTCCTTACGTGAATAGCATTTACAGACCGTTATATAACCCTTCGTGATGGTTCGTACAAAAATGTGAAGTGTGCTAATCATTGTAGTCCATCTAGTTTATTAACAGTCCAACATGGTCCATAATCAATATCAATTCATTGTTAACCTTAATAGTGGCATTAATGTTGCACATGATCAGCATTATTGCGCATATTCAGTAAAACCCTGCGCCAACCCAATACAAGATAGGTTCTTTAACTGCACATAGTTTCCTTGTGCATGCCCCAATTCATGGGTAAAAGATAGTATGAGCTCAGGCACATAGTTTCTTACGCCAGTAGTGTTTTTTCAGATGCATATACATGTTGACCACAATGTGCCTACAATTATACATCTTAATGTGCCAGCATGATAGTTCATACATTTGTCCATTACAAGTGGACTTTTTGAGTTACACATTATGTATCTGGTGAAGGCTGTGTGTTAACCAAGGGGGTCCCTGGATTGCCCAGCCCCCATACCGAAGTAGCAATGGGAAAGCTATAGCCTGACCATCTATCTGTAGGTCTCCTCTTGTTCATTGAGGCCTTGATTGACAGAGTCCAGAACATTTATCCATCTGCACTCCTTCAGATTAAGTGCAGACAGTATGTTGCCTCCCCTAGGGTGAAGGTGGATCTACTCCAGTACCCACCACTGGAGGTTATCAGCCGTATGACCAGCTGCGGTGTAGTGATCCACTAAGGGAGCTCCTTGCACTTTGCATCGGATCCTACTGCAGTGTTAGAGAATCCTTGTTTAGACAGAGTGGTTTGGCCAACATATATCTTATCACAGGGGCATCTTATGGCGTAGATCACATTTGAAGTATTACAGTTGCTGTGATGTGCCAACGAATACATTTGGCCATTGTGGCTGAATGATGAGCCCACCAGCGCGAAGTTGCAGGCTTTGCTATGGCAGCATTTATAATGGCCAACTAATGGTGGTAAGTTGAGCTGGTGTCTTAGGTGTTTCCAGGTAGGAGCAGACAACATAGTCTTAATTTTTCTGGCCAGTTTCAAGGCAAATATTGGCTCCTCCTTTAAGTTTATCTCAGTGCCCACCAGGTTCCAGTACTTCTTGATAACCTTTTTAATTTCATGGCTCCTTGTGTTAAAAGTAGTGAAGCCGACCAGTTTATTCTTGATGTCATCCTTGTGTTGTACCTCCAGGAGAGTCTCACGGGGCAATACCAATCCCTCTTTCTGGCTCGGTTTAGAAGCTCTTTGGGGTAGCCCCTATCTCTCAATCTTGTAATCAAGATGTAGGTTTCCTTGACGAAGTTCTGCCTATGTGAGCAATTGAGCCGTAGTCTTAAAAATTGGTCGTAAGGTAGATTATCCCTCAAGCTTCACGGATGATGAGAGTTGTACTTCAAGAGGTTATTACGTTACATGAGTTTTCTGCACAAGGTTGTAAGGATTTTTGACCCTTCATTTTGTAGTGCGAGGTCAAAGAAACAGATGGACTCATTGCTGTATGTCATGGTGAACTGGATATCTGAAGAATGTTCATTCAGCCAGGTCTCAAAGTCAATCAAAGTTTGCTCAGTGCCTGTCCAGATCATCAGGACGTCATCAATGTTTTGCTTCCAAGTAGTGATATTATCAATGAAGGGGTTTGAAAGAAAATAAATGTGGGTGTCCTCATAGTCATCCATGAAGAGATTCGCCAGACTAGGTGCGAACCCAGCTCCCATCAAGCAGGTGAGTCAATTAATATTCTACCAGACATAAAAGCCATGCAGGACCCAGCACCCCCATAACCCGGGTTTAACACGCACCCACATCTACAACTTGGGTGGGATTTCCTGAATTTCCTTTCCTCTTCACAGACCATCAAGGGGAAAGAATGCCACATAAACCCATATCGCGCACGCTCACAGCTAAATATAAGCTAACACAGCAGTTGCCAAGGTTGGACATTTTAGTTTGGAAGATTTTAGACTCTGAATTCACCCTCTAACAGTTATGCAGACCACAGTTGAACCCCTTGTTTGAATTTTCTTTATTTCACCCCAAGGAGCTAAGAGATTTACCGGTCCCCCGCCGCACACAAGCCACCCCCAGCAGTAGGGGTAATATCACTTAGCTATGGCACAAACAACCATGCTTACGTGGGACGTGAGAGGAATGCACACCCCCACAAGCAGACACTCCATATACTCCTATCTCAAGCATAGAACTACAAGCATAGCCCTCCTGTACGAAACGCACCTGATCCAAGCAGAAACAGAACGCCTCTTCCGGCGATGGAGGGGGCAGGTATATTGCACAGACTACTCCTCCCAAGCACAAGGAGCTTTAATATGGATAAGAGCTGGGGTCCCTTATGTAAAGGAAGAGCCCATTACAGACCCGGAAGGCAGATATGTGTTTGTCAAAGGTAGAATAAACAGCCCAACACTCCTCATAGGCTCAATACATGCTCGTAATGTGGAACAAACACTACTCCGTAGTAAATTAACGGGGGTAGTGGCCAGATGGAGTAGAATCCTGTGGCTTTTAGGGGATGGTTTTAAATCTGGGCTAGACGAAGACCTAGATATGTCATTCCATCCCCTGACGAGAACCACAGTGATGTTGAACGCACTGACATTATCGGAATGGCTGAATCACTGGTTGACATCTGGCGTACCTTCAAACCCAATACACGTATTTACTCGTTCTATTCCCCGGTTCACGATTGCATGTGCGATTTGACCGTTTAGTAGGGTTGCACGCTCTCTTCCTGCTTATCAAGAGAGTTGAATACCTAGTACGCACACACTCCGACCACAATCCCCAGCTACTACAACTTACATGGGAAACCGGCCCCCTCTCCCATCCCTAAAGGACGGCTCCAGCCAGCAGCGCTAGAAGACCAAGCGTTTCATTCCTCTTTGGGAACAGCGATACTAGAATACATTGAAGTAAATTAAGATATCAGACGACGCACAACTAAAATGGGACACCTTCGAAGTAACCACTAGAGGGCACTGCTTGGGGGCCACCTGGAACATATGTAAACAATTGAATGATGCGCTTAGAGGATAGAAACATCACGCCACGAGAAAAGTGAGGAAATGGACACGGAGAACACCCAGCGTCGAGATGCACTACGCGCAGAGCACGCTGATCTACTTGACAGACTTCGATGCCATAATTATGCTGCGCACTCCGCACACACACGACACAGCGGACCGAGCAGGTCGGATGTTGGCATGGCTTATGAGTCAGGAACACACTCGCCAGCCCATATGCGCCTTACGGGCAGGGGAAGGGCAAACGCTATACACACAGCATAAAAAACACATGCTGCTGTGACGCTCCACTACACTAAGCTCAATCAGTCATCGAAGCATGCGATGAACAGCGCCTAACGCTTTCCTAGAATCAGTGCACTTGCCAAGGACACCCCTGGAACAGAGAAATTCTGGATGAGCCAATCTCACCTGAAGACATCCGAAACGCGATAGCAGCCCTAGCAACAGGGAAAACCCTGGAACCAGGCGGGCTCCCGACAGAATACTACAAGGCATATTACACATTGCTGATCCCATATTTACACACTTTACACTACAGCCCTGATCGAGCGAAGACTCCCTACTTCAATGCGAGAGGCGACTCTAGTGTCACAACTCAAACCTGACAAAGATCCCACAGACCAAAACTTTTTCAGGACCGCTAGCCCTTCTTAACGTAGATTACAAACAGACTCGCACAGGTAGTCCCACCTATGGTCCGCACTGACCAAAACGGGTTTGTACCCTCCTAAAGAACCTCACTAAATCTAAGACGCTTCTTCAGTCACAACCTACTCTGTGTCTAATAGGCCACCTTCAGGTTGCCTCATATTAGACCTAGAAAATGTTTTTGATTCCCAGGAATGAGACTTCCTGTTCGCTGCACTGGCAAGACACGTTTGTTTAGTATACAGTAGCCGAACCATACTTACAAACAGCCCGAGTGAAAGTAGGACCATAAAGATCTGACCCAATCCCAGTGGGAAGGGACAAAAGACAGGGATGCCCTCTCTCCCCCCTCTTCTCACTGGCCATAGAACCGCTAGAAGTAATAATCCGGTCTGAGATAAGTTACGGCATACCGCGCATAGGATATCACTATATGCAGACGACCTGTTGATATACATCAGAGACAGCAGTCTGATTCCTCAACAACTAGCACATATCCTGAGAGACTTCGCCTCTCTTTCAGGGTTGAAGGTCAATGCTGCGAAGTCTTGTCCTTAACTCTTTAATGAGGCGAGCAGAGACCTGGGTCCTCAACAGGGTGTGTGTACAATGGAAGACTGATACATTCTTCTATTTAGGCATAAGGGTATACAAGCAGCCAGCAGACCTACTCGATGGCACCCTAGATACAGCATCGACAGCCATCCACTCCAAAAGTCTTTTTGGAGTAAACTTCCACCATCAGTAACAGGAAGAGTAGCTCTCGCTAAACTCTCGAACCTACCCTTATATATTCCCCCTTTTTCTTATTCCGTCTGCTGGAAAAATTGATTAGAGACTTTATATGGGTTGGAAGCCCAGCATCGAGTGGCGTTTAAAAAGCTCTAACTGCTCACAGATCAGGTAGGCATGGGAGCCCGAACCTGGAGCAATTCTACCTGGCCGCCCAGCTGAAGTGGGCAGCTAGGTCGATGGCGTACCGTCATCATGATGACACTGCAACCATGAGCCGAGCTAATACTTTGGCGGACCTGAGTTGGCTGTTCCACTCCTGTGCGAAAACAAAGCTACCAAAGTCTTCGTTGCTTCATGTAGCGTATAAATGCTTCCGCAGAAGCCTATATCTTATCCAGAGCGGTATACCGTACGCACCCGCTTTGCCGCTGCAGGGAACACCCAGAAGTCGAGCTGTGACCACAGCTGCCGAACAAAGGAACTGGCATGCGGCAGGAATCCTAAACGTAGGAGCCCTATACCGGGAAGCATCCTTGTCCCGTATGAGACACTAATAGAGGAAGGCGAGCTCCTCTCAGGACAATTTCTACTACACCGACCGTGGTTAGCCACCCTAACCTCTAAACGGGGTGATGTAACCAGAGAACCTCCAACCCATCTCACTATACAATATATACATGTCACACGACCAGTGGGGGTTTATCTTATACAGTGGTTTGCCGACTTCCTGCAACATCATCCCGCAATACATTTAGGACTCCTTCCACTTCGCTGGGAAAGAGACAAACAACGTCAATTCACAGACTCCAAGTGGATCTCGGTGCTTAAAAGTCCTCTACACATCCCTAGGAATATGTGCTTACGCCAAATACAGTATTATATCACGTAAATGGTGTATCTTACACCCACTAAAGTCAATAAATATTTCAGCCGCACAGATGCCGCCTGCCCCCGCTGCTCCCTAGTGGATGCAAAAATAATACACATGCTATGGGACTGTCCACACCTACTCGCATACTGGAGGGAAGTCACAGATACAGCGACTCACTGTACGGACCACACGCTCCCATTTGACTGGCACGCCTACATCCTGCATCTGCATCACAGGAATCTAAGTAAAAAAGTGACCTCCAGATTCTTAGACTTGGGAATAACGGTCGCACAGAGATGCATCACAAAGACATGGAAAAAGCCTGACCCGCCTCATATAGTGGCGCAGAGAAGATCCATGCTCACGTGGACCAAGGCTAAAAGCATTGCACTCCGCCAAGAAAATACTATGGGTATACGGCAGATCCCACTTACGGGAGGCAGGGATGTGATGCTAACTGCGCTGTCACATATACATAACACCAATACAGAAGCCCTATCCTCAGCCAGTCCCATCACCTAGGGAAACCTCAGAGCAGAAATGGTCTGAAATAGGACATGGACTGGACATATTTGACACTGAACAGAAACATGTATCACCCAGCATTACCCCTTGAACACATGCTGAAAACTTCTCTGCACAAAACATACAAAATACGTCAAGCGGGGAAAGCTCTGACAGTTACACAGTCCCGGTTATATTTTGAGTTGCCCTGTTCCATTATTACCCGCTGTAGGAAGCTGGTTCTGTATATACTATACCAAAGTGAGGTATAGTGTGCACAGAGTCCTGTGGAACCCCAAAGGCAGGCAGAGGTAAAAGTAGAT
Organism: Lissotriton helveticus; assembly: GCF_964261635.1. Taxonomy (NCBI): domain Eukaryota; kingdom Metazoa; phylum Chordata; class Amphibia; order Caudata; family Salamandridae; genus Lissotriton; species Lissotriton helveticus. The sequence goes on along the minus strand of NC_136059.1, from coordinate 1,874,570,913 downwards.
AGCGCCTTACTCTCTATTTGTGGTAGTGTGGGCGAGCAGTAAGGCTTTATCAGAGGGTAGTGTTAAGCATTTGTTGTACATACTCAATCAGCAAATGATATCACACACTCAGACTGAACTTCAGACCAATTTGTTTGGTATAAAAAAATGATTTAAGTTATTTTATTTCTTAGAAACAAGCAAGCCTGGCACAGGTAAGAGAGAAGTACTTTGCAGTAATAATACAGTTTGTAAACAGTTTGTATTACAGTTGTATATATACTTTTGGTTTGATTACAGTATAACTACTAGTAATGCAACGCTTTGAAATATTGTAAAAATACTTTGTATTGGCTTTTTAGTAGTATGTCAAGTAGATTACTTTACAGATTACTTTTCTTAAACAGTGCAGTGTACCTGGATACTGCACTGGGACATTTCCTGTAAACAGGTAAGTAAAAGCGTTTTGATTATTTTGTTACAGTTTTAGAGACTTTAATAGATTTTCTAACTCCACACTTAAAAACTTAACAGAAAAACAGACAACGTTATCCTATGGAGGAAAATAGGGTAGTTGGTTCATAGTTAAGTGTTCGGTTGTGGGAGTTGTTATTCTGGGAGTAGACTCAGGGGTCACCCAGGGTCAAGGATGCACTCTTGTTACACCCTCAGCAGCACTAGGGCAACCGGGTGCTGAGGCTCAATGTTATCCAATGAGAGGATAGAGGGCCTCCGGTTGGTGGCTACTTACGAGCAGGCCACAAGGCTGTAGGAGCAAAGCTCCTGGACTTCAGCTCAGGGCAAACGGGCGTTCAAGCCAGCACAAAAGGTGCACCCTCAGCGGCAGTGGGGCAGCCAGGTGAAGAGTGCTGTTTTGGCGTTGGGCGCCCTGTAGCTTTCAATGGGGAGTCTCCGGTTTGCAGACACACTGCAGGCTCGGGGACAAAGGTCTTCTGGGTGCGACCACCACTTGGACAGTTAAGTTGGCATGCTGAGGGTTGGTTAGGCACCGTCCGTTGTGCCATCCAAGGCCATGGGGCATCGCCTGCAGGAGTGCCTTTTAGGGTCAGATCTTCGAACCAGCTCCTGGTCGCGGTTAGGGGGACCTTCCGGTTTGAGGCTGCAGGCATCAGCTGGAAGCTTAAGGCAGGTCCAGGATAACTGGTTCGCCGGGGAGACCTCCTTGTGGTGTTGGGCCACGCAAACTCGGGCCGTGGCTGTCGGTGCAGAGTGGTGCAGACTTGCAGATCTTGCCAGAGCTGGAGTCTGTTGGTGAACAAATCCAGTGTTCACGGGAGACAGGCTTTTCTTTTTAAGGCAGGGCAGATCCTCGGGGGTCTTGAGGCTGCAGGACACACCGGAGTTTCCTTTCTGCAGGTTCGAGGTGGGGACAGGCGGGTAGGGATGGGACCAAGTCAGTTGGCGGCGTCCTCGTCTTAGTTTCAGCATGGCTGTTCGGTCCTTCTTTTCTTCTTGTAGCTTCTTGTCTGCCTTCTTGGTTCAGGGCTGCCACCTAAATACTGTATTTAGGGGGCGTGTTAGTGGTCTCAAGGTCAGTAGCCCCTTGGTGTGCTCACCCCATGCAGGCACTGAAGAGTGGGCTTCACCTCGCCTCCCCCACCTAAGGGGTGGGATTGGCAGAGGTGGGCACATCTTCTGGGCTGGCTAATTTTCCTTGCCAGTCTTCCCGCCAAAAAGGAGGGGCGGCATGAAGGGGGCCTGTTCCTTATAGCCGGCAAGACCTTTGAAGCGATATTATTCCCTACTTACGGAATCCTAGGATATCGTCGCAGTTCACATTGCGCCACAAAGTTTTGGATCAAATACCACATCCCCACTTTGGATTACCACTGTCCACATAAATCATAATCCCGGATGTTCAATCTCCATTGAACGAAACGCGTTGGCTGGAGCCCATGTTAATGATGTCATTAAAATAAAGGAATTCAAAACGTAAAGAAATTTGGTCAGTCTTTTGTCATTGGAAAAGACAGTCTGGTGGTGCACCTCTCCACATGTATCCAGTATCTGATCTGCCTTGCAGTTTGCACCCAACAGCAGCAGGTGCAGGAGTTGAATGTGCAGCCCCTTCTAAATCATCATACAAAATATTACTAAGAGGAAGTGAGGTGCGGCTATCGTGGTCCGCCGTTGGTCGGTTTTTGTTTTTAAATACAGAGGAGGAAATCTGATGCTCCATAGGATGTGGACCCTTGCCACACAGTGTCTACCAAGGGATTTCTGGTGACTGCCCGGCATCCTGGAAAGTCTGTTACCAGGAACTCTTCTCACTATCTGCATTTGATTCATTGGTCTTCTGATCGAGATGGTGAAGGAAGATTGAATCTGAAAATGCAGTGACTTATTTCTTCAACATGTATGACAATCTCGGATAGTGAAGATGACCATTCTCAGTAAACTAGATCAGAACAAATGATTAAAGCACCAAGAATGATCGAAAGAGGGCGTGGATATATTGCAATTGTTTTTTTACCAGAGGGGAGATGAAGTGTCTTGCAATGTTTTATGACAGACCCCTTTTGGCACCAAATAGACTCCATCGAGCTATGACGTAGGTGTCATAGCACAATGTCATAAAAGCTTGATTTAGAATGTTGGCATCAGAATAAGGACATGTAATACCAAGCTCAGTGTGTGGCGCTGTCATGGACTGGTACCCAGGCTGGGGAGGACGCTACACTAGGTCAGAAATTATTTGAAGAACAAAGGTATCCTCCATTAATATATGGGTGTAACCTGAACCCTATGCGGCCCATAGCAAGGATTACGTTTGTATAGCAAGCTGTTGAATAAAAGGTGGGCTTGTCAGGGATCATTACCAAAAAGACCTCTCTGTGGGGCCATCAGGCCCCAAGATAGGTGGGAACCCTAAAAGGTATCAAGAAGAGGGACATCACCGGAACCAATATGTGATGGGACAATGTGAAGACATAGGAAATGTTGCAAAGCGAATATGAAGTACACAATACATAATTTTAAAAATATTTACAAATATGACACTATGAACATATATCCACATATAGCAAAACAAGCCTCATCACCAATGGACCTGCAGGTAAGAAAGCTATAATACAAGTTTATAAAACCTTCACACATAATGCACTAGAGCTATTGATACAAGTTAGATGAAAAAAGGGAACATAATGTAGACCTTATTGAAGATGATGAATGGCAAGAAGACAAGTGGGCCACTCAAGAAGTAGCAATTAACCCTTTAAGTGCTGCAGTCGGCCAACGGTCGTCACGAGCACTACCTCCCAGTGCTGCGCACTACCGTTGGCCGACGGGCCAGCATTTGTTATTCGAACGTTTAGCACTGGGCGCTGAACGTTCGACGCTGCGAAGGTGTTAAGGCAGTGCTACGACCGGTACAATTATGAATTTCACAGCAAACATATTACCCTTAAGAAATTAAAGTGTGTGAGATACATATAGTCGGACCTCTGTTTAAGAAAATGTGGTATGACGGGGACAAATCTCTATATATGGTGGGAATGCACTAAAATAACTCCATAAGGAGATAAGACTACCTGCGTAACTCCGAGACAGTCATCAGTTGAGTTGTACTGGCCATTAGCGCCTTGGTTCTTTGCAACTTGGAAATGACAATGGAGGGAAGTATGATTTACCCTCACATTATGATCACAGTTTGTACCAGGATTTACTAGAGGACAGTGGGCTTCATGGTCCCCTTGATGCAGGGCTGATTTGTCCCTTGGGAAGCCCACAGAAGATATTACTTCCTTTGCAGTAGTCCTTGCCGCTGAGGTACTGTATTTACAACTCCCATAAGTTGAGGCTAAAACTAATTTGCTCACTGAAGTCCTTCAGCCTGGGCAGATTTCTTCAGAGCCCTCCCTATCATTCACAGAAGCCCTAGCGGACACCCTTATGGGCACTCAATCTTATCTTTGTTCTTGCCCACCAGTTAACAGGCAGACAGCCAGGCATGACAGAACAGCACCTGGCAAATCTTATTTTCTTACTCAACCTCAATTCCTTAGAGCTTTGTGGTCCCAGCGTCAACCAGCAAAGTCAATTCTAATTACCCACCCCCGCAAACACAGTTCTTCCATAAGACTTGGTCCTCCAGAGGTTTGGCATATAGACAAGAGCAGGTTGCTCGGACCCCACTGCAGTCATATCAACCCCTTTGTGGCCAGCATTGGGGACCATGCAGATAACATGCACGTCACTAGGGACACAAATTGCCTGTGTCACCTTCCGCTGCATCAACCTACAAGCCGATTTAGTTTGCCCTATGCATCGCACAACCACCCTGTGGGAGATCAGATCCAACATTTTCTCCCAGGGTGGCAGTCCATCACATACAACTCCACATCATCTTTCGGGGCTATGCTAGTCTGTTTCTTTATGACCCACCGCACTTCGGCCCACATCAGAGCAGAACTCACAGGAAAACCTATCCATATTACTGTAAGATGTGTAAGTCCTATTGCGCAAGCGGTCATCGAAACAGCACTAACCTCGCAAATAGGGGCGAGTTGTTACTCCTGCTATTCTCTTAGACCAAAGGGCAAAGGTCCTCGTTCTATTTTAGATCTTCACCCTCTGAATGCCTTCTTACGAAAGAACAAATCCAAAATGCTCCAACTAGCCCAGGTTCTGTCTGCCCTAGTACCCGACAATTAAAGGGTAGCTTCGAAACTGCTAAATTCTTTTTTATTTGTCCATCACACATTGCCCTGAGGCTCAAGGTCTGTCTAAAGTATTTTCAATTTGCCATGCTCCCTTTGTCTTTATCATCACCCCTCGGGTGCTCATGAAAGTGATGGCAGTGGTCGCTATCCATCTTCAGAAATAGCGGATACAAGTTTTCTCCTAACTCAACAAGTGAAGGTGGGGTCACCAGTCAGTCGTAGTCCACCTCCAGACAACAGTGAAACTGCTGACACTGTTGGGGGTTCTCAATCACTGAGCCAAAGCGACGCGGGTCTCCGTCGTCAGACTTTATTTTATAGAAGCAGTCTTGGACAGGGTGCAATACAAGGGCTTTCCTCAACAGAAATAAATCCAGGAACTTCTGGTTATGATACCAATGTTGCAGCCTCTGTCCTGGATCTCTGTGAGAGCAGTTCTCAGAGTTTTGGTTCTGTTGGCCTCCTTCTTGTCCACTAAACCAGCTGGCAGATGTGGACTCGACAGTGGGATTTGAAGTCTCAGGGGGCCCAGCACCAAAGGAACCTGGCAAATATCATCCAGGGTTCAGAAGCAACTGCACAAGATCTACAATGGTGGCTGCTCAACCGCAACCTGACCATCAGCAGACCCCACACCTCTCCCAACCCAGAGCAGACTGTGGTGACAACTGCATCACTGTTGGGTTGGAGTGCCATCTGGGAGACTTATTCTTGCAGAGACCTAGCTCCACATAGGAACAGAGTTATCCATGGTAGAGGAACAGAAATGTGTCCATAGACAATATTCAATATAAATATAATACTAGGTCAGTCCCAAAGGTGGTATTGGAAAGGGGTAAATATGTCAATGAAGGTCATGATATGTAGGGCTGACAATATTAGCAAATGAAATGTGAAGATGTGCCATAGCCTGTGCCCACACGTCAATGCCCGTCAATGCAATGTCATAACCCAATTATACCTATAAGAAATAGAAATAAGAAATAGAAAGTTGACCTGTACAGCTTTGCAAAGGGCCATCCACTGCGCAGCAACACGTGTCACACATTTTTAGGAACTTTTGAACTGTTTGAGCTAGAAACAATTTTGTTTTGGTAAAATATGCAGATTATGTGCAGATAATGGATACTGTGGCAAATGCGGCAAACACAGCAAATCTATAATTATGTGAAAATCGCCGCTGCAGCACAATTGTATAATTCCAGCAGACCTGCTTATGACCCAGGGGGCCTACCTGCCATTGTTTGAGTATAGGCTGGAGGCCTGAGGTAGAACTATTGCTGGATTGCAACTGTTCCTCCACATTTGGCCTACGTTGCTTTGTTGCTGTGACCTCAGACGGTAAGGAGACACTTATCTAACTTTCCAGGAGCTGGACTATACCTGCTCACTGGAGTCACCTGCTTCCCAGCAAGCACGAGACTGACAAAAATGACCTGCATGAGGATACTCAGAAGTACTGAGACCACCCAGATGTCACTTAAGTAATGCAGATTGGAAGACAGAAACGTGCTATGCTCAAGCAGTGAGTGTGTGTGTGATTCACTAGGTCTGATGTTGGGTTTAGAAACCCAGTGTCCTCGTCATAGTCTTGCTGCTAGGTACATACTTGACTGTTCTGTGATCTGTTTTTAAGTGCATAAGAAAGTTGTATTGGCTTAACCTGGGATTTTTGTTAAGGTGTGAGAGTGTCACATTGTGGTAGAGGGAGGGCATATATTGACTGAGTTATGATCCCACATGGTCAGGTTGGTGGCAGCTTCCAGCTATCTGTGAGTGGAGCATGCGGTAGTGTCTGTTTCTGATAGTGATTATGCTGTCTTGGTGTGTAAATTGTCTGTTCCTGAGACCGGCTCGTCATGTTGATTGGTCCTATAGATCTGGCTGCCGTATTATTGTTGCATGTTGTCAGAGGAGTAGCTAGTTACGCCTGAATTGTTGTGTGTCACAACTTCAAGAGGGTGTGAAAGGCACACTTGTACTAATGGGATGTGAATGTTCATGGGATCCATGCTGCCCATATGATCTCCGTCCTATCTTTAGGATTTGTGAGTGTCGTTGCAGCATGTATGTATGGTCCTCTGTGTGTGTGTGGGAGGCTGCGAAGAGTCTCCTGGGATCGGTGTCTGGGTGTTAGGTCGCTCTGCTCCTCTATGTCTCGGTCGGTTGGAGCCATGCATTTGTTGTAATCGGTGTGTGACTGTGGGGGTGTGTTTGTGGGGACGGTCATGCACGCGGAATTTGTAATTGTTGATGTGCCCTGTGAGTGTACCTCTAAGGTTGCTGGAGCCTCGCCCAGCCCCACAATCAGTCAGAATGAGAGTGAATGTGTTGGGGCACTGTCATCACTGGGGTCTGTAGATTTGTCGCTGTGCACGCGTAAGCTAGCTCACTGAAGGTGGGAAGTTATAATCTGGGGAAAACCACTGTTCATCTTCGGGTCCCGGTATCTCTGATGGCCACAGGCGTTGCCGCCCCATGGGCCATGTTCTTTGAGCAGCAACCTCCGCCTTCGATTCGTAACGCAAAATGTGCCCAATCTGAAGCACTTCATACTGGCGCTTTGTTTATAAAGTGGAGCTGCTAAGTCCTGCTCTCGCGAGACGCTAAAGGGAAAACAAGCGCAACTTCCCTTGAAACAAGCACGGTCCGCTTTCATTTTCGTGCGTCGCAAAAGGTTTCTCGTCTTTATGGGGCCATGTGTTTTGCTGCAAAGCACATCATGCCTGCGTAAGACAGAACTCACTAAAGGAATAGTGCTTACAGACTAAATAACAGACGGTTTAACAGAGAAGTAAAAGGGCCAGTCCTCGTAGGTTTCATATTAAGACAAGGCAGTACTAAGGAGGGACTAACAAGCCGTTTACCGAATCAGAAGTCGATATTTACAAAGGACAAAGACACAAGCCAATAATGCAATGACAGGCCATGATGCTAAGCGGGGCAAGGGGAGTACTGAAATAGCTTAAGAGCAAGATGTGATGATCTAGACACTTTCAAGAATTCAAAGTGAGCTCAGGACGACCTATCTCACTCGTACATTGGATATCCTCTGCTTCAGTAAACGTTTCTCACTGGGTACTAATTTTTTCAGAGCATATACAATCTCTCACCCATGGAATGTCACAAAATTAAAATATCAGAGCTACTCTGCCCAAAGTGCTCACAACAGAACAGAAAAATGCCTCAACGAATGCCTGCTCTAAGTTATGGTGAAGTTTGTTTTTTGTTTTGCTGGTAATTTTATTTATACTGACTAGAAACTTAAGTAAGGTATGCACATGGGAAAGGTTATAATGAACACTCCAACTGAATGAGTGGATAGGATTATGTACCAATGACATGGGTTGTGCCCCCTTCCAACTCCAAGATGTTGCTGTGCCAGACCACAGGTGCACCATAAGCGTTTAGTAGGCCCTAGATTCATGTGGAGATAGACATCTTCCTAGTATAAATATGAGCATGGGTGTTTCTTACTTAGAACATATCACAGTGTGGCTATCCAAGACCAGAGCAGTGCACCATAGAGTTTTGGGAATAGAGGTCAACTTCACGCTACAACGGAAACATTGCTAGTATAAATATGGGCGGGTATCCAAGCAGACTGTTTTACCTGACCAAGTCACAATTCCAGAACCAGGCGGTTAACATGCTGCATGGGCATCCAGCTCTTCTTAATTCAGGTATGACATATCTTAATGTTTGATACTATTAAGAACTGTTTTCAGTACCTAATAAGTCACTTGACCTCGAATATTTTTGAACATCTCCTCAAAAATGTTATTCATAAAAGGTATTATTGTAGAATATAGTAACGTCCAAGGGCTATGACTGAACATAGATTAATACTTGATGTAGTAACTAATATTTTTAAATGTTATATCGCTAAACAATCCCCAATATAAGAGATTTTCCTACTACATACTATATGTCCGAGAAAGAGCCATTAGTGAGGTCCTCCGGAAAAAATAACCATATACAGCCATTTAGCTTTGCACACTGCTTACTGTCATAACCACATACGTTATTCAGAAGCTTTTACATGCTATTAAATATGGGCCTACACTTCACTTCAAAAAGTGTCTTTCAGACTATACCTTTGAAATTGCCTACATTTAATGTTGTAATTATCTTTTTTACACCCACTCACTTATTTTGCTGTTCTGCAGTTTATAGCTTTTTTTCTCTTTACAATCACAGGCCTGAGGGAGCTAATTTTACAAAACATTTTGGCATGTGCAATAGTTGATGTAGGTAAGAATTATTCTGTTACTTTGGTCAAACGTTTTCACTGAGAAACAAATATGGGTCATTAAAAACCATCTGTCTCATCAGTACATATTAAGTTATTTCCAGGCTCCCGATGTGAAAGTGCTTTAACTATTTGGAGCCTTTAAATCACAATTTGGTGCACAAACACCTATCTTTACAACACAGGATGGCTGTGGGAGAAGGTGGTCAGCAAGAAGGAGAACATGGCGACTAGCAGACGTGGCTAGTCGGGAGGCTCCTGAGGCTTGGGTGTCCGGGCGGGTTTTTGCAATGCTATTGCTTCAAAATAGCTAATATCGAAGGTTTTTTGAATCTACGAGCATCAAGAGCTTTGTATGGTATCAGAATGAGCCCTTTCTAGCGGGTTACGTTCCCGCATACACACTCTGAAGACACTCGGCAGTTGCGGCTGGGGCCGCGGTAACAGACGCATAGAGGAAGGCGGGGCTGGTCGATCCGGAGTGTATGGCGGCTAACTGAGCCTTCGAGCCGGAGCCGTCGAGAGCAGACGAGCAGACGCAGAGTGGAGTGGCTTTTTTCATTGAAAAGAGAAAGCAGAAGCGTTTTTTTTATATTACCGTGTGCTTTGCGGATTGAGTCAGTCTGGAGGAGGAACCTGGCTTAGACACGGCGAAAGCCGTCACTACCTGCACAACAAGTATTCTGACCACTAACTCAAAGGTAAGACTGCAAACCACTCCGGGAGGGGGGCTCATTCAATGGGTTAAGGCAGCCTCTGAGCTCTGGAAAGGGAGAAGGGCTGGATACAGACTTCCTCATATTGGAGGCGAATTTGGAGCTGCGCAATTAGAACTACATAACCCACAATGCATTCGGCCACGAAAAAAAATTCTAACCAGAAAAATAACAGCTACATGGTTGATGGAGAGAGAGTGTCATCAGTATCTCTATCGCGTATGTCAGGAAGAGAGACTCAAGGAAGCCAGGCTTCCGGGTACACGCTTAGAAGCAGAGAAGGGAAGCAGGTTGCTGTAAACAGGCCCATAGCTACCCCACCATTGGCGGTGATTAAATCTAAGGCAAAATCTCTAAAAAAAAAAAAGTTGGGAAAAAGAGTACATCTAAAACACAGAAGCCTGTTATAAAGGTTAAACCACCACCGTCGTTGAAGGCTTATTTTAAAACTGTGCCTGCGGTATTGGAACTTAAACACTCCGACGGGATTTCAACATTAGAGCCTTCAAGGGGGGTCCAAACATCTAATAAATATCAGCCTTTGGAAGACCTAGAATCAGATCAAGCTTTGGAGCAGATCGTGGATTTAAGGCATAGCATAATGCAAGTTTCTGAAACTAAGGATACAGAGCCGGAAGTGTTGGCTAGTACTCCAACAAGCAATAGCGAGGATGATTTACTATCTATTCCATCAGCTATATTGACCACGGATCAGTCCGTAATATTAATGTTACAAGCCCTTAGCCATGAGGTCAAAAGTGGGTTCATAGCTTCTCAAAGCAATCAGCAAGAGATAAAATTGTATTGCGAGAAGCTGGAAGAGAAGTTGGATTTACTCGCTGCTAGAACTACTGCAGTAGAGTCCACGGTAACAGACCTCAAAGCGCTCGCTGTTCAACATTCTAGAAAACGTGAAGATTTCAGACAGCGTGAGCAGGGGTATCAAGAAAAAATAGAGTCCCTAGAAAACGCGCAAAGGAGGAATAATTTGCGCCTCCTGAAAGTCCCGGAAGGGGCCCAAGGGTGAAATATCAAAGAGTTTGTGGCTAAATTAATAAAACAAACGACCCAGGTTGAGCTTTCAGAAGAAGAAATAATGAGACATCCAACGAGTCCATAGAGACCCATTCAGATTAAATCCAAACAAAAGTAGACCTAGGAAGATTTTAGTCCACTTTTTGACTTATACGCTGAAAGAAGAGATACTTAATAGGGCTCTAAAAAGTAGTTCATTATCGCTGGATGGGCTTACATTTCAGATCGGATCGGGTGTATCTTCAATAACTGCATCCAGGCAGTGGGAGCTTGGCAAACTACTCGAACCCTTTATCCAACTTGGCGCCACTGCTCAACTCAAGTTCCCCGCATCCTTAAAAGTGATGTATAAAAATAAAATGAGTCTTTAAGAGGCTGGATGAGGCTGAAGAGTATCTTCAATTACTTACTGATGATAATAAAAGGGAGCAAGGCAAATAATATCACATTTCATAGATTTATTATGAGATTCTTAGCTATATGAACATTTAACCATCCAGACATCTGGGAATGGAGCCTCAATGGCCCGAGGTAGGCCAAGAGAAAGGAGGGGGGTTCTCCAGTGGAGCACAGGAGGGTTTGTGCGGGGTGGGGGGGGGGGGGGGGATTAGTCAGGTCCCTGGGTGGGGAGCATGTGGGGAAAAAAAACAAAAAATTGTCCAAATCGCCGAATATGGTACTTAGTCGTTCATACTTAGTAAACACAAAATGTCGCAGGACAGGATAGCTTTGTTAGCTTATATCAAGATTATGTCATGGAATGTAAATGGTTTAAGGGTTAAACCCAGGAGAGAGAGGATATTTCAATATTTAAAAGATGCACCCGAGTATATTTTCATTTTACAAGAGACGCATTCCACGGAACAAGAGTTAAGAGACATGTGTATAGAGAAAAAATGGATTCAACATGTGATAACCACTTCGCAGCAAACTTCAAATAAAGGGGTGGCTATACTGATTAAATCTAATCCTGAGTTTATGTTGTTAGAGACGAGAACTGATAAAAAAGGGAGATGGGTCATAGCAAAAGTAAAACACAATTCACATAAATACACAATCGTATGATATTATGGTCCGAATTTACATGATACACTCCCTCTTAAAGAACTTTTGGTTGAGCTTATGGATTTTGAGGACCCTGTGATTTTTGCAGGGGATTTTAATTTAGTACTTGATCCACAATTGGATAAATCATATAAACGTAAGCTCTCTCATAACCCTAAAACTAGATCTCTATTATTAAACGCAATCAACCAGTTTGGTTGGATTGATATATGGAGGAAGAAATCAGGTATAAAAAGTGAATTTACTTTTCATAATAAGAAATTGCGACAAATCCAGATTAGATTTCTTTTTAATTGCAGAACAGTTATGTGAGCAAGTGGAGGAGGTAAAACACCTAGGAGCGCATATTTCAGACCATTCTGCTGTCTCTTTAGTTCTTAAGTTGTCTGGCCCACAGTGCATCAAAAGATGGACTATAGATAGGAGCATTCTCCTGGAAGAAGGTAATAGAGAAGTTGCTTGTTGAATCAGATGAGTTTTTCGCAGTTAAGTACAGCTTCACTTCCTGTTGTTTGGGACACATATAAAGCTTTTTTGAGAGGGCGGCTACTGCCAGTTCAATTTGCGAAACAAAGCATACAGAGCGCAGATCTCGCAGATTGAGTCAAAAATTAAGATTTTAGAACGGGCTTTATCAGACCCTACCATAGCAGCAGGAGCCAATATTAAAGAAGATCTGTTAGCATGTAAATTGCAACTGGAGGAGGTATTAGATGAAAGACTGAGGAAAAGATGGCAGGCTAGCTCTCTGGCACACTTTGAATACGGCGAAGCTAGCGGCAAGAGGTACATGTGAGTAATACTGATGTGATTTCAGAGAACAGTGCTTATATTGAACAGGCTTTCTTCCATCATTTTGAAGAAGTATATAAAGAGGATTTAGTTCCGCAACAAGAATCAATTCAGACATGGCTTAATCAATATCAGGTTCGCAGTCTAGATGATCAGACATCTGAGAATCTAAATAGAGAGATTAGTCTAACGGAAATAGCTATGGCAATTGACTCTGCAAAAAGAAGTAAGGCTCCGGGTCCGGACGGACTGTCTTCTGAGATCTATAAAAGTTTAGCTCCAGTAATTACACCAATTCTTCAGAAACTTTTTACATTTATATTTGAGGAAGGCGGTAAAATCCCTGCTTCTTGGAACGAAGCTACCGTTGTTCTTATTCCCAAGCCATTGAAGCCGCTATCACAGTGTGATTCATACAGACCAATCTCTCTGCTAAATTCAGATTACAATCTTATGGCAAAAATATTGGCAGAGAGATTAAATGGGGTAGCCGGTAGTCTTCTACATGTAGATCAAAAGGGATTTGTTAGAGGACGCTCTATACAAGACCTTATACAAGCTTTGGTTGGTGCAATAGATGTTGCCTCTTTTCACAAAATTCCACTGGCGGTTATTAGATTAGATGCCAACTGGGAATTTCTTGCTAAAGTATTAGAAAGGTCAAATTTGGGAACTTCTGTGGTTCTGTAGCTGCATTCTATCAGGCTGCAACAGCTAGAATATTAATAAATGGTAGTCTATCATCACCCATAAAAATCAAAAGAGGCACTAGACAGGGGTGACCGCTTTCACCCTTGCTCTTTGATCTCTACATCGAATCATTCGCTGAAAATATTAGACAAGACCAGAATATCATACCATTTAAACATAATAACTGGGGGGAAAAAGTCTCTTTATATGCGGATGATTTGATGTTATATACATCAGATCCCATTAAGGCAATTCCTCTTATTTATAACTCAGCAGAGCAGTTCGGTCTAATTTTTGGATATCAGATTAATCAGTCTAAATCAGAATGCATGTGCTGGAATATAACATCTTTAACTCCAATTTCAATTTTAAAACAGGAAATTAGATATTTGGGAGTCCAAATTACGCAGGATATACAGCAATTGGCCGATAAAAATTTAGTAAAAATTGAGGGAAATTACAGAATCTTTAAAAAGTTGGTCACTTCTTCCTTTGACCTTAATTGGAAGAGTCAACATTGTTAAAATTATGTTGTTACCTAAATTAAATTTTATTTTTCAAAACATTCCACTTGCTTTTAAGGAATCCAGATTAAGTAAGATCCAAGCTAAATGGAACTCATTCATTTGGGCTTCAAAGGGCATAAGCATTGCATGGAAGAAGCTTCGAAGAAGGAAAGCCAAAGGAGAGCTATGCGCTCCAGATCTGAGAATATATGCCTGGACCTTATTAATTAAGGCGGGAATAAGGCTATTTGATTCCCCATCAGGGACCGAAACAGACTTTATGTTTCAGACTATGTTATCCAAGATTCAGGGTGGCACACAGGGATTTTTGTTTAAGTTTGGTGACTCGCGTTTTTTTAAGAAGGTGCGTTTAAAGGTTCTCAGAGATATGGCATATGTGTGGGCCAGAGTAAGAAGGGTGCTAAATATCTCCTACTATTCTGCGATGGCTCCAATTTGGGACTCACCAGGTTCTCCTGAATGGACTAAAGACTCATTATCCATCCCACTTCGGATAGCAAATATCAAATCTTGGAGCCAATTATTGCCGGAAGGGGTCCTTTTGACGTGGGAGGAGTTTTCCAATCTTACGGATAATAATTTATCTAAATTCAAATATCTACAAATTAGAAGTTGGGCCCAGGCTATGACAGTGGATATTGGTGCTACTTCAGCCCTGGAGGAACTCCTATTGAAAAAAACAAGGAAAATAATAACATCTGTGCTTTACTGGACAATTCTGGAAGGAGAAGATGGAGCGTTTGGTCTCCCGGTACAACTTTGGAGGGATCAAGTTTCAGATGTCGACTTGCACAACTTATGGCAAGTATCTTTTGATTTACTACATGTTACAGTATCACCTGCCAATTTAAAGCGAAATCACTTGTTTTCTCTCCATAGAGTGTATTGGTCTCCGGCCAGGTTGGCTAAATTTTCTAAGGGGCCTATTCCATGCTGTCCAAAGTGTAACCAGGAAAAGGCAGATGACCTTCATATGTTTCTGACTTGTCCCGCGCTAATGAATTTTTGGTCTGAAATAGAAGGTATGAAAGTGCTCTTCAATTACGATATACAGGTTAGTGTATCGTTAGTTTTCTTTGGAATTGTTTCTAATTATGAGGAATTTCCTCAAGACATTAATAAATTATCTCTTTATTTAATCATTCTTGCTCGTAGAGAAATATGCAAACTGTGGGTGAGTGCTACTGCACCACTATATTTAGATTGGATTAGAGCAATCAGGCATACACTCAGATTGGATAAGGTAGCTTGGAAAAGAAGGAAGCATTTTTGGATTCCATGTATTAATTGGCTGGATAGGTTATGAACAACTATGTCCAATGATTATGCCTTTTTGCAGAATGGGTCACCCTCAGATCAGTTCAAGGGCCTGGAAAGTTGGAAGAACTGAGTTGAATCTACATTTTGTAGTACCGTGAGGTACATACTGGGTGTCTGCAAAAAGAGCATCCATAAGGATCTTCAGAGTCTAAAAAGGGCGTGGCTGGAACAACTTACTCTGAAAAATATTCTTTTGGCGCATGAAGACAAAAAAAAAAAAAAAAAAAACACAGGATGGCTGAGCAAAATGTCAAGTTTCATCCAGAAGACGACCAAAGGAAAGAAACATTAGTCAGACTGGCACAACTCCAGTCAGATTAAAGTGGCGACAGAGTTGACACCCAGCAATGCACACCCTATTTATAGTGAGATACTTTGGTAAGAGACGTAATTTTTGGAGTGGGGGGTAGAGGGGAATTCTCGAAAGGATGATCTGTAAAAGTCTCCTCTAAGTTACAAGCCCAAATCTGAATTAAAAGCTTGTCTTTTTTTCTCAACCACAGAACCCTGGCAGGGATGGTGTTCTGTTCCCTTCAGAAGTGAGAACAAATAGCAAAAAAGTGGAAAACTAAAACAATATTATAAAAAAAATATACACTTTCTAGCCAGAAATAACAAAATTACACAAAATAGTACATTTCGGTCTAAAGTCAAAAAGTTATCTGAAGATTTTGGATAGTGTCAAGAGTCTGTAAATGCCAGTGCAAGTAAAGAATGCAGAAGAGTAAATAACCAAAATATTGACAACAGAAAAAGAGGTTAAAGCAAACAAAATGAAGAGAAGCATTGCCATGAGGCTCAATCACAGTGGGAAAAAAGCTGAAAGCTCACCTCCATGTTCAGCGAACTTTGGATTGGAGAGGATTTGCTTGCAGAATTTAAGCCCATTTCGATACTGCTTATGTTCATAACATCGCTGTGATGAGGAAAACTCAATGTCAATAACAGATAATCATAAAACAGACAATACTGAAGGCAAGCTACAATGCTAATCTATGGGTTTCTCAAAATCAATTGATATTACAATCAGCAAACAAATAATACACGCAAAATGTTGAGGGTACTGGAATTCCTCTCTCATCCATGTGCTACATCACTGTACATATCACACCCATGCCATCAGTTCCACCACATAACTGTTATAATAAAGAGCTAACCACAAGATTGAGCCAAAGACAGAGGGCAAGTGATTCAATTAGAGGAGCCTATGGCCTGCAAGTTCCAGTACTACCACGGTAAACACACTGTCATTCTTGTTTCATGTTAGGAAAAATAGATGTCAGAAGTATTTAGAGAGCATATATACTCTGGCTTATGCCAGACAAAGCAAAAACACCTTAAAAAGAGTGGCTTGTTCGAATGGTAAGTCTTTTCATGGAAAGGTATTCAGAGTATTTTCTCTGTACAATGCCTATGTCACCAGCATGGCTGCACTACAGAACTCCTAATTAAAAGTAACTGACAGGGCATAGATATTTTAGCCCTGATGAAATGAGCATGAATAAAGTGAACAAGTTAACGAGAGAGGCAAATGACCATTAGGGCGGCACAAATCACCAGGCAGAGCTGAGGTCTTAATCACTGAGACCTGCCTATTTACGGTAAACTAATCAGATATTGTTCTTGGACAAACCACACTTAATTCATGCAACACCAGACTTGAAAATGAAAGATACCAAGTGTAGGCACACAGAGAAAGGCACACAGAGAAACACACACAGACATCACATACAAATATGCTTTAATACAGTGCTTTCAGCAGTGTTCCAAACTGTCAAACTAGAGAAGGGTGAAATATGCAGACAACCTCAAACCCAAACCTGCATTGGAGTTTAGTGAAGTTATAGTATTCACTCACTCCACTATACCTTTGGAACCTCTGAAGGAGTACAGGATGGTGCATCTAGTTCACCTATCTCCACATTCTAGATTCTTCCAACAGGGAAGCAAATCAGACTCATTTGTCTCATAAGTCCATCGCAGCAGGTAGGAATGCTTCCAATCCCTGTGTGGTGTCTTCACCACTCAGCCACTGTGATGCTTTTAGCTTCCAGAACCCTGTCATTGTACTTGAGGTGCGAGTTCTATTAAGGCAGTTGCTTATGTCTGTTGGTGGGTTAGGTAAAATAAATACCTTGTTGCTTTACCTGTGTTGTGTAGTCTAACATCTTTACACCCTCCTTAGTCTGGTTCAACATACTGAAGGGTTTATTAGTTTAGAGAACAATTGGCAGTCTATTGTATTTAATGGAAATATGCAACGTACTGCACGCTCGCAAAAGCTGCTTCAGAACCTCTAAGAAACAAGGAGTATAATTTCACCATCTGTTAAATGTGCAAAACCTCTTCAACCAAGCAAAAGCTGTTGTGAAAAAGATATTAAATTTGACGAATTATTCTGAACTACTTCCCTAAATAAATCCAATGAATGACACTTCTACATCAAGTTACAAAAAACCCAGTGAGATACTAAACATTGAGGTGAAGTTGGATAATGAATCCAACACACCGAGAATAGTAGAACAAATACAATGACAGCCAGCCATGAAAGATCAGTAAGTGACAAACCTACAGTGCATTGATAAGGGCCCTGCTACACAGTGACGGTGCAATCATCAGTGACTATTAAGTGAAGGGGTGTGCGAGGCTGGTTCCTTCCTACCCAAATCTTCATGTTCAGCCTGTTAGTAGGGCACTTACCTCAATGTCAAATCACAACTTCTAGAGATTGTTTTCTCCAAAACAGTACAACACTATAGAGTTCAAGAAGAAGAGGAAGACGATTCTCACTCTACAGGACAGAATATATTTATGCACATGAGATGGCCGGCCACCCACCGATTAAAAAAATAAATAAAATAAAAACACAAACCTATCACCATTATCATATGCAAATTCAGAACACCATCATACAGCCACCCAATCACAATAACACAAAATACAAATTCAGTGTAAATCTGTTCAGTAGCTTGTGACAAAAATATATTTGGTAAAAGAAAACATTAAAAAAAAATGAGCTTGTTCGTGATGTCACTAATTAGGTCCTATGACATCAGTGAGGCCTTCAGAGCCATTGGAGATATCATAAGTGGCTGTCATGAGCTATGCATAGTGGGGATGCGACTTCTGTTTTGCCCAGTTTCCCACAACAGAAGAATTTAAGGGTATATAGATTTTGTGGTGGAACTACAACGTAGTTTTAGAATTTCGTAGGATATTTCCTGATGGAAAAGTTAAAAGTGTTTGCACTACATGTACATCAAGTTATAACCGCTGTTAAGTCAGCTCATACACATTTTTGTGTTTTTAAGAAACATTTTCATGAGTGATTTGCACCTTTTTACTGGTTGCTGTGTGGAAGCATCTGGTAGAGGAGGTGTTCCTCAGTACGAGGTTAAAGCCAACCCGTGGTATACGGACATCAGATATGCGCAGCAAAAGTTAAATGCATCAAACCCACTGATGCAAATGCAGTTACCAAATTCAGACCAATTCAGACCAATTCTGGTATCTCAACTTTCATGAAATCCATAAAAAGGTACTAAAATTAGCAAACCAAACCATTTTTACTCCCACTTTAGACTTGCTCCGTCTCTTGCCCTATGCACACAAGATTCCTGCACCAATTATAACTACGTGCATAATTTCATGTAGACTCATACAGTGGCAAAGTTGTTGCCCTACTTTAAGATTGCTTCCTAAAGAACTGTTCAAATATTGGCATACCAACAGGAAATTGAAAATGTCTTACTCTGCATGGTCTGTATGAGGACATCGTAGTTATCAGCCAATGAACACTACATGGCCCCTCGCGAGTAAGATAAACATGAAAAGTTATTGTCCAATTTCATGCAGATGTGCAAATTGAGCTGAAGTTACTGGATTTTTTTACCCCTCCTAGCCCCATTAACTTGGCACATTCTTGGTGGGTCAGCAAGAAATTTTAGATTACAACAAAGAAGGTAACTTGCTAACAGCTGGTAAAATCACATGCAAATTCAATACACAATGCCAAGTTTATTAACTGAAAACTCTACCCTACTCACCTGATTGACCAGATAAAACTTGACTTGCCAACAGAAAACCAATATACAAAAGGTCTTTCAAATTTCATGCAGATTCATCAAGTGGGACAAGAGTTTGAAGCAAATTGACAGATTCTCTTTACAACTTCCTCCTGGCCCCCCTAACACCTTTGATGTACCAGCATAAATCTGAACATATCAAGAGGAAGCTAAACAAGAACTGCCAAATTTCCCGGAAATTCATAAAACAGCAATAAACTAAAAGGTCTTACTGTCACGTTATCTATAACAATTAGTCCCCTCAAAGCAACCCAACATTTTTCAAAATGAAATATCCCAAATACTGCTGAACGAATTACATCCTCACTTAACAGCCAATAATGGTTCACCTTTAAAAGGAGTCAGCTTTGCCAATACTTGTTGAATGTAAGGGGGCCAAAGGATTAAAAACAATGTGAGGAAGGAAGCCACTAAATGGGAATCAGCAAATAAGTGACAAAAAGCCATTCAATGACAAAAAATACAGGAAGCTACCAAGCAGTTGTACATAAGTGTAAATTAAGTTGTAGCATTCAAATTTCACAGCAGTGCAGATCAGAGGAACTCCAAAAAGGGCACTAGAGACCAAATCTTGCAAAATGAGTTTCACATACAATTTCCCATAGGAATTTTTAACAGCGCTACAACCAATTAGGTTGAAAAGAATTACACCAAATTTGTCAGAAAAGTAAATCTTAATCCAGAAAGTGTGTCTATCTGAATATCAGTGTCTCCTGCATTTCCATGGCTTCCACCCAGTCTCCGCGGCCTCCACCCAGTCTCCGCGGCCTCCACCCAGTCTCCGCGGCCTCCACCCAGTCTCCGCGGCCTCCACCCAGTCTCCGCGGCCTCCACCCAGTCTCCGCGGCTTCCACCCAGTCTCCGCGGCTTCCACCCAGTCTCCGCGGCTTCCACCCAGTCTCCGCGGCTTCCACCCAGTCTCCGCGGCTTCCACCCAGTCTCCGCGGCTTCCACCCAGTCTCCGCGGCTTCCACCCAGTCTCCACTCCGACTCCCCGTCTCTGCGTCTCCAACGGGTTAAATTAGTGCAGTACTGTAAACTCACTTTGTTTCCATGTGTAAAGTTTGTGTTGGGTTTGTTTCCACGTGTAAAGTAACTGCAACATTCAATCTGTGAAGCAGTTTCCATGTGTAAAGTTTGTGTTGGGTTTGTTTCCACGTGTAAAGTAACTGCAACACTACTATGGTAATAAACTAGAATCAGCTGGTAGCCTGAGCAATCCACCTAAAAATACTCCTTGAGAACAGTGGATTCAAAATTGGAGTAAGCCCTTACTCTTCGTCTTGAACACCCGCTCCCAGAAAGGAGTGTGACAGCCCTAAACGTGTATATCGGTTTCTTCTTGGGTGTTCATACAGTAGTTCCCTAGGAGTTGATACAAGACTTTCTAGACTCCTTCTGTACACAAAGCACACCCCTGCCAAATGTCATAAATTTGAAGGAGAAAGTCATGGCAGTGACAAGGACTTCTGATTTCCCACCTTGAAGATAGTTCATACTTTTGAGATGGCTCAATTGTAGATTACTTATAAACAAGTTTAAAGCAAGAGGGCATAGGCTTTTCCTTTTAGCCCAGCATTTGAAATGGACAGTAAATCTAATCATTATTCAACCAAGGAAAAGATGTTAATCGCATACAATATCAGAGTAATTAAAGAAAGACCGAAGGAGTCACTTATCGTGACCCTCAACCATTCAACTCCACAAGAGGGTAATTGGGAGCCCCTGGGATGGGCTTGCTTCTATGGTTACTTTATTGTTTATGTAACTTGCTTTAATAATCAGGAATAGGTACCAATGGGAGTGTGGGGTGAAAGAACCTTTTTTGCCCTCATTTGTACACCCTGTTGCAATGTGCTATTGGAAATGGATAATCTGTGGTATTCATGGATCTTTCCCCACTTGAACTCATACAAGGGGCGTGTAATACGTATAAACAGAAGTATATGAACAGAGATGTGGTGCAAAAAGTGTATTCCAAAAAGGGAAACTACTATGCTAAACCGTCAATGATGTTCAAATGGTATATGTAGATTGAGCCAGCTGCGCCTGGCAGAGTATACTTGGAAGCTGAATGCTTTGGATTTCTCGGGCTTAAGCTTAAATAAATATACCTCCACAACTGTGTTTGATTGCGGTCCCTCATTAACAGACAACTGTACCGGATTTGTGCGTTCACAAACTGGGGGCTCGTCCGGGATCCACCAAGTCAATCCAGGAGTTGGTTGGTGAACCGACTGACTTTGAAATACATACCCGCAGAGGGGATTGTGTTTCCCGTGGTCGCAGACTGAGGGGATCACCAATACCCCAAGACACAAGGTAGACGCGGCTGGATCCAAAGAAGTCAGAGGCAACATAGTCGTCGAGACATGGCAAGGAGTACCATGGAAGTATTACATTAGTTGACAGAGCACAATCCAAAAGAGTTACACGACTAATTCAAACAAGTCAGAATTTTGTTAACAATAGTGCAACTCCAATGATATGAACAATAAAGGATTTATGCGCAGATATTTACCAATGTTGACACGTAGAAACAAAAAGAACAGCCGACACTTGTTTCGTCTTGAAAATTGGAGTTGCGCTATTGTTACTTAACAAAATTCTGACTTGTTTAAATCAGCCGTGTAACTCTGTTGGGTTGTGCTCTGTCAACTAATCTATTACTTTGTATATATGGAGGGCATCCTGCATATAGAGTAGCACTGTGGATGGCACAGTGCTAGACATAAAGCATGCTGGAGAATATCCTGGTTACTTTATAACTTTGTGGCAAACAAATACAGAGGTGCTGGCTGTTGCGAACCACTGCCATCAATTGTTTCCTTTACCATGGAAGTATGTAATGATGTGGAATGAGATTAGAGACTTCCAATGATAAAATCTGGCCATAGGGACAGTACAGTGCATTGTACTTTGCTATGTGAAAGCCCCACATGTTGGTACTTTTTAATAGCCAATGGAAGAATTTGCATTGTGACAAAGATTCACCATTACTGCACTAAAATAATTACCTTATATAAGTGGTGAAAATGGGTGGTAGTTGTAGCAAATTATCTAAGATTATATATTTCAAAGAGGAGATTGTATGTTTGGAAGAGGAGTGAGACTGTTGCAGTTTGATGTGCTGAACAGGTGAAAAAAGATGCCAGGCAACATGAAGGAAGTAATAAAGACTGAAAGGGATAAAGCAAGGGCATATGACAAAGAAAAGGGCTTAGGAATTTGCTGAAGAAATGAGGGAACATTTTATGAAGGAGAGTAAGACCTTAGTGGTATATAAACCAGAACAGATGGCCTTAGCTCATTCCATTTCAGAGAGACCTATAATTGAACACATTTTGAGTAAAACACCGCACCCACCACCCTATCAAGTGGCCACTGATCAGTTAAGCCAAACATAGGCTATAACAGAAACCTACGGTTCAGAAATGCATGCATTATAATGGGGAGACCCAACGGAGGATTACCCTCCTTTTCCTCCACCTTCCCCCAATTTGCTGCAGACAGGGGGACCTACTCCCAGGAATAAATTAAAAAGCACCATAACACCAGAAATGTGAGATTAAATTGAAATATTCATTAAGAACTGCATGAAACACAGCACCAACCAATATAAAGATAAGGAAGAAGGGAATTTTAACACTTGTGAACAATCTGTGGCAAACTATAATACAAGAAATGGGAAAGGTTTTACATCCCCTACATTAGTTACAATTCATTAAGGCTTAAACAGGGTCAGCCACAGGACCTGACTCTGCCCAATAATTTCACCCAATAGGACAGTGAATGAGACATCTGTACTAACAAAAGCTGAATGTCATACTGAGTATGCTCTATATCTTGAATGGATTGACACATAAAACTCCTTATATGCCTCAGTGAAGGCCCAAATGTGTGAAGTACCTGGTTCTGACACCACTAACCTTTGTTATCAGGTATATGTCCACGGGACTAAAACAGAACTCATTACCTTTTCCAAGGACAAACCTGATATAAGGGAAAGCCCCGATGAATGGTATATCAGAACAGAAAAAATATTGTGCAGGGGCCAGTAAACATTGAATGACAGAAGAAAACAAGTTACTTACCTGTAACTTTGGTTCCCCAGTATTGGTAACTTTCATAGATTCCCATGCTTTTGTATCATTCCCCGTCGTCGGAATGGGAGTCTCGGTAATAACAAAATACCATAGTATTAGGTACAAAAGAGAGAGGAAAGGCCTAGGCCTCATTCCCTTTTGTAGCATATCAGCCTCTTTTTGTAAAAGAGACCAAATATCAGGCATCAGCCAATCAGAAGAGCCTCACCCTTGGAACCTTCCTGAAGGAATCTCAGAGCCTCAGATTTTCGTAGCCGTTGTGTGCTAGACACCCTACTTGCTGAAGGCTGAGCTTTCCCCGGGGAGGAGGGTGGGCGCATGGGAATCTATGAAAGTTACCAATACTGGGGAACCAAAGTTACAGGTAAGTAACTTGTTTTCTTGCCCCAGTATTGGAACTTTCATAGATTCCCATGCTTTTGTATCAGAATAGCAAGCAGTAAAGCATCATAAACACATTTTGAAAATAAGTACTGTATATCATCACAAATGAAATCACAAAATGTGTTACCACTGGAAGGTGGGATAAAAAGGAAAGCTCACCAATCACTGGAAGAGGTTCCTCAGGACAGCCTGGCCCACTGCTGCATCATCCTGCTGCAATGACTAAGCAGTAATGCTTAGTGAAAGTGTGTACGCTGCTCCAGGTAGCAGCCCTGCAAATGTCTTTTACAGGCACCCCCGCAAAGAGGGCCGTTGAGGATGCCACTGATCTCGTTGAGTGAGCACGTATCCTGCCCACCAGAGGTTTTCCTGCTATGTTGTGGCAATGCAGAATAGCACTTGAAATCCATCTGGAGATCCCCTGTTTGGACAGAGGGAGACCTTTGCTTGGACCACCAAAGGCGATAAACAATTGTGAAGTCTTTCTAAATTCCTGGGTACGGTCCAAGTAGAATTTAAGACATCGTTGTAAATCCAGAGTGTGCAATGACTTCTCCGCTGGAGTGACTGGGTTAGGAAAAAATGTCTTTAGAATTACTGGTTCGTTCAAGTGAAAGTCTGTAGGAACTTTAGGAATGAATCTTGGGTTCGTCCGCAAGATGACCGTGTTCTTCTTGAACTGTAAAACGGCTTCTGGATAATAAGGGCCTGCAACTCTCCCACTCGCCTAGCCGATGTCAGGGCTAAGAGTAGGGCCAATTTCCATGACAAATATTTCAGGTCTGAGCGGTGAATTGGTTCAAATGGTTCCTTCATCAGTTGAGCCAGGACCAAGTTCAAATGCCAAGTTGGAGGAGGAGGTCTCACTGGTGGATAGACCCTGAACAGGCCTTTGAGGAATTGCTTGACAATTCTAGAAGACCACAATGAAGGACCAGAGTCCGCTCTCCTGAATCTGGAAATCGCCGCCAAGTGGACCTTGATCGTAGAATGAGTCAGATTAGACTTTGCTAGCGAGAGTAGGTAAGGCAAGATCTGATGAGATTTCGACGTAAAAGGATCAACCTTTTCCTTCTTACACCAAATACAAAACCTTTTCCATTTTAATCTGTATGTCTTGTTAGTTGAAGGTGCTCTTGCCTGGGAAAGGATGTCCTTGATCTCCTTGGAAAGAGGGACATTCATGAATGCTCGCTGGTCAGGAGCCATGCAGTCAGGTGTAATGATCTTGGGTCTGGATGCCAAACCTGTCCTTCGGACATGGTCAGAAGATCCGGAACCTCCTCCAGCCGCAATGGAGGGACTAGCGACAACAGATGTAGTTCTGTGTACCAAAATTGTCGCGGCCATGCTGGAGCTATCAGGATTATTTTGCATGGTTCAGTTTTCATCTTCCTGATGAGGCGTGGAATCAGGGGAATTGGCGGAAACGCATAGAGAAACCTCCCTGTCCAGGCTAACGACAGGGCATTGCCCAATGAGCCTTGATGGTGGAACCTGCTGGCGTACGAAGAGCATTTCCTGTTGGTTGGCGTTGCAAAAAGGTCCACCTACGGTGTGCCCCATGTCTGAAATAGTAGATCCAGAACCTGCTGTTTCAGTTCCCACTCGTGACTGACTGAGGATAACCTGCTCAGTCTGTCGGCCCCTTCGTTCAGCACTCCTGGTAAGTGCTCCGCCTTTAGTGAAATTCTCTGAAGAATTGACCATTCCCATATCTGTTGAGCTTCCCGCGACAGGAGGAGTGATCTCGTTCCTCCCTCCTTGTTCACATAATGCATAGCTGTGGTGTTGTCTGTTCTGATGAGCACTTGTGAACCCTGAAGCCGCGGAAGAAAAGCTTGAAGAGCCAGCCTGATCGCTCTCAGCTCCAACAGATTGATATGCAGTTTTTGCTCGCGAGGAGACCAATGGCCGCTGACCTGCAGATCCTGCATCACTGCTCCCCATCCCTCCAATGACGCATCCGTCGTTAGTATTTGAGGCGATGGTACGCTTGCGAAGGATAGACCTTGGCACAAATTGTCTTGATGTGACCACCAAATCACTGCCTCCTTCATCTCCTGAGTGACAACCACCTTGTCCTCGAACGATCCGTGCACTTGTTTCCATTGGAGGTCCAGTTGTTTCTGCAGTGCGGAATTAAGGGGATACATGATGACATCACCCCTAGTAGCGACTTGTAACTGCGTACAGAAAGACACCTTTTTACCCGAAGGTTTCGTGCCAAACGTTGCAGTTTCTCTATCCTCTCTTGAGTAGGAAACGCCCTCGAGAGCTTTGAATCCAACACTGCTCCTAGGAACCGTGCTCTTCTCTAGGGTATCAGCGCGGATTTTTCTCTGTTCAAAGTGAGCCCCAGATTCTGGAACAGATTGGTGCAAGCCTGCACAGCGTCCTGCGCTAACCTTCTAGACGGGGCCTTCAGTAACCAGTCGTCCAGATAAGGGAAGACCTGGAAGTGGTTTCTTCGCAGAAATGCCGCCACCGGTGCCAGCACCTTCGTGAAAATCCTTGGGGCAGAGCAAAGTCCGAAGGGCAGAACCCTGAACTGAAAATGGCTCTTGGCTACTGTGAAGCGTAGGAACCTTCTGTGTGCTGGGTGAATCGGGACATGGAAGTACGCGTCCTCCAGATCGAACGTGGCCATGAAATCCCCCGAGCTGATCATTTTCAATATATCCTGTAGGGATACCATCCGGAAGGATAGGGAGACGAGATGGGTATTTAGCTCCCTGAGGTCTAAGATGAGGCGCCATTTCTCCAGCGTCTTTCTCACCAGGAAGAACCTGGAATAGAAACCATGGCCCCGTTGTGTGGAGGGGACCGGCTCTATCGCCCCTTTGCGGAGCATGTGTTGTACTTCGAGCCTTAGGAGACGCAGATGTTTTGATGGAATGGCTGCCGGGGGCCTGGGTGGAGGGACTTCCATAAATTCCAAAGTATGTCCACGCCTTATGATGTTGATCACCCAACGGTCCGATGTTATTTTGGACCAATTTTGAAGGAATTTTGACACCCTGCCTCCAACTGGTGATTTCTTGGAGGAGGGAACAGTAGGCAGAGCCAGGAGGCCGCTATTGGCGCTTGGACGTGTCCCGTCCACGGGCAGCCTGCTTGCCCTTATTGTAAGGCCTCGAATAACCCAAAGATTGGCCTTGCCTTTGCTGGTATGGCTGGCGATTTTGCTGGTAACCTGAGCTGTTCGAAGAATAGCGTTGTTGATGTTGTTGGTATGAACCTCTATAACCACCTGCTCTGCCTCTCGAACCTCGGAAGGGAGATTTGCGAAACTGGAGGGTACCTAGAGACCTGGCTGTTTCTGTGTCTTTTTTGATTTCTTGAAGGGTATCATCTATTAATTTCCCGAAGAGGGCTTCGCCATCGAAGGTCAGATCAAGGACCTTGTTCTGAATCTCCGGTCTAAACCAAGTCGCCTTCAGCCACCCTTGGTGTCTTAACACTGCCGCTCCTGCTAACGCCCGAAAGGACGTTGTCGCGATGTCCATGGCACAGTCTATAATTTCCATGGAGACCGCCTCACCCTCCTGTAAAGTCTTCTTTGCTTCCGCCAGAGACTCCGGTGGAAGGAGTTCCAGATATGGGGCAACATCGCACCATAATTGGCGATCATATCGTCCTAATATCGCCAAAGCATTGGAGGCACGTATTAGTAGGCTAGCAATCGATGAAAACCGTTTGCCCGTGTTATCAAGTCGTCGCCCATCCTTATCAGGAGGGGCCGTTAATGGAGCAGAGGGGTTCCGCGACTTCCTCTGTGCTGCCTGTGAGATGACAGTCAGGTTTTGGATGGCCCGTCAGCGCTGCCGGTCCATCATCTGGTGCTTTATACTTTTTATCCAGACGCGGTAGCACAGGGACCACCGTCGCTGGGTTTTTCATAGCTTTCAAACCTTCATCCCACAAATGATACACAATTGGAATCGATCTTGTTGTTTTGCGGTGTGTTTCTTTGAAGTCATATAAGAAACATTCCGTGGTTTCCGCGGGCATTGCCAGCTTAAATCTTCCCGCTGCACGTTCCATCAGCTGGTGAAAACTGCCGATGTCAGCAGGAGGCGAATCTACCAAGTCCTGATGAGGTGAATCTTGGTCTGGGATGATGTAGTCATCATATTCATCCCTATCATGATCAGAGTCTTGGTTACCATCAGATGATTCATCATCATCATCATCATCCCCCTCCGGGTCATCGGCTGGCTCTGACGGAGCCTGAGGTGTCGGCCGCTGAGGCTGAGGTGGCGTCCGTGCCGGAAGTACCAAAGGGACTACAGATGAGGGGTTTCTGACTGGTGTCGAAGGGGCAGACCTTCGTGGTGTTGGTCTTTCCGCTTTTGACTTATAGTCTTGCAGCATCTTGTGGAGGTCATGCAGGAATGTTGTAGGTACCGAAACCATCTCCTGTGGCACATAGCCCCTAGAGTGGGCCACTTGATGATATTCTCCTTGGTCATATGCCCCATCCGAATCTGTCTCTTGACTCTTAATCAGTAGCTGAGACGGGCTACTGGCATAGTCATAAGCATCCTGTCCGCCTTCCTCAGATCCTTCCTGGTCCAACAACAAAGTTGGCGGTAAAGTGGTCACCTTTCCCGGGGATGTCATTTCCGGAGTAATCGTCGTTAAAGAAATCGTCACTCGTCTCTCCGTAGCCAGTATCGTCGATGGTTCCGCCGACGCCGGAGATATTCTCGTCGACGATATTGGAATCACAGAGGTCGTCGTCACCACCGTCGACGAGCCCGCCGACGTTGTAGACATTGTCATCGAAGCACTCGTCGACGACACCACCGTCGATACCGTCGACGACGCCGTCGTCGTCCCTGCCGTCGACGATGATGGTTTCTTCGTCGACGATGTTAAAAAAGCCGTCGACGACGTCTTCGTCGACGATGTCGTCGTCGTACCTCTCGTCGACGCTGCCGTCGGCGCTCCCTTCGTCGACGACGACGAAGCTTTCGTCGACGATTCTCCCGCCGACGAGCCCGTCGACGGGACCAATTGAATTTTGGGTTTAGTTTTCTTCGTCGACGGACCCACCGTCGACGATGTCTTCGTCGTAGAGGACTTAGAACTCCTCTCTGAAGAATATGAGGAGGGTTTCTTGAAGGCTGGGTCTGTCTTCTCACCCTTAGGAGGCGAAACCAGTTCTGCCTTATCCTTTCCACTGCGGTGGGGGAGCTTACTGAACCCCGACTATCAGACTCGCTGGGGGTCTTTTTGGAAGCCTTTGAGGGGCGCTCAACAGAGGAAGATGGGGAACCTCTACCCCTTTTCACGGACCTTTTTTAGTAAGTAAATGAAGACGATTCCTCCTCATCACTGGAAACTCCATGTTTCCTCTCCTTTTGCCTCTGTAGCCATGTAAGCAGTCTTCCAGCACGGTCTTTCAAGGTCTTGGTGGAGAGAGTGTGGCAAATTTTGCAGTCTTCTGCCTTGTGATCCGGATAAAGGCAGTAAATACAGTCCTTGTGTTTGTCCTCCACAAACAGCCTCTTCTTCCCACAGGTGGAACAGGGCTTGAAGAGAGCTTTCTTTTTCTCAACCTCAGACATCCTGATGAAAAGGAGAGATTTCTGAAGTAGAACTGAAGAAATCCTGAAGAAAAAACTGTACAAACTACGAAAGAGTTGAAAATAGAGCAGAGCTCAATGGAGACTCCCTAGCACAACGTGCGGTAGAAAATCTGAGGCTCTGAGATTCCTTCAGGAAGGTTCCAAGGGTGAGGCTCTTCTGATTGGCTGATATTTGGTCTCTTTTACAAAAAGAGGCTGATATGCTACAAAAGGGAATGAGGCCTAGGCCTTTCCTCTCTCTTTTGTACCTAATACTATGGTATTTTGTTATTACCGAGACTCCCATTCCGACGACGGGGAATGATACCAAAGCATGGGAATCTATGAAAGTTCCAATACTGGGGCAACATATGTTTCCCACATTCTCCCATCTGATTTAGGGAAGAAGTGCAGGAAAGAAAACTTGAAGATGTCGACTCGACCAATATATACTACATGCAATGCCCGGAAAGCTTATGGTCAAGTGACTGATAAAATAGCAGCCCTGTCAGGAAAATTAATGGTTAGAATGCAAGAGTTAGTGCTTCATAAGAAACAAGATTGGATAAAATTGAACAACATTAAGCAATAAAAGAATGAAAATGTAGCAGCCTTCTTCTTCCAAACAGAAAAGGTGTTCTCTAACCTTAGTGGAATAGATGCTGCTGACGAGGGGGCTCAACAAGCCCTCTACAGTGGTTTTCTAAATGGCCTTCAAGAATCCATACCTATGAGTCAACACGTGGAGTAAAGCCACTAACAGGCCATTGCCAAATATTACGATGAGAGACAGGCAGAGGACAAACAGAATAAGGTTAAGAAACACAAAGAGTTAAAGAGTAAAGTATTCATCCAGCAACTACAGCAGATCCACATTCCGGGACAGGTGAGGGGGGGGTTTTGGGGGGGGGACGGGATACTCTGCACAAACGTACAGACTCCAGAATGTCCAAATAGGTAATGGGTGCCACAATTGCAAAGACCCTAATCACTGGATTAGAGAGGGCTCGTTACTATAGAAAACTAACAGACAGCACTCCTTGTCACAAGAATGCATCCCAGTGGAATACAGAAATTCTTTTAACTGAGGGTCACAACAATATAGTGATATGTCCAATAACGACCCCTATGTCCCATAATATGCTAATGACACCAGATGGTAACTGTCCCCTTGCCGGATTATGATTTTTCCCACTGGGATGGCCCAGAAGGGAGCGAGGAATGAGTGGAAATTCCTGTGGCTCCAACAGGGTCATATGGTGGTGAGTGGGCAGTGGCAGTGCCCTTGAGCTGCTAGTGATGTTACTCTCTGCTGAGTGGAATTCGCGCTATCCTAAATAGCATTTTAAAACTTAGTTTTAAAACTTGATTGTGTTCGTGCATTTTAAATCTTGCATTTTAAACTCTGCATTTGCACTTTGGAAACCGGCGCTTAACTGTACCTGAGGCTGGTTGCTGTACAGCCAGTGGGGGGGTGATATAGAAATTCGCCGGGGGCCTTGCTTGTCTGTCCCTCCTTCCAGCCCCAGTCCAACGCGGCGACTAGCGCTGTTGCGCGAAGGGCGTGGAAGGAAGAGCAAAGGCACTTCCGGTTCCAGGGTCAGCGGTCTAGTGGCTGCAGCCCTGCACAGGATATACGGCGCATGGGAGAGCGGCCGCGCAGCGGGTGCGCCGCCGGCACGCCAAAGGCAAGCCCGTCTGCGCCAGTCCGTGACCGTTCAGGGACCGGGGCCAGAAACTCTGGTCATTCTATGTCCCGTGTGCAATGGAGTCTGGGTCAACTATATGATCTCCTTCCCAAGGTACCTAGTGCATGTAGCCACAGTATGCAAGTGGATTCGAATAATTGCTCTAACCACTGCACGTTCAGCTATAGCACTACAGGCAAACAAAAGTTAAGGGACACAGGGTTGGCCTGTGCCCTGCTAAACTGCAGATGCATGGTGAAACATAATTTGGATATCTTTGATCTTCTAGTGGACAAGGAACTGGACCTCTTATTCCTTACGGAAACGTGGCTGGATGCCGACTCAAAGCCAGAAATTATTGAGGCCCTTCCTCCTGGCTATAAGATTGCCAGGGTTGATAGGCTGGCTGGCAGAGGCGGTGGGGTAGCCATTGTGGTTAAACACCCACTAGGTTGCTCATTGGAACCTGCGACCATAGTGGATAGTGAGGCAGGCCTATTCACGGTAAGAGTCAGTGCGTATGATACGCTGAAAGGGTTTCTAGTGTACAGACCTCCTGGGTCACAGGTGCAGTTTGTGCCTAGCCTTTTGGAAGGGATTATAGACGTAGCTCTACAGAATGATGGGGGGAGCCTCGCCATACCTGTGGTGCAACTTGGTTATCGCCTGCATCTCCGGGGAACACTTCACCACCACCGGACGCCACCGCTACCCGCGCCACCGCCGCCCCGGGACTACATTTCCCGGCTTCCTCAGCGGCGGCGCGCACCAGTGACGCGCTACAAGCGCCAGGAGGCGCATTAAGCGCGGACCTCCGTGACACGGGAAGCGTGCAGGGCGAGCCGGGCAAAGTCCGGGACAAGGGCGGGACCGCCTGTGGCCGTCCGGGGCCAGACGAGGCAGGGCTGGGCCACCCCCCCCCCAACGTGTACCCTTAAGCTGGTAAGACTATACGAGGGAACCTGGGACGGACATCATTGTTTGATAGATATTATTTGTGTGTCCCAGGGTGCACCCTGACCCAGACGAGCCAGCCCCTTCCATTGACATCTTGATCGAAATGGCTCATTATCCAGGGAAGGGGAGAAAGACTGCAACTAGCATAACGGGGGGCAGCATCACAGGGACTCTAGATAATTTTATCACCAGAGCAGCTGTTGTGCTAGAGCGAGAAATAGCCCTCACAGAGAAGCGGCTATCTTTGGAACTTATGGGCTCTAAGCGATCCTCCTTGGGTGATATAAGGAATGCTCTTACCCCAGATTATTCTGACAGCCGAAGACTGCAGAAAATACTCACATGTTGGCGAATCTAACACCTAGCTCGCAAACTGGGGGTACCTCTATAGACCCAAGTAAACAGGCAAAAATTCCCCCATCCACCTCTTGCTTGATTCCAACTAGTGTAGTTAATGAACTGAGGATCTCAAAAAACAAGGAGGATATGATGAAGGGAGGCCTAGGCAAAAAAGTCGTCGTAGAGGAAAATACCAAACATCACAGACAGAATACCCCTTACCCCACTCTTTCACCCACACAGGCTGAGGGGGTAAGAAACCCGGTCGAAACTACCAATAACGTGGCTATTCTCCCCGTTATTGACCTACCCCCCCAATCTACCCCTTTGGTGTTAGTGTTAGGAAATGTACCATCCCTCAATGAGGGAGTTAATGAGTATTATAGCCAGTTAAAAAACAAGGTTGTCCATTAGCTGTCCTGTAACACCTCAGAGGTTAACATGGCAGGGCATAACGTCATAATGGTTCGATGGGTGTCCTGGCTGGGTAGGTCGAGAAAATCTAAAAACGGAGATTGTTTTGTGATCAACTTCAATAGCCCAACCCCAGTAGATAGGATACTGAGGGAAGTAGTGTACGGTGGGGGGTACAGGGTTCCGGGTATTGAGATTTTACCCATTGGTTTCTTCTATGGGGCATCGAACAGAGCACGATTTGACACATGGAATGGGAGGCAACACGTCAGGACACCTTATTACAGAACACAACAGGGACCGGGTTGATCATGGGTGTGGCTACCAAGTGAACCTAATTGGGGTGGACGTGGGTTTCCCCCGCTTTTTGAGGGGCCAAATACATTTGCAGTACTCTCTGGTCTTAACGACTGACTGACTGCGTGGTAACAATGCAACCCCCATTCCCTACAATAGAAATATTCCACCTAAAAATTGTTCTCCCCTGGCCAACAGTTCAGGGCTGGAGCCCGTACTAGTGGGAGACAAAATAGATCAGGTCTCCCTCATAGCTGATGGGCCCCAAGAAATTAACCCCCCAGAAAAAGCTCTGTCTGCCCCTCCTCAGGTGGTCATCCCGGGCATTAAAGGGAACAACCAAGCTAATAATGTAATCTCATGGAACATCGCGGGGTTGGCAGGAAAGGATACTGACCCCTTGTGGGTGAAGTTAGTCAGTAACTTCTCGCTAATATGTCTTCAAGAGACTTGTCTCGTTAATAGCAATTTTGCACTGGAGGGTTTTAATGCCTTCTTTGTCCCAGCGATCAATGCTACCAGTGGTAGGGCCAGGGGTGGTCTGGCAATTTTTGTATCGCTGGCACTTAGATGTAGTATTAGGGCTATCCCTTCTGATAATAGAAACATTCAGGTCATCTCTCTAGGCCAAAAAGATATGTATCCTTCATGTGATAAACTTTTTTAATGCCATTCATAAAGATGAGAGCTGTGGAATTACTAAGTTGAACAATTTTATCAAACAGGGCTGTGGCCCCCAAATTAAGAACCTGCTTATTGTAGGAGATTTTAATGTTCACCCATGTGGTGACCCCAAGCTGAACACCATGGGGTCTATGGGTTGCCCAATGATAACGGGACTTCACTTCGAGCATACCAGACAAGGTAACGCCCTGAATGATATGCTTGATGAGCTGGATCGGTCCTCCGCGCTGAGTTTTGTTCCACTACTCAGCAAACAAAGGCACCCCACGTTCAAAGGTAGAGGCCGTGGTTCATTTATAGACCAGATCCTCTTGTCTAGGTCCATTGTACCTCTCCTCCAGGGTTTCTCTATGACCCCCACCGCACAGAGCGATCACAATCCTGTCTGTGTGACATTAGGAGGGAGTATAATGAAAAAAAGGGACAAGCACAAAGAGGTAACACCCTATTTCCTACTGATGGAGGGCGGCGGACTAAATGGACCCAAATAATTCCGTCCCTCTTTCATGACACACTAAAGGTTGCCTGTGCGGCAGAATTCTTCTGCTGCCTCGATGTAGATTCCACGGCTCCAGGAATATTAAAATCCTTTGAGGGTATTGCCATCAAAGTAGGAGGCTTGCTATCAGCTCCAGGAAGACCTAGCCTATCTAAAGTTCCAAGATGGTTTTGCCGCTCATGCTCAAAAGCAGCAAGAGAACTAAAGGCAGGTTTAAAAACCATGCCTAGGGATAGCTCCCTGATTAGAACACTGCGGAAAAATTATAAAACTGCACTGGCCAAACGCAAAATGGAAATAAAGGCAGCATTATGGAGGGAGCTCTTAGACCCCCTGACCCTATCTAGTAGTTGTAGATTTTGGAGTACCATCAATCGATCACCTTTTTATGCGGAAGGGGTTAAAGTGGTGGGCTCCAATATAACAGAGGAAGAATGGGTGTCCCATTTTGCCTCCATATTTAAGAATACGTCTATATTGCCAGTCATACCCGTTAAGAATTCAGGGAACGAAGTAGTGATGTTTTCTTTGAACTAAATAGAGGAGGGCATTAACAAACTTTCAAATAAAAAGGCCCCAGTTCCGGATGGCATTCCTCCGGACCTTTTTAAATCTAATCCCTCTTTTTGGGCCCTGATCTTGACCGCAGTGGGTAACGCAGCGGCCAAGGAAGGATGCCCAATATCCTAGGGAGTCTCCACAATAGTACCAGTCTACAAGAAAGGGGACCGTAACTGTGTGATGAATTACAGGCCTATTTCCCTGATTGATTCAGTTGTAAAGGTTGTAGGGGGAGCCATCTTAAAGAGATTGAGTACCTGGGCAAAGGAGAATAAGATCATCTCGGACATTCAGTACGGGTTCCGTCCAGGTCACTCTACAATGGCTCATTGCCTTAATCTCTATCTGATCTTACGTAAATACACCATCGCTCGTCCTGGGACGATCCACATGGCCGTCATGAATCTTTCCTCGGCTTTTGACTGTGTCAACCGAGGAGGGTTGTGGGAGTCCATGGAGGCCATGGGGGTGGAGCGATCCCTGGTGGACTTCCTAAGGGATCTTCATAGAGATACCAAGGCCAAAATCAGATACACAATAGACCTGAAGGTATCCAGGAATTTTAACACTGAAAGGGGGTACGACAAGGGTGCATTTTAGCGCCCTTTCTTTTTATTTAACTTATATAATAATAACCTAGAAGGAGTCTTGTTGGACACAGGGGCCGATTACCCTTATGTGGGACGGCGAGGACTGCCTGTCCTGCTTTATGCGGACGACGCAGTCCTCCTCGCCCGCACCCCTAAGGGTCTACTTGACGCCTTTAATGGATTCATGACCAAGCGAGATCTGGCTATAAATAACACCAAATCCTATGTGATGCAGGTGGGGGCTAAGTTCCAAAAGAAAGCACACCTTTGTGGTGAATAAAATTAGAGTGCCCAACTGTTCAACTTTCTCCTATCTGGGTGTTCTTTTGGATTACCGGCTTAATTGGGTAGCACTTTTAAATAAAAAAAGGGGCGAATTCACTAGGTCAAATGCCGCACTATTCGGATTTGGCACTAAAATGGGCAACCGACCAGTGGCAGCTTTGTTAAAAATATATCGAGCCAAAAGCATATCTATAGCTAGTTACGGGAGTGACATTTGGGGATACACTGGCCTTGAAGGCCTCCATGTGACTGAAAACAACTTCTTAAAACAACTACTGAGTGTCCCAAAGGGGACACCAAATGTGTCAGTCCACGAAGAAACAGGTTTGCCCTATATAAGTGACACCTTGGCTTTACACCCGTTGACTTTCTGGCACCAATGTTGGCTCAACAAGCACCTAGGCCTTACACATAACCTTATGATGGATATTTTAAACTTAGATCACAAGACCAAAATCCCCTAGATAAAGTGCATAATAACTTGTTTTAGCGAACTGGGACGTCTGGATCTATTCATAAAACCTGAAGGTATAACTAGAGAGGATATAACGCTCGTAAAACACTCCTTCATACTTAATAAAACGATGGAAAGGGAGGAGAAAGAACTGCTGAAACCTAGTGTTCGGTTGCACTTGATGCTTAAAACCTCCCCAGATATGGAACCATACTGGTCTCTGCCAATATCTGTATATGAGCGTTTTCTACTTATCAGGTTTAGACTGAATCTTTTTCATTATTTACTAGCAGTACCAAGGGGAAGTCACAAAGGGAAAGTGTTAGCATCCTGTGGCTGCGACAATACGTCTCCTCAGGACTTGCTCCACTGTAAATATTATGAAATGCCCAGAACCCTTTATTTAAAACCTATTTTAAAAAAGTTAGACTTCAGGCAAGTATGCCCAGCTCTTTTTTATTTGCAAATGCTGAAACCCAATTGTATCCCCTTTGTGGCCGGTTTTCTAAAATGTGCAATGAAATGTAGAAAAAGTTGAGATTTTTAATTGGATATCGTGTTTTTATGGTTTTTTAATATCAAAATGTTTTTAACGGTGCCATTCACATCACTACAACGACAAAACCAATTCCCTATTAATGTCTCGACGTAGGGCAACAAATCTTTGTGTTTTTATTACGTGATTGTATTGTATTTTGGATTATTTAACTTTTATGGTTTCTGAAAATGTAAACCGAATAAAGTACTTTTGATTGATTGATACATTTTTTCTGCTGGGTGACCTTAATATTCACTTTGAGGACTCCCTTAACGGTGGGGCATCAGATTTATGTCAGGAATTAAAATCACTGCAATTTGATTTGAAATCAAGGGTCCCCACACATCAACATGGCCATCTGCTGGACCCTGTATTTGCCAACTGGCAGGGTATTGATGTTAATATCCCTATACCCATACCTTGGTCTGACCACTTTTTCGTTTCTTTTGTGGTTAAGACCCATGAATCCAAAACCCAGGAGCAACCAGCGCTTAACCACCTGTGTCGCAAGTTGGCTGGCTTCTCACGGTCCACATTGAATGCAACTCTGGTTTCAGGTGGGGCACCAGGGGTTTCTGATATTGAGACTGCCTCCATCAATTTAGACAGACGCATAACTGAAGCACTGCATAGTACTGCCGCGCTGCGACAGATTAAAACTCTATTTAGAGTACAGAAATCGACAGCATGGTATAATGATGACCTTCGCTTAGCCAAAACAGAATGTAAACACCTGGAGAGACAGTGGAGGAAAGGCTTCAGGCCAAAATGAGATATTTAAAACAGAAAAGAAAATACCAAAGGCTTATCAGACAGGCTAAGGCCACTTATTATGCAGAGAGAATCGGAGCAGCGGGCAGTTCCTCTAAGGAACTATTTAAAATCTATAAAGAGATCTCCTCACTAGCAGCAATACTGTTGATGCTGAGGGCTCAGTAGACTCTTGCAACCGCATTGCGGCTTTTTTCTCTGATAAAGTGAAAAAGATCTATTCCTCCTTTCCAGATATTAAGAAAACGGCCGCAGAATTTATGGAATTAACTGGAAGGGCTGGGGTAAGCTTGAAGCTAGAATGCTTTATGACTCTTCCCACCCCCTTCCCCAGAGGCTCTCTGCAGTATCTGCAGGGCCGTAAAATCAGGCTCTCCTAGAGATCCGGCCTCAGCTAAATTGCTTGGGGAGAGTGCTATAACTCTTGAGCCATACATTAGGCACCTTCTAAATGTCAACTTTACTACGCATACGGTGCCGGCTAGTTGGAAAAAGGCGGTGGTCTTGCCACTCCGGAAGAAATCCAACATCAGCTTTGAGAAGTTGGACAATCTCCGTTTTATCTCACTGCTACCGTACATGGCGAAGGTGGCAGAAAAGGTTACCAACTCCCAGCTTATGGCATATACGGAAGAAGCTAACCTCCTGCATCACACTCAATTTGGTTTCCGGTCACTACATTTCACAGAGTCAGCCCTACTTATGGCCATGGAGACTATTAGGCAGGGAGCAGATGAGGGACAGACAATGGCTCTCATTCTCTTAGATCTGAGCGCCGTCTTCGACACTGTGGCACATTACACCTTGCTACAGTGTCTCAACAGAGGTGTCTCAGGTTCTGCTCTCAAGTGGTTACAATCATTTTTGATGGGACGTAGATTCTAGGTCAGGCAGGGGGCATATTACTCCGATTCTGTCAATCTGGACCAGGGTGTGCCTCAGGGATCTGCCCTCAGCCCTACTCTATTTAATTTATATGTATCTCCTGTGGCTGGGATAGTGGAGGGTTTTGGAGTCAGGATCGTGTCATATGCAGATGACACCCAGGTGGTCATCTCGCTATCACGGACGCCGGGTATGGCGGCTTCCAACCTGAGAGCATGTATGCAGGAGCTTGCCTCCTGGATGGCGGACAACTGCCTGAAGTTGAATGGCAGCAAAACGGAGGTGATCGTGGTGGGGGGGGGGGGCATCTATATGGTCATCGGCATGGTGGCCATCGGATATGGGCCCTGCTCCGACACCACGCCCCCGGACAAAGAACCTGGGCGTATGGGTAGACTCCGACCTAACCTTTGAATCCCAGATTAGACGTGTGGTGGGGACCTGTTTTGGTGTCCTGAAAAGTTTGCGAAAAACCATGGATCTCCTGCCGATTGAGGCCAGGAAGACGTTAGTGCACGCACTTGTCACGTCACGCCTGGACTATGGCAACATTCTATATCTGGGGGCCACGGTCAAAAGTCTGAACTGGCTCCAAGTTATGCAAAATACAGCTGCACGGTTTGTTTTAAGACAACCGAGGCGGGCTGATTCTAAAAGGGCATTGGATACTCTTCACTGGCTTCCTGTCAGGAAGAGAATCATGTTTAAAGCCCTCTGTATGTGCCACCGCATCGTTCAAGGGAGGGGCCCCAGAGATCTACTGAGTCTCATTACCTTGTACAAACCCGCACGCCCCCTTAGATGTAGTGAAACTGGACTGGTACTAGTCCCAAGAGTGAAGAGGGTTCGGATGGGTGGAAGGTCTTTTAGGCTCCTGGCGGCCAAGAAATGGAATGAACTCCCCATCCAGCTTCAGCTGGAGCCATCTGAGAGCAATTTTAGAACAGAGTTCAAAACGTATCTGTTCCGCCAATAATGGGAGTACGATGCAACTTGCAGGGAAGGGCGCATTTGCTCATCCACTCACTACAGCGCGGGGACACGCCATCGGGCGTAACCAGGCGCTTTACATATTCCCTTAATATTATTATTTATATGTTGAAGCATTGATATAAGGACAGAAGGTGAAATTCCTCCTGGACACTGGTGCCACTAATTCCTACATTTCTTAAAATATTGTCCCAGATGCATCCCTTTCGGGAAAATATAATACATCTGTGGGATTTTCAAATGTACTTGTGCACAGTCCCACCTTTGCCCCCCGACACACCATTGGCACACTAGCTGATAAACATAGTTTTATACTGACAGGCAAATGCAACCTTAACTTATTTGGAATGGAGTTCCTTAAAAAAATTACACTAAACAATAAAATGCACTGCAGAGGGCATATTTCTTGAATGTACCAAAAACTCTCCTTTTCCCACTAATGTCTACTTTGCCTGACCCCAAACAACGGTACATGAATGGGTGTTTGACAAATTAGACAACAATGTTTGGACCGCCGGTAAAAATGATAGCACTTGTACAAATAACTGTGAAACAAAATGTTACTCTCCCCACAGCACAAAATATGACCAGGAAGAGAACAAGAAATGGAAGTAATGATACAGGACTAACTTTAGAACAGAGTGATGAGAGGTACAGGACTCCCCATGCAATAGACCGTCCTTCCAGTATTTTATATAATTTTTTTAAACAAGCACTGGAAAATCTAATAGGTCTCTCCTATGGTATGATTAATGAGTGGGAAAGCACTTAAACATCTCCAAAACAATATATTTGTATTCCAGTTCTAGGATAATAAAATCCTTTTCAGAAGCAACACATACAACCTATAACCTACTAACAGTATGCACTGGCATGCATTTAGGCAAGCGCACACATGACCAGTTGGTACACTTTCAAAACAAGTAACCTATTTCAAATAAAAAAAAATAAAGAAAAGGAACAGGAACAAGGGAAAAAGTGCCAATGCAGTACAACACCATATGAGAGATGATGCAAAACCTTTAAGAACTTACGTTATATTAAAGTTTTGTGTGACGAAAACCCTTTGCATCACACTAATTACACCGGGGCAGATGGTCAAAAAAAAAACTGGAACACTCGTGGACACAGCATCTGACATTTGATCTCTGTCTTTAAATGAACAGCAAATGTGACGAGATAAGACCAAGATTAACAGCCCTGTCAACTGAAAAGCTTGCAGCTACTCAAAACCACGAACGCTCTTTCCAAATTTAAAAAAGTTCCAGAGGCAGTAACTAAAATAAGACAAGTGGAAGTCTACATGTAATGGGGCGCTGCTCTGTGGGAGTGAACAATCGAAGAGGGACAAATCGGAAAGATTAACCATTTGGAAGCAAGGATTTTTAAAGGACAGAGAATTAAACAAATGAAAAGAAATGGGTGGGCTGTAAGCCCACAAAGTATATACAACATGTCTCAAAGAGACAGAGTAAGCGCTGTCTAGGCTCGACGTAAAATGAGAGAGTGATTACCCCATTAAGCAAGATGTTTTGGAGTTTTTTGTTTTTTAATCACAGGCACAACTAGATACCTTTCACTTGACAGAGATCACTATTCATACAATACATGAATGAATTATTAACGTACCTGTGAAATGACCACGCTTCTTAAAGCATTGCCGTATTTAATTTCCTTGGTACACATGGCCACAAGGTATTTCCCAATAAATTGCAATTTGGTCAACAGGAGGTTGCCTATTTAGGACACCGCTTGTCGAAGGGGGAAAGGAGACTTGAACCTCAAAGAGTGAAAGCTATATTGAATATTCAACCCCCTACGACAAAACAAGTACAAACCTTCCTGGATTTGGCAGGCAATCAAAGATAATGGATCACAATGAATCCCTACACTTTCTTTCCAAACCCTAAACTCACAGCTAAAGAGATTCTTGGCTATTAAAAGTGAATCTGTATGTACCTAACTCTGTATATACATTATACTGTTAAACAAAACGCAAACTCAAACATTTGACAAATGCCAGACTAACAAATTATGAGTTATGTTTGTTCAATCCTCACATTGCCATACATCAATGTAACAATTCATCCAGAGTCCCTCTTGACCCTGTCCCAGAATTATACTAACATGCCCTAATATTGTGTACTGATCACAGAAGAACGGACCAAAGGAAGAATAGATTTACAGGACACCAATAGAAGAAAGATGGCGACTAGGTCTACTAACTACTGCTGCCTACTCTGTGACCGCCTCACACAATGTCATAGAAAATTGTAGACTATTAGAATTATCAGCACAAGCAGCTGTTTTAATAGCTTTAACAAGAGCTTGTGAGCCAAGCGCTAGATTAACTGCAAATACACAGTGAGGGAAAATATGCGTTTGAAGTTTTGCATAATTGTGGCAGGCTCATGTCAGAAAGAGGTTTCCTCACATCTCAAGGAATAAAAATACAACATGATCCACTTATTGTTAAATTACTTAATTCTCACCATTGCCAAAAAGATTAGCTATCATCAAATGTAATGCACACAAAAAGTAAATGACAAAGGGAATGCGTTTGCTGACGAGATAGTCAAAGACACTGCACAGAATGTCACTTCATTGTCAATATCACGTAATAAGTTTCCCACTGAATGTTTATTTAAGAGAAAGAGTGCATATGATTTCAGTGATGGGGCGTAGCAGATTTATAAAAACAAACAACTACAGAAGAGATACAAAAATGGCAACAATATGGTGCTATGGTGACTGGCTTTTGGAAGGATCAACATGGTTATCGATTCATTCTACCGGACCAACTATTATAGGAAGGTGGAATCTGACTACATGGTTGCCCCCACTTTTTTCCTGGTGTTTTGATGGTTTCTGACTTATTTTGACAGGGATCCCTGCTAACCAGGACCCCAGCCTAGCTGCTTCCTCTCTAAATTGATTGCATGTACATTAGGTACACTCCAGATTGGTTACTGGGTTACCCTTTTGAGTCCCTAGTATATGGTACTTAGGTACTAAGGGCATAAGTACCCCAGAGGCCTATCAGGGGCTAAAGCATGTATTATGCCACCCCTGGGCAGCCTTCCAAAGTGGCACCATAGGTCTGCTACTGCTGCCTGAGTAAGGTGGTGCATGCACCCCTTACTAAGATATAGGTTACCTATATCTACATTATATCACTGACACATATAAACCTATAAATCAATCCTGAAGACAGAGTGCTTGGTTTTGTGCGAGAGGGTGCCCATGCATGAGCAGGACCCCTCTGCAGGTTTCAGAATCTATTCTCTGTAGCTGTTCTGTGATGCAGCCAGACTATATACTCTTAAGGGCATTATATCCTCGCGTTAAAAGCGAACTTTGGAATGGCTGCATGGAAACATGTCGTGTTTGGTGTCAAACACTTTGGAATCCTACCCCCGCCAGTCCTGGCGGTGGGGGTAGAATTCCACCCTTCAAGAGGGAGAGACATGTGCACACTGACCTAACCAGTAATAGTTTAAAAGAGCCCAACATCACAAAATGGGTGCTGCAGCCACAGACAAAAGTCGGACCTCCTGGTGCTGGACGAAACTCCGGCAGGGGACGACTGGACAATAGGTTTCCTGTCACAGGGAGGTGTAACCACCTCCCAGACAGGTTTTAGTGTATTGGGGCTGGGTGGGTGCATTCATAGAA
Organism: Lissotriton helveticus; assembly: GCF_964261635.1. Taxonomy (NCBI): domain Eukaryota; kingdom Metazoa; phylum Chordata; class Amphibia; order Caudata; family Salamandridae; genus Lissotriton; species Lissotriton helveticus. The sequence goes on along the minus strand of NC_136059.1, from coordinate 1,874,528,077 downwards.
TGCTTTTCAGACAGTGCTGGGGGCACACTTGGTGTCCCTGTGCATATCCAACTTCAAACCAGTTGCAGGGGCGCTCTGGCGTGGAACTGGACGAAGGGAAAGGGGTGTAGCCACCCCCCCTCCCTGGATCATCCCATAGGTGGGTCCCCAGAACACCCTATAAGTATAGGAATCCTGTCCTTAGGACTTCAGATTACACCTGGACGAAACTCGGCAACATATATCCTGGAACTTCAACACTCTACATCGACCAGAAGACGGAAGAATCTCCCTTGGGGTCAAGGAGTGACTCCCCTGTTCAAACAGGCACCAAAGAAGCATCTTGCCGGTCTGCATTTCAAGGCTCCCGCCGGATCCAGATGGATTTGCGACTTAGGACAGACTTCCAGACTTCTCAGAGGCCGACACTAGATCCCAGCAAAGCTGACACCTGCAGCCCTCACGAGTGACGTGGGACCGGAACTCCTGGACATCGTGCACATTTCTTAGTGCATCGACTTCCCGAGCTTTCTCGAAGATCTGCATTGGACTACTTGTAGTCCAAGCCCAGAGCACCATCTGCACCGAAGATTGTGGGCCTACACTCTAGAGTGTTCCATCAGCCCGCTTCTAGCATATGTGCTCGAGGGCCCTTCGCGATCCCTGGTCCGTCGACTGGTGGGTCCCCACAAAGGTAACTTCTGTTTCCTGGGCTTCCCTAGTTGCTCCAGACGGGTCTGCACCAAAGCCAATCTTTGCTTTCTGCGTGGGTTGCTATTGCCAAGACTAGTTGGGTCCAATCCGAAAACCGACACCGCAGCACTCTACATCATTCGTGGGGCAGCTCGAATCCAGCTCTTGGTCATACTCGACGCCTCCTAGTCCTCGTGTCTGAAGAGTCAAGCTTCACCTTCTTCACCTGAAATCACCCGACATCTGTTGGCATCTTCTCATCGCCTTCCTGGTCACTGGCAAGTGACCCAGACTCTGTCCCCTCTGCTTTCAGGTTCTTAAGATCTCCGATCCACCGGGAAACTATCCACTTGGTCGCCTGCAGCATATTCAGCAGCTCGCCATTGAAATAGACGACGAAACCAGATCCGAAAAGACACCTAGGCACCCGGCTGCCCTGAGTGAGGTAACTCGAATACTCGGGTGCTCCGGTGGGTGTTGACTCTAGAACCTCCTAGTTCTAAAGGGGTTTGCTCCAAGTCCTCTTCTAAGTGTCCTTAATCTGTAAATTTCCAACGTGACTTTCCCAATAGAAGTTAATGGTGATTCGCGGCTGTGTTTAGACACTGCACGCGCCCCCCGTGGGTCCCCTGTGTCACTGCCTTGGGTGGTTCCTGGTGGCCCCAGCGGTTCTAAAGGCTCAAGGCCTTGTATCTATGTCAGTCGTGGTTCTTATACCACTTTCTCAATATATGGTTTGGTACGCCCCTAGGGCTCAACGTATATTGTGCTAATTTACCGTGTGCTAAATAAGTTTACTGAATGTACTTTTGCCTCTAGCCTCATAAAGAGACTAGAGGGATGTGTTTAGAATAAATACATATATATATATATACATATATATATATATATATATATATATATATATATACACATATACATACACACACCTGGTGTGGTTCGCCTTTCATTTGGTCCTTCATGAGATTATAGACTGGTAAAATAAGCTGATTTACATTCCTTCAAGACTTAGCCCGAAGGCTGCTCTCCACAGCTACCACTAGGTTAGCTTTCAATATAGGTGGTCTTTAAACCTACCATCAATAAGGGTCGTTTGTGCTGGTGCAAGGTGCCCACTAGAATAGTGGACAGCATATGCCAGGCCAACTTCTCACAACTATTATATCTTATGACATTGATGATGCATGGCCCTTCCCATTTGGGAAGAGATGGGATTGTAAAACAGCATGAAACGGTTTTGAAAAAACGCTAGGATACGGAAATGTGAGTCAAAGGCTACCCTACTAAACAATGCTATGACCACAGCTCAATGCTTGCTGAAATAATTATTTCCAACTTTGGTTTGCCCTAGATGATTTCAGGTGACAATATAGTGTACTTTGTCAATAAGGTAGTGAAATAGTTAAGTAAGGCAATCTGAGTACCACAGAAGTTTTACTCTGTGGGTGGATGCCTTGCCACTTGCCCTTATGAGTATGCTAACTACCCCAGATAATGTAACACATCTCAGCCCACATGAAATAGTGACTGGGTTAACCCTCACCTATGAGGATTCCCAAAACGTTGCCAACCCACAAATAACTGATACACTGCTCAGAGAGTATTGTGCTCAATGGACAAAACATGTTTCTGCCATTAGTAAACAGGGGAAAAGATGCCCCGTCATTGCCTCTGAAGGGACCTGGACAGAATATTCAATTTCAGAAATGAGTGATGGTAAAGAGATCTAATTGCCTATAACCACACTAGAAGGGTCCTGTACAAGTTCTGAGGGTAACGAACAGGTGTGAAATATACAGGATATAAGAATTGGATTCATGCCTTAAATGTGAAAAGAGCTCCTTTGCCTAAGACCTTGCCACCGATTGCAGCACACAGGATTGCCCTAACTGTGCCACCTCAGCCCATCAAGGACACTGGTCATCGATACAACCTGCGCCCACGCCCCACAGTAAGTCCATCTTCCCCCAACCAACGATAGGTTACTATCGGGTCCAGAGGCGCAAAGTATTGGTGACCTCTCACAGCCTAGTGATGGTGAACAATAAGGAAAAAATGGCTCAACTACTTAAGTGGGACAAGCAGGAGGGAAAGGAACAATGCTGACAAAGAAATTATGCATACCATTTGCCCTTATCATTACTACCCTAACAGCCATCGTCGTCTACTTGTATTGTTTATAGTTCCAGTAATTATTTGGTTCAAACACCACTATTCATGACGATCTGCATGGCCACTATTCCAAAGAGTACCAAGAAAACGTTGCCATACAAGTGATGAACGCCTATAAGAAAGAATTAAATGTCTCAGATTGTTCGATTTATCTAAAATTACCTTCTGTAACACAGGATGCCTTTGTAGCCCTGGAGTTTGGCAACTAACGATTCTTATTCAATTTAAAGCAGTGATCACCTGGTTTTCTGGCCTAAAGTGTACGTTTGTCAGGCGCAAATACAGAGATGAAATAATGATACCATTGGCTTGCTTCGTCAGAAGCGAAGGTTCACAGGGATGCCTTTGATGATAGGGTCATGAGTAAAAGATATAAACAATTCTTCCTAGGGATGAATATATTACCAAACCCCCCCCCCTTATTTAACAATCGCCCAGCTTTATGGGTAACAAGAGGCAGTTATGTTTCCCATCAAATGGATTGTGAGAGATGGGACGGATTAACTGTACCCATGCATTAAGTCCAGCCATGCCTCTTGGCCCTCGTTATCAGTAGCAGCAGGGGAGGGCATTTAGTCAGTCTGTGGATAAAGGAGTACCCATGGCTACCCAAGGGTTGGGAAGGGTTCCGTTATCTGAGCCTAGTGCTTCCCAGTATTAGGACCATTCTAAGGGGCAGGTTAGTAAATATCTGCAAACAAACAGCTTAGCAAGAAGACGAAGAGAGGTGGAGCAGACGAATACCTCTGCTCACGAGTTCTGTAATTTGGCGCTAGGAATACTATTTCTTCACTATTTGGAGCCTGGGATGGACTATATAAAAGGTAACAATAGTTATAGCAATATTAGCTATTTATGTGTAAATATGCTTCCCGTTTGCGGCCAAGCATGTACCAAATTTTGCTCACCACCACTAAGTAATGTTCATGTTTCAAGCATCATGATAAAGCAGGAAGAAGTGACTGCACTAATATAAATTAATAATGAATATCACAAGTTATAACATGCTGAACAATTACATCAATGGGTGGTATGTAGGAGCAGAAATATGATATTGAACTATTCTTTCATGCTGTTGTGCACTGTGAATTAACTAAACATGCAGCTTTACAAATCTTGCTTTTGCAGTTAGGCCAAGGAGGGTAAATGTCAATGGCATGGTTATTCTTGTAGCTGTTCCTTTGTTTTCAAAGACTGAAGGATCAGGTAGATGAGAGGTAGATAAAGGACGCCAAACAGCAGATATCGAAACCACACCTGTCACTGAGAGAATGTACTCCTGCTTTGATAAGATTCCTGTCAATATTTTACTTACGCTTAACTTGCACAATCTTTTATGTGCATGCATGTCTGACTCAACTATTTCAATATAGGTCAATTATGTTCAAGTGGCATAACTAGATTGCCCCAGCTGCATCTGGCAGAGCATACTTGGAAGCCAAATACTCTGTATCTCTAAGATTTCAGCTTAAATAACTATACCTCCACAACTGTGTTTGACTGCCGTCGCTCATTCATATACAAGTCCCCATTTTGTGTGTGCACATTTTTTTATTTTATAATAAAATAACAGCTAACGTCAGCACTCAGGGAAGTTGCTTTAGGTGCAATTTATCCGCCACCCAAGCACAGTTTATGCATTTTGGCCAACTCACTCTCACAACAATCAGGGCAACCCTGTGTTACTAGAAATACCCTTCAACCCTTGGCGGTGTCGTCCTAAACATAAAAATATACTATGTCATCCTTTTATTAAATCATGGAATACATAATTTACATACTTGCAAATCTAATTTCAACACAAAATTTATAGATTTTTTCGGTTTTTGTTTTTTGATGGAGCAATTTGGCTTAGTGTTTTCCTGTACAGCCCTTTGGAGCAATACTTCCAATCATATAGAAAAGAAACCTGTTGACCACAAATTGAATTACATTTCACAGCATTATAAACCCAAGAATGTAAATTCTGCAATTCCACCGTTCGATAATATGACAATATAGTAAGTCATATGTTTAAGATGACACACTATAGATGAGAGGTTACTTAAGGTAACACAAAATGGTCTTTGTTGTTGTGAACAAGAATGAGTAATTAGAAAAAAAGTTTGGTTTTGTGGTGATTAAAGGGCACTTCAAACATATCTGCTCTTCAACCCCCAAAATAATTTACTCACATTAAGAGACTGGAGCGATTGTACTACAGAAAACGCCTGAGGACAATAAATGAGGCATGCAAACTGACTGTTTTTAGGTCGTTTCAGTTGTCATAAAAATCGACCTATTGAGTGAGTATTGATCTAAAGTGGAGTTCATTTTCAAATCATGGAATATTTATTGGTTAAGGCCAACAAGTATTTCATGACTACATGTCGCTTCATCAGGGCCATGTGATAACTATTAGCAGCATCTGTATATAGGATTTAACAGCAAGAATAGTTTTAATATATATCAAAAATAAAACAGTGAAAGCAAAAGGAAAGATGTTTGTTCACCAGGAAAAATGAAAAGAAAAAAGAGGATTATCCAAGGAAAGTCAAAAGGAAAACAGATACACGTAATAGTGGGAAAAAATATAATGAAATGGAAATACGAAACATATTAAGAAAAACTCACATATTATAATTACATAATTGACACCAAATTCTTACTTTAAGCCACATAGGGAGAAAACAAACCTAGAAATAATGATTAGGCTTTTTTTTTTAACAAACCTAAATCCCTTTATAGATTATTAAAAAATGAGGGGGGGATATTTTGTTACACTAATCCATAAAGAGGAAGTATTTTTAAGGAGATGTCATAAATAAGACATGCAAGAAACCCGGTGATCCAGTGTGAATAAATAAGAAAAAGTATGATACAAAAATCAAGAATGCTATAGTAGGCCTCAATTGCTAAAATGTTGGGCACTTCATATCAATATAATGAACGATATTATAAAAACAAAAACGTGTCCCCATAACACAAAATAATAAAAAGGTTAACAAAACAAGTTCATAATTAATAGTAAGGGGCTGTAGTAATAAATGAAGTATTTCCCAATTTTTACAAACCTGTTGGCGATGAAAAGTGTTGTTTAGAGAAAATCCTTTTTCACTATGATTATTATATTTAGCTAATGAAGTTGAAACCTACTCCATCTACTTGCACAATGGGTCCAGTGTGTTTTGATATTATGTATTCTTATTTAATCCAAACGCAATATTCAACAATTAAGTCTAGAAAAGGAATGAAAACAGTATATAAAGATATGTATGAAAAGAAAAGGAGACAAAGAGCTGGTCATCAGGATGGTAACTATATTAAGTATCAGAAAAGAAAAGATTTTTTCACCAAATGAAAGGCATCTACCGACACTTCGTGATGTCTGAAAACAGGACAAAATACAGAGCAAACAAAAGTGCTGTATTGAGAAAGAGCCTGCAAATAGCAAGTGACCTCAAACAAATTGATCAGGCTCCAAGTATCACTTTTTTCTAATGAATATCATGGTAATAATAATAATGAACAAGCATTGGCATAGCCAGTAGGTCTCGCTTTTTGGACCTTATAAGTATTTAGTTATGCAGCACAATTTCCTTGGTGCAACACTAACTGTTGCATGGCTAAACACTTATAAGGTCCCAAAGGCGAGACCTCTGTAAACCAACTGGGGACCCACTGGACACTCTGCACTGTGTACTTCGCTTTAGTACACTGTATAGAGAACTAGCTTCCTACAGATGTAATTTACAAAATTATGTATGATATAATTCAGTAAAAGTAGGTTGAAAAGGACACAGCAACACATCAAACTTAACAGTTGGCGTTTACAAAGACCTATAAAGTAGTGAGCAGTGTCTGCAATTAAAAAAATATTGTGTGTGTGAAATATCAAAGACAAAGGCTATGACTGTTCTCTTCTTCGTAAATCATGAAATCTATGTTGGTGAACCAAAATGCAAAAAAACAAAAGGGCACTATGAATCTATCTCCCTCATGGAACGTATGGGTCTTAAAAACGAGGTATAACATGACAAAAGAAACTGTAGCAGAACAACTTTGTTTTTGTCGCAAGATCTCAAAAAGGAGACCATTTAAATCAACCAAGGTTATTTATGCCAATGAAAATACTGCCCAGACACTAGCTCAAACACTGAACTCCACTGCAGTGTGTACAGGAATTGAAAAACACGCTAGATTCCAGCGTTGCCAATATGGCAGTCTGATCCTGGTATGCAGTCCGACTCGGAGAGGCATAAGCAAATATTTTCATTCATGTTTTTGATTCAAAATGGCACAAAGAAAAATAGTGCAGCTTTGTAAAGGCACACTGTTTTTTATGGCAGCTAGAATTCTCCTAAGGAGAAACCTGGCTAGAGGTAGACATTCATGGAAAACAAAAATGACAAAACAGATTTAGGTGTAAACAAGACACGGTGTGATTTTTTTTCCCTTACGGCTTCCTCCAGTTCTCACAAAACGGATGAAAAACATGTATGTCTCAAAGTTCAAGGAGAGTTTGGCTTTCTCGTGAAAATCTGGATTTTGTGATGCTTTAATATCACATGTCCCAGTTTAACATTCTGTTCAGGAGTGTAATGTGATGTACTATTCCCTCCCACAGGTTTAATCACTCACAAGAAAAAGCAGAGCAAGATTTTCTTGGGGGTTATAGGAAAAGTTTCACAGTGCTCGTGAGAAAAAGGTGCCTCGAGTTTCAGTGCCAACTAACACTCAAGACCAAAATCTATGCTGGGCATAACTGAAAGAAAATTAGAAACTTCAGCAAACTATGTGAAGGTCAAAAACCTGAAACTAATCAGATCTTGACTCCTTAAACAAAATTTTGCACACGACTAGACAACAAGCAGGCCCTTTTAATGAGCATGTATTTTCTGCAAGCTTCTGACTAACCTTCATCTCTAGCTGCTTGATAAACATCAGCAAGAATGCTAGCAGCGTGAACATTTCCTTACGATCTGATCAAGGGCTGTCTATCTACAAATCCCAAGAAAAGCTGTAAAGGGATCATGAAAGGCAGTGGCTGCAAGTAATTAGAGGAAAATCAAATACTGCTCTCAAGCTAGCCTTCAAACCCATTCCTTACAAAGGAAACACGCGCGAAAAACATTGGCCCCGCAGGCGCCGAAAGTTAAAGTTTTCACATAAAAAGAAAAGAAATGGCAGAGGACAGAGGAGGGTGCACTTTCCGTAGAGGAGAAAGAAGCAGGCTACTTGTGGGTGACAGAAAAGTGCCCTTCTTGTAAGAGAATGAAATACTTGGCTTATTGAGGAGAGGGGAGTGTGCAGCTTATGGCGGGAGGGGGAGAGTTGTTTCTGCGTGGAGAAGAGGGAAGTGTGCTTCTGTGGGACGAGAGGTGTGGGCACCTCTGGGGAAGGAGCAGGGATGTGTAGTGGCCGCGTGGGGGTGCACATTCCAGTGAAGGGAGCGTGCTTCTCTCGTCGACAGACGGTGCTGCTAGTGGAGGAGGAGAGAGTATAAGTCTAAGGGCGGGAGGGCAGCTCCTGCCAGCAGTTGAGAGAGGGGTGCGTCCGTCGCTCCTGCATGGGTGGAAGTTGTGGTGAGTTTGTCAGCACTGCGGCTCAATAGGGCTGACAGCTGTGCACCCAGCCCTCCCTCTGGAAGGAGACTGTGAGTCATTAGAAAGGGGTGAGGCCACCAGCGCACACCCAGCAGGGCATGTCACATATAAACCCTAGAGCGCGCATCACCTGGACTGGGTGGAGGAATGCAGTGCTGGTGAAGAGGCCAGTACTGCCTTAAAGTGTAGCTTCTGTTCCATTGATGTATAGCAGCCCTGCTGACGAACATTGTTAACATCCGGTAGCTCTGCAGAGAACCACCACTACCATCCCATCAAGGTATAGCGGCTCTTCTGAAAAGTACATCTGTTATCCGATTAGAAAGTGCGGTCACCCTCATGAGAAATGCAGGTACTGCCCCATAAAATTACAAGCCACGAGACGCGATATGTGGTGGGCGGTGGAGATGTGTGCGGGCGCCCGCTAACTCTGGCTCACATAAAAAAAAGCCCAGGAGTTGTGTGCGCGCGCGCTACAAGGCAAAAGTAAAAGCAGGCTGGCAAATGATGTGTGATGTGCTCGTACTATGACGAGAGGAAAGCCATATGGCGCCTCTGTTCGTCATTGTGCGCGTAACCGCACACTCGATGCCAGCCAAAAAGCTGTAATAGCACTTTTAAAAGCCTACAGACAAAATGTCTCGCCAGAGCAGCGCAGTGCGCTAGATTATGATCATCTGGGTAAGGTAATCATGATTTTAAACAATTAATCAATATTTTTATTTAAGAGAGCGGCAGACGTGTGTTATGCAAAACAACCTGTCACGGCTGCACATAAGACCGGAACAATCATACACAAACGTGACCGGTACCAACTTAAGTCAACAGAAGACGTTCATAGATAATATGTAACATTTTGTAACCCGACTTCTTAACTTTAGTTAGAGCAAAGGAAAGCCCCCATTATAGACTGACGGAAGTTAGCGTCAATCATGGTACGAGACCGAACCTTAAATATATATCAATCTGACACACGGTGTGATAGCCAATGACTCAGTGAAGTCTGGGGATCTGAAATCACCCAATCTTCATGCATTTCATTTGGGGTCAAATCCATTAGACAGCCTCTGTTGCCCTCCCCTCTCAAAATGAAGCACACACATCCCTGCTAAGATCATCAAATATTGTACGTTTCCCATTCTGCAGAATCCTTAAGTGTGCAGAAACACTTTTATGTGGCAATGGTTTATAAACATTCATCGACAATTGCAACTAAGGAGGGTATGTTTGTTTCGGAACAAGGGGCAATACAATGAATGGTGGTGATAAGTAAAATATACACTACAAACACCGAAAGCTTCTCATCCCACTCCAGAGTTCTAAGAGACTTCATTTCATATCTGTCAATATTCCCCTAAAATATTTTGATAATGGAATAAGAAAGCATCATCGACAGTTGCGAGGTCAGTATACAAATTTGCATGAGTTAAAGAAATATAGGATTTCTATTAAATGAATGACAGGCAGCAGTGAGCAATGATGGGCGAAGAGGAGGGTTCCTTTTAACTATAAGTCTACAGTACCTCATCTAGCTCTATTACATTATGTATCAGGGGTTGCAAGGTCAGCTTCTACCTGCAATATGTGAAGTCAAAGTCAAAACGCACTTCTTCACCATCCAAAATGCACCAGGCGATTCACTGGAGATTTAAGCTCATGTGAGAGGGTAGGTCTCTTGATGGAAAGTAGTATTTTAAGTCCTCAGAAGGGAACTTGAAAAGCCCTTAAATAATCGAAAAATGGGCTAACCATGAGAACGGACATACTGTGAGATGGAGGTGTGTGTGCACGAAGTTTAAGTGGGAAGAAATCTAGCACGGCTCATCAGAAAAGTAATGGGCTATACTTACATTCATGACATCAATCATCATGGGAGAACCTTCACAATACACAGATATGTAATTAATTCTGAAGGTTGTGTTAGAAATTGTACTGGTAAGACTCCCAGTGTGTGCGTACAACAAGGGCACCTATCTGAAATGTGTGAATGTTTTACTGCTCACGGTTTACTTTCGGTTATCAATTTGTCTAATTAGATCTAGTGTTGTGAATCTATCTAGGACCCTAATCAATATATCCCCGATTCATGCCCTTATGTGGTTATAACGAAACATATCCCTATAAAAGGCATAAGAATCATGTCCATATTTAGTCATAGCCAATGCAGTCCAAATACGGCAAGGCTACTCCCATAGACTCCTAGAAAGTACAACGCGTTCTTTAAACAAACCAAGCCTCCAGCAGCCCGGGAATTCCCCCTGCTTTTGTTTTGATTTGCACAAGAACTCCTGGAGTCCAGAAAGAACGGTTAGTTCTTAGTGACGTCTTATGTCCAACCTTACGTCAAACCCGGCACCTTCCAGGTATAAATATACCAACGTTGCCTTAAGCAAACACACAGTGGTTTGGAGCAGTGCGGCTATCTACTTGCCCGACGCCCAGCTGATGCGAGTGCCGAAGGAAGCCGACCCTCCCATTTGACGCACTGAGGCGCTGTCTTTTCTCCTGCCGAGAAATTCCAGCTCCGGTGTTTCCAGTCACCCTTGCGGGTTGCTAGGAGATCGAGTCCTGAGAGAGAGATACAAGACCTCCTACATTCTAGAACCAAGGTATGGAGCGGATTAAAACCTTAAGAGAATTCTTGATTCAGATTCTTGGCAAAAACCTACTTAACTTAAACTGCAACTTACTTACTCCTTCCCACGTATTAGGCTTAGGTCAGGTACACCGGGGTAGGCGTATGTCAATGTTTTTATGTATGTATATATTTTATCCGTTTTAAAGTATCATATGGCTAAGAAACATATCAATGCTTTTACAGTATTATTTCATAATACTCCTTTTACTGTACGCACTTTACTTCATGATAAGTATTGCAATTGTGGCAACTCACTTCGCTTGCACGAGAAAGAAGACTGCCTAATAAATAACTTTTATTGAAAACGCCCGTCTCTCTTTCTCTGCACTCTGGTGAAATTAAGCATGCACGATTGAGTGAAATAGCGGTCTATTGTTTTCACACGACTCTAGAGATATACTCTTTATTCTGAGGGAGCAAAGTTGTCATGTTTATGCGGTTGTCAGAAACTAATCCCTTCTTGTCTAATCAGGAAAGTTAACTCATTCCTGTTCATTCGAGAAAGTTTCTAGTGACCTCTGAGCTAGCTGGCAAACCTAATTAGGTCTAATATAGTCAGTAGAGACCTAGATGACATCAGTCCTACGTCTACACTGCTGTTTATATTATTCCAATGCGTAGAACCTATTGGGAATATAGGAACTATCCTACATGGCGCCCAACGTTTGGTAAGGCGATAATCTAACGCTAAACATTAGAGTAACTCAGTCGTGCTTTTCACACAGACCCCTTTTCCCGTAAAAACTCCAAAAGACGTCTGGAGTGGGTAAAAGGTTAATATCTGCCGGAACTTAGTAGGAAGATATTCCTATGTATTAGTTTTTGGTTTAGTCAACGTTGAAGGATACAGTGTTCCAAAATATTGTGCACCTAATCTTTGTTTCCTTGAAACTTGATCTGCAACAAAGAACTTTCTGTCAGTAAAATGCCGGAAGGGGACGAAGAAAGAGATGCTTTAGCGTCTCAACTGTTGTTAAATGACAACACTCCAACAGAATGACCCGAATGTTATAATCATTCCGGTCAATGTAAGAAGAACTATAACTCTTAAACTTATAGAAAATGGACTATCATCAAGAGGTGGTACAGTCATATTCGTGGTAGAGGCCCATGAATATCGGCAGACAGAGGTATTCTATTCATAGATACATTTTCCAGCAGCAAACGCTGTAACACAAGATTTCCACTATTACAAAATAGAGGAACCTCCGGATGAATACGCTCCTTTCGAGGACGTTGAAATCCCATTAACTTACCAAGAGCACCTGCTCTGGTTTAATGGCGCCCTAAAACATCAAAATCACATCACCAGGCTCGGTCCACTAGGTAGACCAGGAGCCACGTGGCCGGTTCTAGCCAGCTACACACCACATCCCGACATTGAAAAAATGTCAAGCGAAGAACTTTTAGTTAAACTAAAAGAATTAAAGGCATATAGAGAATTAGTTCAATTGGCAATGGACGATATAACATACCTGCAGAAATTGAAAGAAACAGATATAGCAGAACAACCATTTGAACTTTCCAGAATCATAGAAAAATCCTATGAAGAACTAGGTAGAGATAGTTTGGGTGGGAAACCAGTAAAACACCAACTAACTGAAAATCCTGAAAAAACCTTTATTAAAAATAATCTCAAAACTCCAAAAAAGAGTTGGGAGGGTAACAAACAATCCACTCCCAGAGAAAAACGGTTCAAGTCCAGAGGAAGGTCTCCTCAACAGAGAGATAGATCTCCAGACCGAGGAAGCAAGTCTCCCCAAAGGGAACCCTCTGAGAAAAGATACAACCTTAGAGATGGGGATAAATTGAGAAAACCTGACAGATAAAGATATTGATACATGTCCCTCTCGATCTTTTCAGACTTCCTCACAGAAATCGGAAAGAAGAGGACGGTCAGAACACAAGGAAGAGCACGTCAAGTCCAAAGATAAGGAACCTGCTCATCAAAGTACAAAATTACAATTTCTAAAAAAGAAGGTAGCTAGTATTAAAATTAAACATGCCGAGGATTCTGAGGACACAACTGAAAAACGGAGAGTGGGCCCAGACAATGCTACAGAAGTGACCATAGCTCGCAAGATCCTGATGAATCTTCTGGAGACAGTAGACATGAATGAATACATTCAGGTGGAAACTGCAGACACCAGAGTTAGCAAACCCCATAAATTATATTAAATAACATTGCGTATAGAGGGGGACAAAACTAGGAAAGTAAGGGGTCTCTTTTGGGACAACTTATCTAAAGGCTATGACATCCTGTTAGCTGAGAGAGACTGGCCACCAGAGATTGTCAGGGAGTGCCCTCATAGCGAAGAAATGATTATGCCTGCCTTCTCAAATCATATTCAAATTCATAAAAAATACACATTTGCAAGAAAATGGGCAGCTGCCCAAGCCCCTGCATTATATAAAAATCATGTAGGATGGGATGAAGATCCTCCTCCCCACAAAATCCAGTTAAAAAGTCAACCTACTGCACAAAGGCAGTACCCAGTTAACCAAGAAGCTAAAAAGCAAGTCAGGGGGATCTTAGATCAACTTGAATATCAGGGGGTGATTGAAACATGCACCTCACAAATGAACAATCCTTTGTTTCCTGTCTCCAAGCCAGATGATTCATATCGTCTAGTTTTGGACTACAGACACTTAAACTTTTGTTGCAAAACATTTGCAGTACAAAACTCACACAGTGCAGCACTAATGAATAACATTGTGTGCAAAAAATATAAAACGACATTAGATATCTCTAATGGATTCTTATGTCAAAACATTGCACCTGAAAGCAGGTATTTGACCGCTTTCTCAACAATGGGGTCGCAAAAACAATTCTGTCGACTCCCACAGGGATTCAAGAACAGCCCAGCATTATTCTCAGCAAGGGTAACAGAGTTACTACAAATATATGATGATGAAGCATTATCTTATGTCGATGACATCTATCTAACAGATGATGACGTTGAGACGCACTTAAAAAGAGTGAACACCATAATACTTGGGTTCGCAGCTGAAGGGTATCAATTCAACTTTAAAAAGTCACGAATTGCTCATCTAACTGTCCTATTTTTAGGATATAAATTATCAAGTGAAGGCATAAGCCTAGCAGACAACTTCTTAGAGAAGTGTGCTGTACTCCAAGCACCAAAAACGCTGAAGAATTTACAATCAATACTAGGTTTCCTGAATTTCGGAAGAACATTCTAAATTATGCGGAGAGGGTTAAACCTCTCTATGAATTAATAAAAACTGATTTCAAACCTATTAATTGGACTCAGAAACACAGAAATTTTAAGATTACCAACAGACATGTGAGCTAAAACAAAATTGCAAACACGCGAAAACGTACGCAACCTTGTAATCCGAGTCATCCCAGGAAGATGCGGATTCACGTACCTGACCTCTAATGAGGGAGAAACGGTACCAATAGCTTACAAATCACACTTGTACACACAAGCTGAAATGAAATTCAGTTCTACAGAAAAAATTCTAACTGCGGTTCAAACTGCTGTAGCAAAAGAAAGAGCCCTAGCACAAGGTAAAACAAATAATAATCGTTACACCAGTACCTGCCCTAGAAGCAGTAACAAGAGCAAGCATTCCAAATGCTAAAGCACTACATCCAAGATGGATACAATGGGTTAATTTCTCTTGCTACATCAGACGTAGTATACGAATTTGATCCTAATTTAAAAACACAAGATTTTCTCCAATATGAATATGAATGTCCTCTGCCGACTGAAATCCTGCCTCTGGAACATTACGGCTGAATAATAATATCAGGACAACCCCCAGTTGGGGGTAAACAAGCATATAGTGCTGCGTGCGCGATTGTTAAAGGTCGTTGGCACGAAGGAAAATTTAGACCACTGGTCACTAAAACTCAATCTCTAGGAGATTGTCCAGCTCAGCGAGCTGAACTACTGGCTTTTAAGATGGCGCTTGAAAATACCGATCGCGAATTCCCCACACTAATAGTGTGCGATTCATATTACTGCGTTCAGTCTTACAATGAATACTTGCAGAACTGGGTTCAAAACGGCTTCAAAGATGCAAAAGGTGGCACAATCAAGCATAATACGCTTTGGGAACAAGTAGTTCTTTTACAGAAAGAACTACAAAAGACTCACGTGATACATACACTGAGTCATCAACGTGATGGCGTTCACGTTGCGGGGAATTCATTGGGCGATGAAGCCGCGAAGGCAGCTGTGCAAACGGCTTCCGTAGCTGCTATCACCCGGTCAAAAACAAAAATAGACAGCGATATAATGGAAGCTGTCAGTGCTTCAGTAAAAGATGATAGAAAAACACTCCCGAAAGGCTTTCCAGTAAAGTACTCATACATAACTGATGCGAATAATGTTCCTTTGGCTCGAATCCCTGAAGTGGGGGATAGGGCAATTCCAAACACGGAACACAGGTTAGGACTAATTTTAGCGGCACACGAAGGGCTCGCTTCTGCACACGCTGGTGTTTCCGCCACAATATCATTATTAAAACAGAGATATTGGTGGCCGCGCATTAGAAAACAAACTAGGAACTATGTTCTAGAATGTGAAATATGCCAAAGAATGAAAGTATCAACATGAAACGACCAGCACAGACGCCCCTTCTAATCTCAGATAAACCACTAGCATGTGTTTACCTGGACCACTGTGGTCCCTTACAAAGGGATGGCAACTATAAATATATCGTGGTCGCAGTGGATTCCTGCACGAGATTCATTTGGATGTGGCCCCAGCGCTCGGCTGACGGCAGAACGGTTATAAAAGATTTGCGAGTCTTCATCAGCACATACGCAATTGGCATGCTACATTCTGACCAGGGTCCTGCGTTTAGCCCTCGAGCTTACAAGGAGGCCATGGCCAGCATGGGCATTGCATTGCGGTACTCTTCTCCCTTCCATCCTGAGGGAAATGCGGTAGTGGAGAGAAAAAACCGTGACACAAAGCAATCTATAACGGCGAGGGTATTAGGTTCGGGTGATGGGTGGGTCAAACATCTAACAAGTGTCCAACGTAGTCTTAACAATCTGCCAAAAAATTCTCTAAAAAGGTATCACTCCATACGAACTATTGTTCGGCACTAGAATGCAAATCCAGGACTTAGATTGTCAGACTTCAGTGGTGAAAGAAAAAGCCTTTGATATCAAAGACCGTTTGGCTGTTCCACAGGACTTAAATGAAACAAGAAGTCTAAGTAACAAAGTTAAAGCCAACGACCACTGAAGAGAAACCACCTGTCCCAGCAAGACCTGTCTGGATTCCAAAGATTGGGGATCTAGTCAGAAAGAAGATCGCGGTGAAGGAGGAATTTGGGCCTTCTTACAGAAAAGCAGTACCTGTCTTAGCTGTCAGCGGAACAAGATCAGTAGTACTACCGCCCCTTGCTGGTAAAAAGGAGAACAGAGTTGTATCCATCGACCTGGTAAAACCACAATCATGTGGCCAATAATAAGTAGTAGGCCCAGTGGACTCCCAAGAAATAGCAGAAGACCAAATCTTGCTACAATCCAAGAGGTTCAAACTGAGAGACTAATCACTTTTGATAAACCTGCAGTGCATAAAAAAGGACTATGCAACAAAGCCATGGAACTTGTGCCTCTTGAAACCCAAATTGCAACAGTTCGTCAAGAAACACCTGTCTACAACGATGTAGCATCAGACTATGCTAATGAAACAAAGAAAGATCCAAAGACAAATGAAAATCGGGAAGCAATTCCAACAATTGACAGAACTGCATCTGGCTACTTCATCCATTTCGATGACTTTTCTGAAGATCCAAGCAAGCATGAAGAAACGCCAGCAACAAAAACTTTCAAACAAAAAATGACTAAACTCTTTCATCAACTAAAAGAAACATATCTGATTTCCCCATGGATTGGATTGTGTTAGGTGTAATTTTCCTCCTGCTTTGGCTCATCATGTTTTTATGTTTGGGTAGATTTATTGATGGAAAATATAGTACAATGGACACAGCAAGTCAGAACATCAACTTGGTCCTAAAGCCTCACAGATCCTCTCACATCGAGAAAAGAGAACTGTCATCAGTGAACATCACAGCCAATCCAATACCCGGTGGGGTAGCATGGGACAAAACGGATTATGAAATCTATGGCCCGATTGAGCTCTTGAACTATCCACATCAGTTCAAGGTTTATATAAGTGACTTTGTGACACCAAGTACTTTCTCTGATGATTGGGACTTTGAAAATATTAATAATATGATGTCAGATTTAGTAATGTCAGCTAAATTCACAGAACATGATTATTTACAGGGTTCATCAAATTATGAAGAATTGTATTGTTATAATAATTTGTCATCACTATTTGCATAAATCTGCTCAACCTAGAAATGTTTTTACATATAACCGATGGGAACATTGTCCAACTCCGCCAAAAGGCAGCTCGAAAACATTTTATGAGAAATTCCCATACTTCTCAGGGTTTAACAAGAGCGATCCAGAAACGTTTTATTTTAAAATGTTAAATAACAGGAATGAAAACAATGTTGACAAATAGTAAATTGATTTATTCTGAAAAATTTTATGATAAAATGTCTACATTTGGTTTTGAATTTTGGAAAAAACATTGAAACAAAAACCATCTGGGGTACAAAAGACTGGCAGGTACAAGGTCTAGAAGCATTATTTAGAGCCTGCATGATCCCAGAACAGATAATATACCTGAATGACACCATTCAGCAAACAACCAGTCTTGGTTTAGCCAAGATAAAAGACTTAAATAAACTGTCTATTCCAAAGCCCATACCTGATAGTAATAGCACTACAGATGTGGAGATAGACGTATCCCATATTTTACACCAAAACAGAACAAATCCTGATTGGAAAAAATGGTTGATCTGGCCCACAGACACAAATAACTGTCAAGATAGATTCCTGAACAAAATACAGGGGTTCAAACAGAACAGGCCAGACCCAAGATATTCCCAGAGACAACATCCAAGGATAGTTACAACATACAGTGTATGGAAACTATGCCTTGAGTGGCTACAGAAATCCACACTGGCTGAAATTAAGCAACACTTGACTTTACTTAAAGACGGTGCTGACTTGCGAGATTTCATACTGGGACCTCGCAAACAGCGTAAAAAACGTTTCATATACGCCGGTATATACGCTGCTTACAACGAAGCTTGGAAAGTAACGCAAATTGAAACTGCTGAAAAATACGAGAAATTGATC
This sequence comes from Lissotriton helveticus, assembly GCF_964261635.1. Classification (NCBI taxonomy): domain Eukaryota; kingdom Metazoa; phylum Chordata; class Amphibia; order Caudata; family Salamandridae; genus Lissotriton; species Lissotriton helveticus. The sequence goes on along the minus strand of NC_136059.1, from coordinate 1,874,509,806 downwards.
GTATTCATTTGGAAAAATCACTTTATGTAGTGGACAATGGGTTAACGACTCTGTCCTCCAGAATTTATTCACTGGACAGCATTGTATCATCTGCTATTGATATAATAGAGCAGGACTTACTAATGTTACAACATGGTCAGTCCCAATTGCGTTCTATTGTACAGCTAGGCTGGACGTTGCAAAACCTGCGTTCAGGCTACATGCCATGGCTAATCAACATAACGTCATTATTTTCTATCTTTAACCTTACTGATAAACAAATCAGTTTGGCACAAAACGGAGCAGACTATACGATTCTGAGCATTGAAAAACTTGAGAGATTACCATTGACAATGTCAGAAAGACCGGTCATTGAATGGATAATACACGGAACAATTACAATTCCGATAACAACTTTCCAGTTTAAGTATTGCCAAAAATATATACCAGCAGGCCTGTATGAAAGGTTGGGTAAAGGATACATCAAATCAACCTGGAATTTACCTTATACACACAAATGTTATAGTGAAGGGAAAAAATAGGTATTTCTTAGTGGTAATAATTGTAAAAAATCACTAAACTTCTGTGTCAAGGTATTAACTTGCATGGAGCCTGCGAGGGTTCATCAAATAACCTCTCATGTCACCTGCACGGCACTCCTGCAAAACAGATAGAGCCATTTTTCAGACAGCTTTCCAACGGCAGTTATGTTCTAATAAGTGACCACAGCTGTTGTGGTATGGTGCCAGGAAAAGCCTATCTCGTGAGCGTTACTTCCATGGTCATTTGCTGTATGCAAGTATTGTATCCAAACAGCAATCCAGACATGGAGGCGGCAATATGGCCTTATTTGAATATCTCTTCTATTCGAATTGATACTTTAAGCAGAATGAAGTCTATTCTTTTACAGACAACTGTGCCTTTAACCTCGTCCAAAGAGACTTATGATCTGCAAGTTGCAAGGACAGCGGCAGTGATACACACCCTATTATCGACAAATTGCCCCGTGCATTTCGTAGAAATGTTAGGTCGAATCTTAAACATCGCACATGTATTTAAGACAATTTTTTCGGGACTGTTAGCACCCTTTGAAACAGTTCTGGGCATTTTCCCGAATTTTGTGCATTCGTTATTCGGCGGCCTGCCTCTTCTTTTGGGACTCTTAGCAGGAATTTTATTTTTGATCCTTCTGCTCCGATATGGCAAGCCAAGCCACAGACAAAACTCCAGCTACGATGGAAGAAACGATCCTAGCAATACGCTACCGAGGCCGAATCACTAGAGTCCTCGGATTAGCCCGGCTAAGAGATCTGAATACCACTTGGTTTCTTTCATTCAGACTAATCTGGCAAGATTGCATCTTACCTGTGCTTCGATGTCTGCTATGCGGAGAAGAATGCGTGTTGGACGTCTGTCTTACACTACCATCAGCAGTACCAATGGATATCGATACTTTGCTCGGCAACGACTCATGCAACGTGTTGTCACCAGCAGCTACCTATTCTGATGACAGCATTCGTTGAGACTTCACCATTACGATTAGGTGGCGGTGAAGTACGAGATGAAAGCAGCACCACACAGGTACAACCTTCTGTGAGCATTGCTGATCTCGACATCGATGATGGCAATGATTCTCACATATGCACTATTTCAGTTTTTTCGAACTTGGTCGAACTCTCACCTACTGTTGTAGACCAATTTTTCGCCAGCCTGTCTGATATGATGTTCTCTCCTAACAACGAGAATAACTTTTAAAACAACGAGCACACAGCGTTCCCTGAACTCTGAATTAGGCCTTCAATTTTGATAAACAAAACTACTGAAAACAATTGGAACAAATTTTTCCCTGAAAGCGAAATAATTTTTTCCACTTCCAAAATATTTACTTTTTTTTTGGCACATGGTACTCTGCTTAAAGTAGAACTATTCTTAGAGAACAGAGCTTCTATTTTTAGAGACACTAGAGACAATATTTTACCTCAGCCTCTAGCACATGTACAGTATTGTATAAATATGTGATGAAATGGTCTCGACCTTTTTTTCTGTAGTCAGAGCCATTTCATAAATGTAATTTTCGCAATTCATTCAGCCAATATTTATATATGCATTTCCCGAATTATAACACTGCTTGAAAAACGTACAGTATAAATACTCCTTTTCGTGTATTTATCATATACCATTTCAAATGCAATTTATGTATTTTGGGTGGGAAAACACACATGCATCGTTATATATTTAATATTGCTTAGTATTTAGTAATGATGGACATTAATACGTGGAGTGGGTGTTGTGAATCTATCTAGGACCCTAATCAAGATATCCCCGATTCATGCCCTTATGTGGTTATAACGAAACATATCCCTATAAAAGGCATAAGAATCATGTCCATATTTAGTCATAGCCAATGCAGTCCAAATACGGCAAGGCTACTCCCATAGACTCCTAGAAAGTACAACGCGTTCTTTAAACAAACCAAGCCTCCAGCAGCCCGGGAATTCCCCCTGCTTTTGTTTTGATTTGCACAAGAACTCCTTGAGTTCAGAAAGAACTGTTAGTTCTTAGTGACGTCTTATGTCCAACCTTACGTCAAACCCGGCACCTTCCAGGTATAAATATACCAATGTTGCCTTAAGCAAACACAGTGGTTTGGAGCAGAGCGGCTATCTACTTGCCCGACGCCCAGGTGATGCGAGTGCCGAAGGAAGCGACTCTTCCATTTGACGCACTGAGCGAGACGCTGTCTTTTCTCCTGCAGAGAAATTTCAGCTCCGGTGTTTCCAGTCACCCTTACGGGTTGCTGGGAGATCGAGTCCTGAGAGAGAGATACAAGACCTCCTTCATTCTAGAACCAAGGTACGGAGCGGATTAAAACCTTAAGAGAATTCTTGATTCAGATTCTTGGCAAAAACCAACTTAACTTAAACTGCAACTTACTTACTCCTTCCCACGTATTAGGCTTAGGTCAGGTACACCGGGGTAGGCGTATCTTAGAAGCACCAGTTGAGTACGTTAGTCAATGTTTTTATGTATGTATATATTTTATCCATTTTAAATCATCATATGGCTAAGAAACCATATCAATGCTTTCACAGTATTATTTCATAATACTCCTTTTACTATACGCACTTTACTTCATGATAAGTATTGCAATTGTGGCAACTCACTTCTCTTGCATGAGAAAGAAGACTGCTCAATAAATAACTTTTATTGAAAATGCCCGTCTATTTCTCTGCACTCTGGTGAAATTAAGCATGCACGATTGAGTGAAATAGCGGTCTATTGTTTTCACACGACTCTAGAGATATACTCTTTATTCTGAGGGAGCAAAGTTGTCATGTTTATGCGGTTGTCAGAAACTAATCCCTTCTTGTCTAATCAGGAAAGTTAACTCATTCCTGTTCATTCGAGAAAGTTTCTAGTGACCTCTGAGCTTGCTGGCAAACCCAATTAAGTCTAATATAGTCAGTAGAGACCTAGATGACCTCAGTCCTACGTCTACACTGCTGTTTATATTATTCCAATGCGCAGAGCCTATTGGGAATATAGGAACTACACTACACTAGACATTCGCGGGGGAAGGGGGCGGGCTAAAGACCTCACGGCAAGATGGACGCACATTAGTGTAGCTCTGCTGACTAGGAACGTCAATTCATTATTTATCTGCTAAGCTATGTGACATCCACTCTTCAAATGAGGGGCATATCATATGGGAATCGCACTGCACCATCTCTGTGCTGCCAACGATTGGACAGCGAATGTGATGCCGGGAAAAATGAACCGGATTTCCTGCCAGGCAAGAGCATTCCTGCGGCGAGAAAAGGGCAGCACCAGATTACTGTGCCCCTTGAGAGCGGATCGGCGCCCTGTGCCGAGCTGGGGATCCTGAAGGCAGCAGCATACTACCACTTGCTGACACGGGCAGAGAGATTCCAGAACGAGGGAGGTTGTAACCCCTAAGGAGCCAGACCTCGCCCGGGGGCTCAGCCCAGTGAAACTCCACACGGTGCAAGTACAGAGCTCAAGGGCTGCTGAGCTCAGTATTGGGCTGTGACTGGCACCTGTTGCTGCCACAGTGGATAGCTCCTTCCACAGTTGATAGTTGCTTCCAGAGGCAGACCCCATAAGAGATCAGCAGCCTGGTAGGACCAACGAGCAGCCCACACAGAATGGGTTTAGTGAACACTGCCCAGTGGGTCGCTGTGGGGGATAAGGTGGGCCTGCCGGCCGTTGAGCTGCCATATCTGCATGCAACTAGCATGCATGAGCTAAAGGACGGAGTTATTGCGGGCCACTCTGCCTTGAGACGGAGGTTACGCTACCCATGCTACACAGACAGCTCCATGAGGAATGCACCTGGTGATCTGGGGACCTAGTACTAGCCAATCCAACAGAGCTTCAACATTATAACTTGACTGTGTTGCTGGCTGGGTGGTGTGTCTGGTGCCTGTTCAGGGACAAGTGGAGAGCGGAGCGGGCGTGATCCGGTTGCCCACCTGCACTCTGTCCAGGGGGACTACGCCAACCCTAGAGAATCATTTGACATCTTGGCATGTAGGGGCACCTACAGCCTGAACCGACCTAGCAGCTGGCTGGAAGCTTATATACCCACACTCCTTGACGGCCAAACATGATGTCCCGGGCGTTAGCTGTGGGGGATTCCGAGATCTCGCAAAGCAGTTATGCCCTAAAAACTCTTGAGTATACCCACCGCCCCCAACGCATCACCTAGAGAGCACAGCGGACTAGATCAATTTGTTTGTCTGCTCATAGCTCAAGACAATGCTACGAACCCCAATATTGCCCACTGTAGGTCCCGACACAGAGAAAGTGATTGTTTAAAGGAGAGGCATGTACATAACACACGCACTGACACCTGCTTTTGGGGCATACAAACGCATCAGCAGTGCATGTAGAGCGGAGTTGCTCAGACCTCGTAGGTACGAACAAACTGCCAGGGACAGGACTGAACAGTCTTCTCCTATTCGCCAACACAGCGCCTGCATACCCGACTACCATGGGGAAAACCGGGCCGACTCACGTTCAAATCAAAGAGTACAGCCAGACCGCAACAACACGCACACTCAGACTGAGCAGGAACCACCACCTCAGATCACTCCCTCATTGGAAACCACGTTGCTTCTATGAGGCAGAGCCTGCAATCGATCGATGGGAAGATAGATACTTTAAAAATTTGAATGGACAATATGGCAACCAACCTTGACAAGTACACAACATGATTGACTACAGCGGAGCATTGCATATCTACTGTATTGGATGACATACAGACTTTTACTAACAACCAACTCAACATGTACAAAGTGCTGGCAGTAATCCAAGCTAAAAATGAAAATCTAGAAGCCAGATCACACCACAGCAATCTACGAATCACGGGTCTACCGGAATCAAACAAAACTGACTAATTGTAAAACTAAAATCGGATACGGAGGGACTCTGGTGATCGCATAGCTATGGAACCTATCAATCTGTTCTCCCTACTCAATCTGTTCTCCCTACTCAATCTGTTCTCCCTACCCAATCTGTTCTCCCTACCCAATCTGTTCTCCCTACCCAATCTGTTCTCCCTACTTTTACAAGGCCTTTTTTTGCTGACACTGACTCGTTGTCCTTTTGTATGTCAAAGCTGGCTTCCTTCAGCGCCATGCAGGTGCCTCTGATTTACAACTAGGACTTTACACAGCAATCTCTACATGCAAAAATTATCTTATTGAGGATGCTTGTGCAGGTCCTGCACTCCAAGGTGGTGGCCTTCGAGCAGCACCCAATTCACTGGACTGTTTCCAGTCAGATTCCCAGCCACCTTCATCCAACTGGAGGCACTTTGGTCTCTAGCTACCCCACAAGAGTGCACCCTAAATGATCACAAAGAACGTTGACAAGGATATATTTGATTCTATCTATTGGTTCAACTACAAGTTGGTATCTTTCTTTCTTGAATTGGGATGGCTTTGGCATAGTTAGAGCGCTGAAGTGGGAAGGGGTGGGTATTTTGTTTACTGTTTGACATTTCTTCTTCCATTTGCCAGTCAGCACTAACACTGCACCAAGACCCTGCATGTCTTGGATTATGTACACACTACCCCATCATTGTTGCAGACTTGAGTGGCAGAACAAGTAGGACAAGTTAACCTACTCACTTGGAATGTGGGCGGCCTGAATAATCCCATTAAAGTCAGACAAGTGATAGGCTATTTGAACCGCCACCATGTGCACATGGGACTCCTCCAAGAAATATCTCACAACGCAAACAGCACAAACATTGGGATCTAGGAGGGCGGGTGTCCGGATAGCCTCCTCATTTCAGGGGAGTCCTCATCCAAGGGTACACCATTCACTATTATACACTTCGAAGTATGAAGTAGATGACCAAGGAAGATAGGTTATTGTACAAGGAAATCTTTATCAATTTAAAAGGTCTAACAGACGACCCAGACTTCTTTACTAGAATATGGGGCTGCTTACATGATCAGCAACCCTCAACTCTTCTTAGAAAGGGGGGGGAGAAGCTTAATATTCACTTAGACCCAACACTAGAAAGGTCCATTACTACAGATTAGCAGGACAAACCCTCCGCTCAGTCATTACGTGAGGTCATGGAAGACTATGGCCTCAGATACATGGAGGGCCCATCTCCCTGGGCAACGAGAGGACACCTTTACATCGTCAGTACACAATATGTGTTTTCAGCTGAATTACTGGCTGGTGACTAGGGAGGTAAGGACATCATTCTCCGTTACTGCTGTCAGTTGTCCTGCCTACCCACATACCTAGACAATTTCAGTGGAGGCTTCAAGCCTCAGCACTCCTGGATGTGGTTTTCTGAGACGGAATACGCAAGCGATTATGCAATTCTTCGAAGACAACAAGGACCCCGAGGGAAAGACGAGAACACTATGGGAGGCATTCAAGACTACCATCAGAGGAGCCTGTATTGGTCTACAGGCAGGAATGCGGAGCCATCTGCTCTAGACTTCAATCCTTAAGAGTCCACCTTACTGGACCAAGAGAGAACCTACAAAGTCCAGCCTGACCCCACAACATTAGCAACTAAGAGAACACAAATTACAGAATAGAACAATATGGTAGACCAGGAGATACGACATGTCCAGACGATGGGTGGCAAGAGCCTATTGGGGGCGGGGGGGGGAGGCTGTCCTGGGCATAGTTTGTCTGCCATAATCTGAAAGCCCCGGGTATATATGCATGTGGTAAGCATACTGTGCCAGGCTGAACACACACCATTATACCCCATCTATTGTAGCCAAAGGTGTGGAGTTCTACACTAGATTATATGGTGCCAGCATGAAGAGGAGATAAAAGATGCAATTCACACACTCCTAAATGGGAAGGCCTTTGGGGGTGATGGACTCCCTAGTGAATTTTATAAGGCGCATATGGATCTACTTGTGCCCATCCTCAGAGATATGTATCAAGAGGCCTATGATAAACACTCCTTGCCACCAACATTAATTGCCACCAACATTAATGGAAGCTTTAATAAGAACGCTTTTAAAACCAGATAATGCACCTAAGAGATGCAACTCTTACCGTCCATTGTCCCAAGTTAAAACAGATGGCAAAATTCTGGCAAAGATCCTAGCGGCTTGACTTCAGCTCTGTTACACTCACTAGTGTTGCCAGATCAGTCAGGTTTTGTCGCTTCCCAATCCACCACGCATCACCTGTGCACCATTTTTGCAGTGCTCCACCAACTAGACCCTTCACGGTACTTCAAAGCCGCCAAGAATTCGACTATACAATTGCTCTATATGTTCATGGTCCTGTCCCGCACGGGTATGCCATAAACATTCTTGCGATGGATCCACTTACTGTACACTTACTGTACACAGACCCGGTAGTGCAGGTCTGAGTTAATGGTGTTACACGGAGACAATATTTACAGGGGGATGCCACAGGACTGCCCATTGTCACAAATCTCATTTGCCCTGACAGTTAAACCTCTAGCTTGCGTAATTAGACAATGGCATGCTGCCACCACCCTGCACTTTCGCCAGCATCCCCTAGCCATATCGATTTATGCAGATGATAAGATAATATATTGATGCGTGCAAGCTCACCACGAAGAGACAGGTTCATTGCAGTCGCGGTGAGTTTCAAAGTACTGCAGGAGTTTAGTATCGGGAGAGTAAAGACGTAGGCTAAATTATTGGGAACTAATTAGTCTTGACTAGTATAAAGACACAACTTTAACCCCCTTAGTGTGTTCTATGAGATGCTGAATAGGTATGTTATATGGAGTATTTACAAGAGGGACTGGTAGTATATGAAGTTACTGAAATGTTCCACATATTGCCTTGAAAATGGCATATATATAGAGGTCTAAATTGTGGCTCAACTAAAATGTTTATGGAACTATTAAACATCAAAAGCACTCAGTATAATAGAGGTATTATTGAGTATCATCAAACATTACATCATTGTATGACATTAGGAATATTAACAACGGACATGGTAGACCCTAAATAAGTAAACCAGTCTAATGCATGTAACTGTGAAAGTATATATGTGTAGTAATTGAAAACTTTTACTTGCAGAACATTGCCCCTGAGGAAGGAACAAATGTTCCGAAATGCATTGGGCCAGAGAGCAAAAATTGGATTTAGCAATAATTATGGAATCAACATAGAAATTTGAGAGTTGAATAATTTTCATGTATTGTAAAGAGATGAAGTGATTACTAAAAACTTGGATTGTTGTTATATGTGATGAAATAACATATAAACGGAAAATGCAAATGAAATAGCAAAACAATCAATGTAAAGGAAATAATGAGTAAACAATGACTTGTAAGATATCATTGTAGAATTATGTTTATTGTCTGACATCAATTCATGTTTGAAAATTGTGAACACATAGTTCAATAGGAACAGTGCACACTAGAGCGGGTTATCCTGTTCATGGGTTCAGCAGTACTATTAATGTGGAGCCAACACATTATTTAGTGTAGCACCCTTGTACAAGTTTAGGTTAAAGTAAAAATATTGTGTGAAGTGAGTGCGCCTTTTACCCAGCTGTGGGTAATCAACTTAAACTTCTGTCCTTGCTATAAACTGGAAGGTTTCTGTGCCTCATGGAGGTGGGGTGGTGTCTCTCTACAGTAAAAAATTATCATAAAATAATGTAAAATAATAATGAACTAGTAAATAGAGGGGGGTGGCTAACTACGCATGAGGATGGCCGTACCCTAAGAGCTCCACCGGCCAACTCATGTCCCACTGTATCCAGGAGCATGCCAGAGCCCCATATCAAAATCATAAGGACCTCCCACATCCGCTGAGTTGTTGCGGATGTCCGGGGGACGATTATGGGGGCCCAGCACGCCCAAAATGAGCTCAGAGCCGACAACACTGCCCACTGGGCCAAGAGCCAAGATGTTGCCCACAGGCATATGTCAGCGGAGAAGAGCCGTACCCAAACAGGAACTGAGCCAGGAGCAAGCCGAATCAGGCTGGCAGGGCCGCGCAGGCTACCATGAGGACCCACGGGCTGGAACAGGACCTGAAGAGATCTTGCGACGAGACAGACACGCTTTACCAGGACGTACGCCTTGTTCAGCATTCGTACTTGGAACCACCCCGCATATTCAGAGAGTCGTTGGATCATTTACAGATCTCCCACACCGGCAGCAAGACCATGGCTGATCGCATCAATTGGATTGATTGCGCTTAATGATGACCCTCTAATCATGAATTATTCTGTGATTGACAGAGGGCTGCCATTCCCTCCCCCACACCTGTTCTGATGAAGACACGCCTTGACCTAATAATTAAGCACTGTTTGGGTTGAAACATCAACAATCTCCTATGGTCCAGATTTATCAAGGCTCTGGGTGCAAATCCTTTGTACAAGCATCGGAGTCATTGTGTTTGTTGCAAATATTCTGGCCCTCAACATTTCTTTCGCTTGTATATACTGTGGATTTAATCACCCAGTAGATAATATATGCACCATGTTCTATCACATGGCACAAATATCACTTTAGTACACATCACTGTTAACTTCACATTCTTTTGACAGCCTGTTTTAGAAACCTGTGAGTATATATATATATTATATATATATATATATATATATATATATATATATATATATATATATATATATATATATATATATATATATATATATATATATATGCTTTAATTTATATATAAAAACACCAGAATACTCACTAATTTGAGTCCGTGTTCTTTGCTATGTGTTCCATAATATCTTTAATATCATTAATGATGGTTGTATATTAATAGAAATATATTTTTTCAAGAAGAAATTGTGCGTATGCCCCACAGAACCACTTTTGTTTATATATTCATACCCAGGTTCTGAGGGACACAGGGTCACCCCATTATTGTTTATGTTTCACTCCATTCTGGCGCATGCCAGAGCCCATGTCAAAATCATAAGGACCTCCCACATCTGCTGAGTTGTTGCAGATGTCCTGGGGACGATTGTGGGGGCCCAGCACGCCCAAAATGAGCTCAGAGCCGACAACACTGCCCACTGGGCCAAGAGCTAAGATGTCACCCACAGGTATGTGTCAGCGGAGAAGAGCCATGCCCAAACGGGGACGGAGCCAGGAGCAAGCAAATCACGCTGGCAGGCCGTGCAGGCTACCAGGAGGACCCGCAGGCTGGAACCAGGCCTGAAGAGGTCGCCATGAGCTGCTGAAGGCGCAAAGGAGAGGGACCTCCTGGTGGGCTGGCACCCCCAGAGGCTGGGTTTGCCCTGTGCATGCCCTGTCAAGAGGGGAACTGCATACAAGTGTGCTGGAGGGAAAACCTACCAGCTACAGGACCAAGTGGGGTTAGCTTGTGGGGCGCACTGAATGGAGCGGTCAGCCGCGGAGATGGGGGCCAGGAAAGTGGAGACCACAATAGCGGATCCTACCTGAGGCGACGCAAGGCTGAGGCCCTAGGCAAGGAGAGAGTGAAAGAGGTGGTGAAGATCTTTCACCCTCCACCCCGGCCATGCTCACTTGCTGTGGCCACTGCCCCCACGCACGTGGGCAGGAGTGGCTGGACATCCCCATACACATGATTTCTGGGCTGTCCAGGGTGGAGAACAAGGAGGCCATCCAGGGCTTAGGTATAGCAAAAGCAGCTGGGGCACTGGAGCAGTGAACTCTTTCGCCGCCCTGAAGCACGCCTCATCCAACGACAGTGCTGCAAATTCAACCTCGGATGGTGAGAAAATGGAGGAGCTCTGGCAGATACAAACAGGCCCACAGTTTCTGCCCAGGCTGGCAGATGACCTGCGAGAGGAGCTGGAGAGAGTAGACAGACATGCATAGATGAGACACAAATACGGCACTTCTGGGTAATAATGTGCATTACTGGGGCAATGAGTACGGCGCAAGGGATGCGCCACACCGCAACATATGTTACAGAAGTGACGAACTGTGATGGACACAGCGCACTAGAACGCTACATTCTTCCATACTCCTAGAGTGAGGGACTGGAGGTGGAGTTGCCCATGGGCATTGTTTGGCTGCCGAACCCCGACAAACACTACCCCCCCCCCCCCCCCCCCCTCCGCAGTTGTAGGGGTCTGGTTTAAGTCAGTACCCAACCGTGAGTTCAGTATAGTTATTGACAGATGAAATAAAAGACTGATGTATTCAAAATATATAATGAGATCATCACATGGTGATTGTATGAACGTTCAAATGAAGAGAACTTTTCAAATCATAACAATGCACTAAGAAACAGGCCCAGAATCGTCAAAAAAATAAGTACCTAATCAATTTGATGTGAAACATGGTTGCATTGATAGACCTCACACAGAACTGAGCTGGGACCAAAATATTTTATTACCAAGTCAATTCATATGGGAAAAGAGTTTGAAGACCCACCTCTAGTAAATATTTTATATAGGATCCGAGCATAAAAACTCTTCTAAAACTCCCCACTGCATTTCATTCTCATTTCGGTCCTTTACCAAGAAGTGACAGGTAGGTAATATATGTCGTGCTCCTCTGGCTACTAATGGTGTTTGTGTGTGCACATTCCTTTCTTTAGTCATGCCAATAGCGCAGGGTCAATACGGATGGGATATCAATTAGAAAATATTTTCTGAAATGCAATTCGTGGATTTACAAAGTTCACATTTATGCTTCAAATCCAAATCCATTTCTTTGTGCGTTTTGTAAAAGGGCAACCCCCATAACCTACAAGGGAAATGCCTCTTTAATGGTGATAAACCCAGTACTGTTCTACTTTGATTATTCAAAAGTTTTTGGGATTTGGGTATGCACCAATAGGTCTACTAAATTTGTATCTCTTTTAAACGTAAAATAATGAAACCAAGCAACCACCCTCACGAAGTCTCTGGGCCAAAAGCAATGGAAAATGGAACTAGAAAGCTCATTCATGGCTAAGGAGTGGTCAGACATACTAAACAGAGCACTCTTCTGCAAGACAGGAAGCATTATTCAAGGTCACACACTACTGGTATTATACCCCCGTGAGGGCAGGAGAAGGAAGGTTGGAATGCATGGACACAGGTTGCCGCAACTGCGGTCAAACCAGCACCCTGACACAGCTACTGTGTTGATGCCCCAAACTCAAATGATACTGTGAGGGGGTGCTCATGGACATCAAGAGGTTTGCCACAGATATCCCAGACTTGCCCAACTACATACTATTGGCATTACCAAACACACAAACATACCCCTTGCGCTCCAATAAAGGAAAGGCAATCAATACAATGACCCTTTGTGCAGCAAAGCATGCAATTAACTCCAAATGGGGCACAGTCTATCCCCTGCTCATATCGATTGAATGCACAAATTATGGGATGTCATCGCAATAGAAAAATTAACTGCCCGTCTGAAAACCAGAGTGCCACAATTTGACAAAATGTGGGGGTCGTGTATTCAGTTCCTGGCACGTGAATTTCGTGAACTCTCCTGCCCGATCTGCCTCCAGCTTAAGCAAGGAACCCAATTGATTAACAGCACACGTAATAAGACACCAAAATAGAATCGCTTAAAGGGATCCTAATGTGAGAACGAGTGACGGTGTATATGTGTATTTTGTTGGTTATTGAGCACAATCTGATAAAAAACACGACATGATGCACGATCACCGATTTTTTTAAGAGACAAAATAATTCTCTGAATGACTCTACACTTAGAAATATGTTGATAATACATGCATGCAACACCAATCCCAAGCATGTTATAGCCCTCTGCATGAGCCCTCTGCTCGTAATCATCATATTACCTCACAGTTAGAGGCGGTGGGAAAGGCGCCAAGGATGCTTTACCAAATACTGAACTCCTTCCTGAAGCCGGCAGCATGTGAGAGTGTTAACACCTCATCTCAACAACTTTGTAATGATATTTCTCGCTTCTTTACGAACAAGATTGAAACCATCTATGAGAAGATTCATGCCTCCATTGCTTCCATTGGACATGTTACTCTTTCCATTGTTGTCCCAGTGAGTGAAAAGATCATCACTTCCACTATGTCGAATTTTGTTAACATCACCTTGGCTGAAGTGGAGGGACTCATTACAACTATAAAGAGTGGAAGTCCTGTGGATCAGCTTCCACCGAGAGTGATGGTTTCAGTGAGGAGCATATTGGCACCAGAAATACAAAGTTTGGTCAACCTCTCCTTGGACACAGGCTGTGTCCCACTGGAGTGGAAGAGAGCCCAAGTGCGACCCATCCGTAAGAACACCAGCACTGCATGGGCTGACATGACTAATCTGAGACCCATTTCCCTTTTACCATTCATGGGAAAGCTCATAGAAAAGCATGTCAATAAGCATTTGTCTAATCACCTGGAACATACTGGTGCCCTAGATCCATCTCAGTCGGGCTTTAGACCAAAATACAGCACGGAAACAGCATTGCTGTCAATTACCGATGATCTACGCATGCTCCCGGACAAAGGAACATCAGCTGTCCTGGTGCTGCTAGATTTATCGGCAGCTTTTGATACCATCTCATGAGATTTTGGTTGAGCGTCTGACTGGGAGTGGACTAGGGGGTATGGCACTGGCTTGGCTAAAGAGTTTTCTTTCGGATCGGACCCAATGTGTCACCATGGGCGATTTCCGATCCGAGGAGACCAGGATTACTAAAGGGGTGCCACAGGGCTCCTGTTTGAGCCCTACATTATTCAACATCTATGTGGCCCCCCTGGCTAATATCCTGAGAGCCTTTGGTTTTTGCCCAGTGTCATACGCTGACGATACCCAGCTGCTCTTTCCCTTTGACCATCTTACTCCAGAGGTATTACATTCTTTCTCGGAGGGGATGAGAGCAGTCTCCCAGTGGATGTCTTTGAATATGTTGCAGTGCAATGTTTCAAAGACAGAGTTTATGCTTTTCGGTGAGGCAAAGATCTGCTGGGCTCCTGATTGGTGGCCTTTAGATCTAGGACCGGTCCCCGAGCCGAAGCAGACAGTCAAGAACCTAGGGGTCCGTCTGGAACAAGAACTCAGCTTGAAGCAGCATGTTACCAACATTGTTGGATCTTGTTTCCGGACCATTGGATTGCTGCGCAGAGTTTTTCCACTGCTTCCAGACACCATCAGAAAGACCCTGGTCCAGGCGTTGGTTATCAGTCGCCTTGACTATTGTAATGGTCTCTTGCTGTCAGCTAATGAAGAGGATTTGGACAGGTTACAGGTTGTGCAGAACACCGCAGCCAGGCTGGTTCTAAATGCCCCTCCGAGAACACCTTCAAAACCTCTTCTTGCTAGGCTTCATTGGCTTTCCATCCGTCAGAGAGTTGTTTTTAAGATCTGTTGTACGGTCCATAAAGGACTTCACGGTTTGGGTCCCTCCTATCTGGCAGACAAGTTTGTGCCATATGTTACTTCTCGTGTTTTACGGTCCAGTGATCAAATGCTTCTCACGATCCCTAGGATCAAGCGGGTAAGGCAAGGGGGTAAGGCCCTGTCTGTGAAGGGACCAAGGATATGGAATGGTCTCCCTCTCCAGCTTAGGCAGCTTGAAAATCATTTGGCCTTTAGAAAAAAGCTGAAGACATTCTTGTTCCAGGTTTAACCACACAGTTTAGGAACTAGATTGGAGCTTTGGAATTCGATCTCCTGCAGGTTTAGCAGCCAAATAGCGCGGAGATACTCCCTTGGGAGTCTATTCAAGCGCTCTACAAACCCGCAAAATAAAATAAATAAATAAATGAGTTTGGAGTGTTGAAGAGAGAGTTGACATTGCCATATGTATCTGCCGGTCCATGAAGTATTGCCATTTTTTAGTTGTTATGGAGTCTATCATTAAATAGACATGTGAAGCAGATTTCTGCTCAGTCTGTGTCCCTTTGTACCCCATCCCTTGTTTGTTGGGAAGCAATTATGTTTACTTTTCCACAGGTACACTGAGACCTCCAATACAGAGAAACAGGTTGACAATCCCTATTTCTTATCACCATTTTTAAGAGCACTTTATTTATATCCTTTTTCCCTTTATTCACCTAGCGGTCCTGATGAATGCCCATAAGTCCTAATTAAGGCCAATGAGGCAGAAACATGTCGACCAATTTAAACCCCCCACTATTTATGACTCTAATACTCTGAGTGCACCTATTACTCATAATAAGTTCACGAGATGCACTATTCCAGAGTTTACCAGACCCGAACCCAGACCCAATAAAACATTTTCTATCTGGCTTTCCGGGACTTTTTAATACCCTTCCTCACTGGCTCACTACTGTATCAACCTTGGGTAAGAACCTCCTGGTGGAGGCTGCATAACCTGATCGACCTGATGATTATGCACGCACGTGATTAGAAAGCGGAGAATCAAGATATACCGCTTAGATACCACCATACCCATCACGTGCATGAGGGTCTTTTAATTGGGACACCCTACGTTCTTCCTGCAAACCTACGGTTGTGCAGGACGAGTGATCCTTCCCCATTTGATTAGCATAAGAACCCAATTGAGTCATGCAGACGACGGAGCTGTGGGGTAGCTGCACAGAACCCCTCCAGCCCCACGTCAGGAAACTGAGCCCAGTCCGACTTGACATTCAAAGAGGTGGAGTGGCCTTTCCTTCCCGACAGGACTGTGCCAGTTCCCTCTCCTCCCCCACATTATTCCCTCCCCTTGCCCCAGTCCCTCTTTCCCCCTTCCCATGCCCCTCCTGGGTATGCTCAACTAGCCACTGGTTGTAGGCGAGTATTTTTGTTGCACTTGAAAAATAATAAAACAGATTTTTACTATGAAGGATAATAAAGTTTATTCTAGGGCATGGATTATATTTAGAATGTGCCAAAATATTTTCACTATCTTTAGGTTATTGGACATGGTACAATATGTTGTGACACATGCGAATCTGCTCACAGAAAGCTGTCATCATGCTGTTTATAACAGTACTTCATAGTTAGTTTGTGCACTTTTTCTTGCTTTCTTCACTACTCTTTGGGGGTATTATTTGTCAATTACTTTGCATGACAGGCCTTCAATCCTAACTTTCAAAAGCTGTAAGGTTAGTGTAAATCTTGGTCAAAGCCAAAAGGGCACATTCAATGATTAAATGTATCCGTGTCACGGGTTACCATGTACTGTTCAGGAGGATTTCAATAACCCTCATTTACTCTTGGGAAATACAGTTGTACAATGCTTCAAAGTATAAGCCAATCAATAATTCCTCTTCTGGAACGAAAGACAGACCTTACATAAACGTAATACTTCCTTGGTCGCCTTAAAGTAGAAAGGAATAGAAGATAGCTGGGTCTCAAGAACAATCAGAGCCAGGAGAGCGGCTTCAGGGCAGATCCAATGCCGGACAATATGGAGCATTCCAGGAGGTATTTTAGATCAAATACAGAAGGCAACTAGGTTCCTTATTAACCAAAAAGTTAGCCTCGTTCCTGATCTGCCTCTGCTTCTTATATCATTGCTGTCATTAGATCGTGGGTTGAGTCATACTCCATTATTTGTCAAGTGAAGTAATCCTCTAGAACTCGGCGGCACTCCCAGGTGTACATAGACTTCGACTGGACCGCCAAAAACACTTTTGTCCACAAACCGTCAAATATGGAGCAAGAAAACACAAGTCATGAAAAACACAAAAATAAATCTAATTTTGATCGTTTTGTAATAGTCATCTCAAACAGAAAAGTGATGCGCTCCACTTATATAAAATAGGAAACAATTACACTTTCTCATGCTCTCTCATAAAAATATCCTCTGCTCCATTCACTCAATTTTTAATTGTGTAGGTAATTAAGACCATTGCAATTCAAATAATTCCTTAAACTATAAAAATTAATCTGATGCAACGTTAAAATTCGACAATCATTCAAGTCATTAAAACAGTTGGCAAGTCTCCAAATAAAAATTCAATTATAATACAATTGCAGTTACCTTGGCCTCAGAACTGGACTCGAAATAACAGTCAAATAAGCCTCCAATTCACTCGATATCTAGCCTTTCACCAAGGTCTGAAAGCTGAGACATAGGGAGGAGAGTAACTAATAAAGCTATCTAGGCTGGATCTTTAGAACATTGGAAAAAAATTCTAGTACTCACTACCTTATGAAGGAGCCATGATATATTCAAGAGGTTATGTCTAAAGTGCATGGACGTCAGTTTGCAGGGGGCCCCCATTCCATCGTCACATACTAACACCTCAGAGTAAAATTCAAAAGGCCAGGGTTTTGTAGTTACCCTGCAAAACACCCCAATGGATAAACAAGCAAAGCCTTCGATAGCTGCCCCATGCACTGATAGCTAGTCCTCATCCACTCCTTTGCGTTCTGTGGCCAATATCCGCTATTCCCTGATCCTGGGGAATTTTACCAGTGCAGTTTAGTCTTAAATCCATAGGATTGAAGCACACCACAGCAGCCTCTCTACATGATCTTATTCCTCTCCTGTTGAACTCTTTGTGCAGTATATTCCAGCGATCATTTAGGATAGCTTTGCAAAGGGACAGCACATGGATGATGTACTCTAGTGACTGCTTGTCCTCCAATAGGGACAACATTTTTTATATTTTTTTCAGCTCACTGCGACTCAGGTTTAGGGCCCAAGCAGTTGAAAGTTCAAGAGTTGTGACTGACTTTTATAGAAATGTTGTCATGGGTGATCTGTCCCTCCCCTGTATTTTCAGCTAGAGGTAGTAGCTCAAGGTAACCTCTTTGCTAATTTTAGGCTATGGCAACAACTCACAAAAGCCGACTGCCTACCCAAGGATTGTTAATTCAACACTACAAATAAGCAAAAACAATGGTTCATATAGAGTTTTCGCGTTCTTGTAACACAGGCACAATGTTTCTGTAGTAACAGCCAATTGTGTTACAAAGAGAAAAATCTATGTTGATAAAATGTACATGGACTACTGGTTGCAGCTCACACACTGGGGACACTAAGCACGAGTAACCAGAACTCACTGGATATAGCTCTAAAGTTTCGACAAAGAACCACAATATACTTGTTTGGAGGTCATTCTGCATAAATATGCCCACTTCCAAAGAGACAAAAGTAGAATACTAGAAAAAAAATTGTGGACAATGTAGCATGCACCGTGGTTTGCAGTTTTATTTACTATCGCCATATTTGACATATGTTGAAAATACCCACGAATAAAGCTAAACAAATTTCAGTGAGAGATTATTTTGTACATCTGTTACTGGTACGCTGTGAATAAACTGAGGCAGAAACTAGGGCAGGACTGCCATAAATTCAAACAAGAACATATGATTTATCCAAACAGTTTCCTTTATACACTGCTCCTAATAGAACCAACAAAACCCCTCTGAAATTCTATAACAAATCCTTAGAATAAAATAAAGAAGATAGATCTAAATACTTCTTTATAGTATCTTTATCTCATTTTATAGATCAATGAATCATTTCTGTACATTATCTACAATAACTCATATCAAATATAGTGCAAAAAAACAAGTGACATTCGTGAATAGTGAACTTGTGAGCAACAAAATATATTCAAATTTCATTTAGAGAGGAGCCAAGCTCGCGTCCGAGATGGCCGCGTTTTAGCTCGGCTCCGTTCGCCTGCCTGTTTTTATCGTCTATCCTGCTGTTATCCTGCCCCGGGAAGTCCTCTTTGCTATGCTGTAGTGCTAAGACGCCTTGCAGGCACTCACCTTTTGCTCTGGTTGTCCTTGGGTGCCGTGGATCCTGCACGTCGCTCCCGCTCGCTTCGGGGCCTCCGGAGCGGGCTGGCCTGGATCTTCTCGGCGGCGCCCGGACGGGGCGGAGCGCGATGGTCGGCCCTTGATGGCGCTGTGGATGCGGTCGTAGAGGCCGTTGTGCGTATAGGCCGGCTGTGGCTTGCTGGCCGGCCCCGGTGGCCTTGGGTGGAGGCGCTGCCTTCCGTTGACGGGGCTGACCGTACATTCGGCTTGCTCCCCCTTTGTTCTCCGGTCATTTTGATTTCCTCCGCCCGGACTCGGAGAACGGGACCGGCGGCACTGGGGAGCCGGCGATCCCCCTTCTTCTGGCGGCCCCCCTTCCTGCTCGGGAGGTGCCCTGCTGCCGGTCGGCTGGTCTTCATTTGCCTCGCTGCTGCCCGGACGGGGGTTGACGGACGCCGCGGCCCCGCCGGGCTTCCAAGATGGCGGCCGACCCTGAATGTCTCAGCCGGGCCTGGACGAGCGCTGGAGGCCCGCCGCATGGCCCGGGTGCCGGATACTGTAAAGGTTTTCCTACACTTGAGGACATCCTGGACGCCCTACACTCCTGGCGAGCTTCGGTGGCCGCACCCGTTGTCACCCTGGAGGTGGATCCTCTCTTTGGGCCGTTCGGGCCCCCTAAACTTGATGCGGCTTCGTCGCCGTTGCAGGGTGCGGCTGGAACTATCCTGGGAAGCATGGGCCCGGCGACTGCTGCGTCTGTGGGTGTGTGGAGTTCCGTTGCCCTTCATCGTCCTGTGTTATCTCCGGCGCCACTGGTCCGGGGGCCGGATCCCGTCTGGATTGGACTTGATGGTTCTTTCTGCCTTTCTTCGCCTCGAATGACCGACCCTGGCTCCGGTGCCGGCCCCGCTGAGTCGGCTTTTCTTGAACTGTCCCTGAAACTGTGCCTGCATTGCGTGCGATGTCCTTTGACTTTTCCGGATCATCCGGGTTTTATTCCACGTATCTTATCTGGACTGCCGTTTGATCTCCCTGTTCCTCGCCTTCTGTTCTTCGTGATCTGGTTCTTGGTGAATCGGACGACTACAACTTTGGACAAACAAGGACAGGGCTGAGACGGACTTGCCTCTGTGTGCGGTAGTCTTGTACTGGTTGGATGATCTGCATGTAACGGTATGACTAGGTGTGAATTTGTGGTGCTCCTGGTGTGTATCCTGATACTTTTTTGACTTCCCGAGGGCTCTGCCTTTTTCTCAGGCGGGTGGGTGCTGATAATTCTGTTCCTTGGCCCTCTCCAGTGCGTTTTCTTTCCTTTTCCCTTTCCCCCGCCCCCCCTTTTTGTCTTATGTTTCCGTCTTGTCTTTGCTCTTCTAGATTTCGGGTTCTAATTAGGGCGACAGGCATGCTGCTGGGGGGTAGGCCATAGCCTTCTGCAGGGGTGCAGGGTGGGCTTGCGGGGTGGGTGGGGGGGTCTGTCACTTTGGGGGGTCTTTTTTTCCCCCCCTTTTTTTCTCCCCTTTTTTGTTCTATGGCTCTTAAGTATTCTCTTTTTCGGGACTCCGTCTCGTCATGTCTCCCCCTGGGGTGTTTCTGGTGCACTGGCCTGCCGGTCTTCTTGTGATTATGGCTCACTGCGTGTTCTGTCACTAATCTTTAATGTATCCTGTGTACCGGTTTATGTTTTCCTGCTTCGTTGCCGGGGGTCGCATGTTTGGAGGAGGAGCCCCTCCCTTTTTCTTTTTTCTTCCTTCCCCTCCCTCTTTCGTGGGGGATTATCTTCCTTTCATTGGGGTGTGTACTGTATTGATTGATACGATGGGCTCTTTTTTACATTCGTTTGTTAAGTCTGGTTGTAGCTGTGGTGGGTGGGCGCTGGACGGCGAGCGCAATTGCCTCTCCTTGTGGTACTTCCGTTGGGATTGTATTTACCGCCATGTTTAGTTCTTGTTGGATTTATCCTGTACTTTCTATGATCGCCTGTTCGCGGCTCACCACGGCCCCTCCCTTTTTGCCTGACTCACTGCCCGTCATGATCCTGTATTTCCCGTTCCCATAATAGAAAATCAACCTTCACATATCCTGTCCATGTTGGTTGCTCTATGGCTTTCGGCCTATATCTCCTGTGTTCTTGTTGTTATGTCCTGTGGATACTTTTGTATTGCTGATTATGCTCCTGCTATGTGGTGGCCAGCCCGCTGGGTTGTAGGCCCGTATTTGTGAGCACTTTCTGTACAATAAAGGTTTTTAAAAAAAAATAAAAAAAAATTCATATAGAAAAAATATACATTTATGTACAAATTATTTCATAAGACCAACAACTACTACAATCTTGGAACCCTTTAATTTCTTTCCAATTCGTTGGGGGCTCCGAGTTCATATGGCCTGGGAATAGATGTCGACGTTTCGACCCTGAACGCGCCAATGTTTTCAGTCGCAGCGGGTCTTTATCAAGACAATAATATGCGCAACACGACAGTCCTCTCAACCACATGGGAGTGAAGAATGTTCATTTAATCCTCTCACACAGGTGCTTTAATCACGTGGAGATGAAGATTGGTCTTTTAGTCATAAAGAAAAATCTAGGTGCGAGATATAAATCATCCGCTTCATTAGATTCTCGAATCGGCTACTGAAAAAAAGCTGTTTGACTAACGCACCTGGTTAGCAGACTTTGTTGCATGTGCTGACTCATTGCAAGAATAATGATATAAGACACGGGCCTACCCGCAAGAAGCTACATGTTTGCATTACAATATAGTCACCTTGTTAGCCGGAGGGAGCGATGGATCAGCAAGCAGAATAAGGAAAGCGCCTTTATGGGAGACACCACGTAAGCAGAGAGTAGAGATGTTACCAGGAGGAATAAACTGCACAGATGTATAGAAATGTTTGACTTTGTCGTAAAGGTATAGATGTGTGCGAACTGAAAAGTGCTAAAGGGAAACGGGTGAGGGGGGAGTTGCAAATATAAGGGAGTCTTACAAAAAAAAGAAAAGATAAGATGCTAAATACACAGTTGGATGTATAATTTTGAATGTCTGATACTGTAACGAAGATACAATCGTATGGCTGTATTACTTATTGGTTGCAATAAAGACATTTTTCACAACAAAAAAACGTGGATTGTTCTAAACATTTCTAAACTATTCTGTGCTTATGTTAATGCATCAACCGTTAGGTTCATCAAAGATGCAACAAAGACCACTGTGGACAAAGAACCGTCTAAATCTCTGATGAAGAATTAATTATATGTCCTCTCCATTAAACTCCTGAGAAATGTACAAGAGCACACTTCTTCTTAAACTACTAAATAAATGATTGATAAATAGAATTCACCACATTCATGTTCACAGTTTTCCAAAGCAGTATATAAACGAGTGGTGCGCGTGCGCACTTCCAGGAATGTAGCTGGAACCCAGCCGCGCTACTGCTCGCTCCGGAGTCCCTTAGGGCATGGGAGTCAACGTTCTGAGAGAAGGTGGGACATGCACCTTTTCAGCAAACTCGTGTGTGTGGCTTTTTTTTAGCAACAAGCACGAGTTTGCTGAAAAGCTGAAGTGATTACAAGAGGTCATTTTCTAGAGCAGCGCATGCGCACTGTGCTAGGCTTGAGCTAAAAAAAGGTATAAAGGGGCAGAGTCGAGGTAGTATTAACTCCTGTACCTTGTGGGATTCCATTAATGACATCACTGACAACATCTGAAATGACAATTAATGACACTGCATGGTCGAAGCATGTGTTACAGTTACTTCGGGTAACTACAACTGGTGAATTTCAGTAGCTTTTTGTTTAAAAGGTTGCATTTAAACTGGCATTTTCACCTAGCTAGAACATCACTTAAACCTTTAGCTGTTTCAGTGAAAAGTGGGTGTGCATTTATGTGTCAGTGATTGCATTTGCATAAACAGGAATTTGAATGCAATAAAACAAACTGCCACCACATAGATTACCAGAAATTTGCCAGGCGTCAAAGAATGAGGGTGTATTACCACTAAGGCTCATTTTTACAGATTTTTACAGATAAATACAGACAGAAAAGACAGAAAACACTGTCTGCATTTATTTTTAAAAGTGGATAAATACAAGAAATTGTGCTTTTTTTAAGTGACTATGTGCGGTCTTTCATGAATCCCAGCAGCTGAGATGGACAGGATGGGAAATTAAAAAACAGGATGAAATTTCTTTAAAATACGGCATATGCCAACATACATTTATGGTATAATGCTAGTATTTAGGAGTGGATGTATTGTTATGGAATATTTGGCTGCTTAAATAGCTAAAACACAACAGACATCAAAGTAAGAGTGTGAGTTCATGAGTTAAATAGATGTAGAAATTTACAGTTTTACAACTACATTTATACGCAAAACACAAAATAAATATGGATAAATACAGAAAGTGGCCCAAAAATAAATATGGTTAAATACAGCTGGAAATGGGCTAACAATAAACCGGGAGCCCCAATTACCACTCACCACAAATTAGGCGATACACTTATTAAACAGGTGAGGAATCCTTGAGAATGCGCACCATAGCATTATATGTGTTAAACTTAGATTAAAGATGCTAGCTAAAACACTACCAAAAAGATTCTCTTATACTGCTGGAAAGTATCCACCCAGTCTACTCCAGCTGTATTCCTGGCAGTAGCACATCCCAAAAAATATGTAGGATCTATCATCTGGTCAAAAAACTTCCCTATTAAAAGTTGAGTATTTTGTAACATGAACTAACAATTGGGTTGGGGTACAAGAACAACATTTAAATAGCTTGTAAATGAACTGTAAAAATATATCAGCAGTTAGGAAAGCACTTTTTTATAATCATGAAGTGTGATGGAAACAAAGATTTTAACAGGAATGATGTCCAAGATAAACACTCACTGAGGATTCGTCCAAATGACATCACTATTAAGTATTGGCCAGCAAATTATTCGAGCGGATAGCCATATACCAAAACCAAAGAGTGATCTAATTGCACAATGGAATCTTAAATCTATATGTGGACACCACAAATGTGGGAAGTGCATAGCTTGCAATTCCACTATAGAAGGGAATGAATTTATTCATAATGAGATCAAATGGAGACATGAGATGTTTACTAACTGCAGGACAAAAAATGTAATTTATGCTGCGGTATGTCTGTGCAATAAAATATACATTGGGAAAACAGGTCAGCAAATCAACTCAAGAATCACACAACACAGATCGAGGATTAAGAGAAAGGTACTGACGGCACCAATGGTTGAACATTTTTTGACTGAAAATCATACTGAAATGTATTGAAAGTGCTTTGCTACGCAAAGAAGCGTATTTGATCATGAAATTTGATAGCATTAATCGGGGGTTGAATTGCATGAGCGAACTCAATAGGGTATGAGATCTATCCTCCAGAATGTTTAAAATGGCTTCTCCGCTTTTCTATTTATTTTCTAGCTGACCAAAGAGGAGATAACATGTTTCCAAAATTTAGCCACCCAAGATGCACCTTAAAAATTAAAATCGATTTTTACAAACTTTATAATGCATCTATTTGTTAAACGGCTAATTAAGACTACAAATCCCAAAATGCACCATGCCTTAACAGGTTTGATGCTGCACTGTGATTGGTTCAGTGGATAACATTTGAAAATATGGCGTTCTAGCTTGAATTGCCATTCTTATTCAGCCGGCAATTGGAAAAAAGGAACAGACCGACGACATGCTAAACGGGGATGCGAAGGTGAGACTTCCTCTCCTTTGTAACCGGAGAACTTTGCCTGAAATTTTTGACTGAGCGTTCCACTTATCACGCATTTTTCGCTTCTTACAGCTTCGCACGCAAATAATCCCGTAAGCGGCAGCCGCACTAGTTCAGAAAAAGGCACACTGCCAACAGTGAGTATTGATTTCTCTTAGCCCGGCACGTTAAAACTGAATGCGTGCTCAAAGATTATAGCACAGTTACCTTTCACTTTACAGAATCATTCATCTGTTTTTGATTCGTTTACATTTGGTCAAGCGAAAGGAAATACCGGCAACTACCCTGATCTGTATCTGACATTTTACGAATCAGGTAAAACCTGATCAGAACCTTTGTCCATTCCCTTTTTACAAATAATATAGGTTTATGTGACTATGAGAACAAAGCCTGATAAAACTGTATTTTGTTGCAGAACTAAACCACCAGCAATTTCGACACTTTCGAAATTTTTAAATCCACTAGCTTCGTGAAAATATGAAGGTATGCGGTCCTGACTTATGTGAAATATATTTTAAAAAACTTTGAATAGAGGCAGCGACTTAAATAAAATCCTACATTTTTTGGTTTTTCTTGTCATGAATAGTGGTTTAATGAAAAGATCAACACAGCCCTGATGAGAGTCCGGTGACTTTGAACCAGAACTCGAAACGCGTCGGCAACAGCATTCATTCGGTGATCAGATAACTGGATACATATCCCCAAACTTCCTTGATTAATAGAGACAACCAATAGGTTTCTTACAACAAGGCTATTTTAGTTGTCAACAAGTTGTATATTGGGCAACGTTATATGAAATATCTTATACGTCCTAAGAAATGTTCATGACATTTTGTTTCTGTTTGTTTTCTAAACAACACTTGTATGATTTATTATAGATCTGATAAATGCACAATTCACTGTTTTTAGTAAATGTTTTAATAATGTGGTACCCTGTAATAAGGATGATGTGTCTTTCTTGATGATTCAAAATATTTAAAAGCATAAATAAACATTTAAAATAAAAGGCATAAATAATTGCCAAGATAAACGTATAGTTTTGTTTATCTTTCCTTATATCAAAAAATTCTTTAAAATAACTTTGAGGGACAGGCACCTTCTTTATGTGCTCAATCACTATTTATCAAGCATTTACAATGCAATGGTCTCTGCATTCTTAAATTTAGAGCTATTGGCATTGCTCATGACATTTTTATGTTTTAGTTTTTAAAACAAATAAATGGCATTGTCATTTGCAATAGCAGGGCAGGAGAGCAAGCACAACCAACGAGGGGGGAGGCGGGAGAGCAAGCACAACCAACGAGGGGGGAGGCGGGAGAGCAAGCACAACCAACGAGGGGGGAGGCGGGAGAGCAAGCACAACCAACGAGGGGGGAGGCGGGAGAGCAAGCACCACCAACGAGGGGGGAGGCAGGAGAGCAAGCACAACCAACGAGCGGTGAGGCAGGAGAGCAAGCACAACTAACGAGGGGTGAGGCAGGAGAGCAAGCACAACCAACGAGGGGGGGCAGGAGAGCAAGCACAACCAACGAGGGGGGGGCAACTTTCGGGTTCTTGAAGAGATCAAAGTAATGAACAAGAAAAAAAACCAAGATGAAAAGGTTTAGGTATGCCGACAACAGCCAATTTGTCTCTCCAGGAACGGCGACAATTACTGCTCATAACTCCACATTTTTTGTGGAAACTTATTTGGAACACCAAACAAAATCCCAAAGTATTTTATGGAAACAAAACACTGAAGTTTGATTTTATTTTCTCCGCTTTTCAGTGGTGAAAGGCCATGGTGATATCACCAAAGACGTTTTGCAGAAATGTCACCAATGTCTATTTTGGAGGAGATGCTTAATAATCTTCACTGAGCTTCACTTCGCATGCAGGTGACGCCAGGTTCCTACCACACCACATATATCTTCTTTTTTTAGATGGGTATATGCGATAAAGTACACTAATAAGCCCTTGCTTCACAAAACATGAAGCTAATATATTTGTTTCAAAAAACAAGATTTGATATTTATGGCTGGCCTTAGGCCAGACGTTTTGCTTTTAATAAAATGATATATATCATATACTGACATAAGGGCGCTTAGGCAGCTTTAGTGTGTCTTTCATTTTTGTTTCGCCCATCACAGGAAACAGCACGTGGCACAGGGTCAGCTCACTTAAGTCACTGGTTCACCTCAGTTTGGGTGACGGTATTCTGCTCTTTCACAATCTGCATATACCCCAAATAGAAGCCCTTGTCTACAGTTTTACTAAAACCATTACCAAACACTAGCAAAGCCAAATGTCGGTGGCTAACGCTAAACATTGTCTGTGCCAATGCTTTTTTTTATCTTTCTCTGCAGATAGTACAGACAACTTCAAAATGGATGACCAATAAAATCATATATTAGAATGAAGATTCAAGAATCAACAACTACTTCCTAAGCAGGGCTGCTGCTACCAGGCTCAGGTCTTAGGATCACATTTGTTGAAATAAAAATCTTAAAAGAGCATGCTGAAAGAGACCACGCATACACCTCTGGTGAGCAGGGCAAGCCCACCTACATCTGGTTGCGTGTACAAAGCCTGTAGGCAAACAATTTGCTAGAATTCACTTTCATCATTAAAATGAAGCCACTGCAGCAGCGGTACGCGGTCATATGAACAGATGTGACAGCTTAAAGTTCCCATACGAAGGATTAAACCCTGCAGGTCTTTGCATAACGGTTTAAATGACTTAATGATCACAACTCAATTGTGAGTAATAACGCCCATCAGTCAGATGCTAGCGTACAGTCATTATTTACGAAGGCCAAACTCTGCCCTCAATATGTCGCTTCTAATCTTGAGTTCTGGCTCACACTACGAGGCGTCAGTTACCTGATGTAAATAGTGTACTTTTACACACAATGCGCCACGAAACTACCTGCAAAAATCACATTCAATCACCGGTAATACGGACCAAGACACGCACATCTTCCCACTCGAATGTTTCCCAATGGTGGTTGGAAATACAGGCAGAACAGTAGGCGTTCGCTACTAATAACCATACTCGACTACATTTATCAAGAATACCATTAAATATGCTCTAGTCTACTTTCATACTCGCAAGGACCGGATCGGTCACGAGTGGTAGGGAGCAGCTTCGATTCGCACTGAAAGAAAATGTAGGTCACATTTTCCGGATCCCACATGAGCGACTGCACAGGATTCTCGAAGATTCCGCCCATTTGTTCCGAAGCCTCCCTGGGTGAGCTCAGAGTGCTCGCGAGGCTGCTTTCGCGAGTTGAGAATTTCAAGCTTGGGTATGTCGTCAGAATTTCATATACAGAAAACATAATATTCCAACCTATGTTAAAACAATATGGGAATTGGCCATATTTTACGGGCGCTAGAGAAACAAGCACAACCAACAACGAGGGGGGGCAGGAGAGTAAGCACAAACGAGGGGGCAGGAGAGCAAGCACAAACAACGAGGGGGCAGGAGCACTCACCGGAGAACTCGGCAGCTTCTCTACTACCACCGGCGGTCGGCAGAAATGGCTTCAGAAAAGCGCCAACATTTTCGGATTCGGGCGTGGTTTTCGTTCTCTGCTCTTCTCATTGGCTGGAACGTAAAATTCTAGCCAATGGGAAGAGGAGAGAAAGAAAATAGAAAGATGAGAAAAAAACGCCCCCGAATCCGAAAAAGACGGGACTTAAAGGTAGTGACGCCCCTCTCCTCCAATGGCTGGCCTCCGTTTAGGAAGCCAGCCAATGGAGAAGAGGGGTGGGTTAAAGCCCACATACTAAGAAACATTAAATCTCGGAGCGAGACTGCAAAAGCGCAGCCTACGGTCTGAGACCTAAAAATGGTTACATTAAAAACTCCTAATTAGTCACTTTCAAGGTGCGTATTATAAATGTTCATTACTTTGGTCAGCCTATAATGGCATATTAAGCTATGTTATTACTGCAGTCTCTGTTAACTAACCGATTAGTCCAAGCTTCACCTTTCACTCACAATTTAACTATTGCATTTTATATTTCGCAATAGATTGATTTTATTTTGTTATGGGATACATCTGGGGTTCCAACAAGTGCAAGTATAAATATTGTTTGGAGTATTATTTGAACAAGAATGACAGGAAAGCAGTAACACTGCATTATATGAATGTTGATACTTCTTTATAAGAAAAAAAAATATTTTGTTGAAAACAAAAAAAAGAATGCATCACCAAAAACAATTATGTGATGTTGGCGCTTATTCTTGATAAGCGAAACATTGAAGACTGACTGGTTATTATGGCCATCATTACAAGTTGACTGGTATTTGATAAGATTTATCGCACCTGATCAAATCAAATTTTGCAGGTGTCGAAATAAATCAAGTGTAATAAATAGCATATATTAAAAACAGTCCTAAATTATGGAGTAAAACATGCAGATTTCGTAGCCTTACAATGGGGAATAAGATGCAGATTCCGTGCCTTACACACCAAAATCCCCAGGTCTCGATAATTGCCTGCCATTTTTCAGATTTACTTTCTGGCATGTTTGACCACTGGAAATTCAATTCTAGGAGTCTATAATTACCAGGTGTGAAAAAGTCTGCAAATCATAATTACAAACCCTGTGCAATCAGGGGGATTTGCAGGGTCCGTATTTTTAAAGGCCACTCATAATTAGGGGTCCTGTGGTATGTTGGATTTTTCGAGGCAAAGATAATGAGAATTTCAATTAAAGAGCAAATCAACAGTTAAAAAATAATTACTAAAATGTGCATACCATGGTGAGCTATTCTTTACAAATAAGGGAAGAGACAAAGCCCATATCACCTTCATGCATTTGCCCACATGAGACTTCAACATATCATAGATTCATAGAGTTTCTTTACACTCATTTGACAAATACCTTGTCTCAATCCTTCAAACACACTGCAGCTTTAAAGGAGACACTTACCAGACCACAAAGCACAGAAATTAAGTATGCTTCCTCAATTAGAATTTTACGACAAAAGCAAACAACTTCTCAGTCCCCAAAAAAAGTAATCAAATTCCACCTCTTCTGAACACTATGCACCCACTCTTCCTACAGGAACAACATTTATGTGATCTGGAACAGAATTAGACCCTACAGAGATGGTCTACAAGCCCTGAAGTCAAGTTGTCTGTCAAAATGAAAGTCAGGACAAATGTGCATCTTAACTCACTCTGTTCTTTAATTCAACACTGCTAGGAATAAGAACAATGCAATATAAACCACAAAGATGTACAGCTATCTATAGCAAGATATTT